>NC_084499.1:19283118-19628952 GCF_030035675.1 Rhineura floridana | reverse complement strand
GTCCTTGAGGTCAATCTCTTGGAGGTTCTGGAGGCTGAAGATAGAGTGAGGGATGCGCTCCAAGTCGCAGCGGATGAGCTCCAGCTCCGTCAGGTTGACCATCTTCTTGAGACTGTTGAGGACAATGAGCTTGGTGCCCTCGTTGTTGATGGAGAGCTTCTGGAGGTGCACGCCAACGTCCGTCACGACCTGAGGCAGCTTGGTCAAGTTGCTCTTCAGCCTCAGGACTTTGAGCCTCTTCAGTTCTCTCAGGCCATCGATGACGATATATCGGTTGTTCTCTGCACTCAGGTTTCCTGTCAGGTGGAGCTCTTCGAGAGTCTTCAAGCTGTAAATCCACAGTGGGATCTCCTTGATGTCCGTAAACTTGATGTGCAAGGATTTCAAGTTTTCCCTCAAGAAGGCAAGGGCCGGAGCCTCTATCTTAGCTGCCGTGTGGTACAGCCACATCTCCTTGAGGCTGGTGAGCTGAGCGATGCTCGGCGGGATGGTGACGTCAGGAATGAGCTCCAGCTTTAAAACCTCCAGCTCAAGGAGGTCGAAGACTGTATCAGGGATGCCGCTGAGCATGAAGAGGTGCAACTCCAGCTTGTCCTGGGAGTTCTTGGTGATCCTTTGGCGCAGTTTCTCCAGGGTCCATTCGTTGTTGAGGTTCAGTTGCCTGAGCTTGTTCTCGCTAACCTCGGAGAGGAAGACAGCGAAGCGCTTGGAGTAGAGGGGGTCGTACTGGTCGATGAGATGCAGCATGAACGCGAAGTCATTTTTGACGTCGGGAATGTCACTGTAGCTGCTCTCTTCCCGGATGGACTCGAAGGAGTACTTCTTGAGAGATCGCCGGAGCATCCACCAGAGCGTGTACATGCAGATCAAGCCGTAGAAGATCACCAGGCTGATGTAGAAGGACGCTAGGATTTTGAAGAGGGTGGCGAGAGGATGAGCGCAACGGTACATGCGGTAGCCAGTCAGGCTCTCAATGTCTACTTTGCAGTCAACGTCAAAGGTGATGTTGTTGACGTAATAGACAGTGTAGCAAATGATGAGGATGAACTTGATCACCTTGATGATGGTTTGCCTCATGTAGAGGCGATAGACGATGTCTCCTTCCTCTACGTGCGTCCGGAACTTCTTGACCTTCTCAAAGAGCGCTTTGGCCTGTTCTCCTTCTTTCTTATCCAAGACGCCGTTTTCCGTCCGGTCCACAATCCCTTGCTCGATCCGAGATTTCGTCCTCTGCAGCATCGGGACCGTGGCCTCCACGTCCTCGCTGACCGTGGAGGACTTCTTGTCCATGGAGCCATTCATCTTCCCAAAGGTCGGCTTGGGGTCGCTCTCCTCCACCACCGTCTCGGACAGAGCTCTTGTCGTCCAAGGGGAGTCAAAGCACTTCAGCAGAATGGAGACAAAATGCTCCAGCTTGGAGCTGGTCCTCGGGAACTTGAACCAGAAGTTGCTGCAAGCCAAGAAGATCAGAGTGTGCAGCAGCACTAAGTAAGGGAAATACTTCGCAAACCAGTGAAGGCGGTTTTCGTAGCATACTGCATCCACGTAGTTGTACTGGTGCCTGTCGAGGTCGTATTTGATCCCTGTCGGCCCCGTGCCCACAGCTGGTGCTAAAGAAGAGTTATAAAAACTGGTGTCCAGGGTTGCCACTGGCCAGCCTCTGGAGGAGTCATTGCAAGCATCTTTGGTAACCCATTTACAAGGCAAGCAGATCATTTTGTCCTGGGTGACTTGCAGCGTCCCTCCAAACACCGCAATCATCAGCATCACGATGGAGATGTAATCCGTGAAGACATCCCACCAGGGCTTGAGGATGCGGTACGCCGGCTGGGTATCGGCAAAGTAGCGTAATTCGGTGACCGGAATCATGGCTCACCTGGAATGGGGGAAAAGCACAGAGGTACATGTTACCAAGAAACAATGGCACATTTCATTCTGAAACCGACTAGGATTACGTCACAACAAAAGGATGGTTCTGAAATAACTGTACATTTAATTCCAACTGCGATTCGACAGCATAAAAAGATGCCTGCCAAATCTCTGCTGGAAGAGTGACCCACTGCACACAACCAGCGATACTAAATGCCCAACTTCTGGTTGAGGCCAGCAAGGGCTCTGTAACATGCGGGCATTTCGGAAGCATAACCACAGCAGGAAAATCCAAGGCAAGTTCCACAGCACAGAATTAAGTCCTCCTACAAGAAGCAGGAAAACCGGTTGTTGTTCCCAATGTAGGGGAAGGTTGTGGAATTTGTTAATAGTCTGATTTTGCTCCAGGCGGTAACTGCATGGCGCAGAGCCACCGAGATATGGTAGCTTGCCTTGGTAGTTTGCCCCGTGGCTCCAAGTGAGTAATATGCAAAACGCTTCCCCCAGGCACCTGGTTGGCCACTGTGAGAACAGGATGCTGGACTAGATGGGCCACTGGCCTGATCCAGCAGGCTCTTCTTATGTTCTTATGTTCTCTCTAGTAACAGCAACCCACTTTGAAAGAAGCAGAAGAAAACAGATGACATTGCGCATATGTGCATGTAAATCACAAGAGTTTGGGGGTTATTCTTCCAATTATTATTATTTATTTTGCAAAAGAACAGGCACCAGGGACAAAGGAGCTCGGGCCTCTGTGCAAACTGCAATTCTGCACCTCCAAAGCATTTGCTATTTATTTCCTTATTTCCATGAGCTCAGGAAGCGGAGGCAAAGCCAAACGAGATTAAAATCAAAAAGGACACGTTCTCCGGATGGCCACTCCTACCTGGCAGGAGGCTTCTCCGCTGGGACTGAAAAAAACCAAATCCACATGAGAACAACAAAAACAGAAGCAGGCCACTCTTGAGTCGCCAATCTTTACTGGAGCCTGTGGGCATATAGCTTGCAAACTAGAGAAACTGTCGTGGGCATCACACACGGACACTGCAACCAAGCACTTTCAAGTTTGTTTTCAGTGAGCTCCATGGAAGGCCTCTGTGGGTGCGTGACACAGGAGATGTCAGCAAAAATTTAGGTATTAAGGACGTAAGATAAGCTAGTGGCTCATGAAGGCCAACATCCTGGTCTCACAGTGGCCAGATACCTCTGGGAAGCCCGCAAGCAGGACCTGAGTGCAACAGCACGCTCCCCTTGGGCAGTTTCCAGCAACTGGTATTCAGAAGCACCAATAATGGAGGAAAAACATAGGCATCATGGCTAGTAGCCACTTATAGCCTTCTCCTCCCATGAATCTGTCTAATCCTCTTTCAAAGCCATCCAAGTTGGTGGCCATCACTGCTTCTTGTGGGAGCAAATCCCATAGTTCAACTATGAAGAAGGCCTTTCTTTTGTCTGTCCTGAATCTTCCAACATTCGGTTTCACTGGCTGCCCCCGAGTTCTAGTGTTATGAGAGAAGGAGAAAAACTTTTCTCTATTTTCTCCACACCATGCATAATTTTATACACTCCTATCATGTAACCTCTTACCTGCCTTTTCTCTAAACTAAAAAGCCCCAAAGGTTGCAACCTTTCGTCACAGCGGAGTGGCTCCATCCTCTCGATCATTTTAGTTCCAAACGTTTCCCAAATTATTCAACATGCTGCATTTCCAATGCAAGTTACCCCACGCAAATAAAATTCATCTGCATGGGATTTCACCCGTAATCTTTCCCAGAAAACCCACATCATTGAGCTGAGGCTTTCATCTTAGAAGAGCCTTTCCTCCCATGAGAAGAGACAGCATGCCTCTTTTAAGATGGTGCTTGCCATCTGAAGTTTTTAAAAAAAGCATATGCATCTCTACCCTGCAGAGGCACTGCCAGTCAGTGTGGGCGATACTAAGGTAGATGCACCATTGGCCTGTCTCTGTATTAAGCAGCTTCCCACGTCAGCTAAAAAACACTTTCAAACCAACTATGTTGACAGTCTGCTTAATGCAGGAGCCAGAGAAGAACAGTTGCCATATAGGCAGCAGGGTAGCAGGCATAAATCCTACCGGTACAGCTTCCAGGTACAAAAGCAACTTAAGAGAGGAGGAAATCCAGCAAAAGAACCCAAATCCAGCAAACAAGCAAGGCCTCCACTTCACCACTGTGTACCTTGCGTGATGCTGTTTTGCTAGATTTAAGATAACTGGATGCCAAGGGATCACTTCTGCTGGCTCGACCTAGCAACTGCAGTCAGATAGTGAAAATGATGGCAGAGAGAAAACGAGAATGAAGGCTAAGGGTGGAAAGCTCTGTCCATTGCGGTCCTCTCTGTTTTTCATTTTTCCACTCTTAAATTCAGTTCTCCAGATTTCTGCAGCAGGTTGTTTTTTTTTTTAAAAAAATACTCATGAAAATTCATCAGCATTTTGGTGTGATTTCCTCGTAAGAAACACTTTCTTTGCAGTTTTGACTCATGCGCACATTTTTGCAAGCCATTTTTCCTAATATAATGCATTGTGGTATATTCGCTTGATGACGAGAGCACCTCGCCGTTTGCAGAGGAGGCGAATCGGCTCCGGGGTACTTGTCCTGCTTTTCCACCTCAGCCAGGTACAGCACCAGTTTCTTGCTGCGCTCCGTGGAAAGGACCTGGCAGGGCTTCCTTCCTCAGCAACTTCCAGCTCAGCCTCTCAGTTGCATCTGCCATGGTCTAAGGAGACAGCAGCAGGGGCCTGGCAGGCAGACTGGGGCTCAACGGTGATGCCTGGGTAAGTGCTGGCTACAGCTGTCGCCAATGCCTGCATGGCCGCCTGGCAGTGCTCGCTGAAGAAGGGCTGTGGCTGCTGGGCTCCTGCCGAAGGCCAGGCTGGGCAGTCGCAATGTGGATACTCCAAAGGGACTAAACCAATTCAAACTTAATTTAATTTAAGTTAACTGAATTTTAAATATGCTGTAATTGTTTTTTTATTGTGCTGTTTTTACTAGTTTTGTTGTATTATACTGTGTGATTTTATTGTATTTCCTGTGTTCACCGCCCAGAGAGCTACGGCTACTCGGGCGGTATATAAATTTAATAAATAAATAAAATTTTCACTAACATAATCATCGCTATGCAAGCCTGCATACGTTTTTGTAAACACTGGCTGGCTAGAGGTTCTGGTGTTGGTGTGCAAAGCCCTATACAGCTTGGGACCAGGATACCTGAAAGATCATCTCACCCCTTATGTACCCAGTCGATCACTGCGCTCTGCAGGCGAGGGCCTCCTGCAGATACCATCTTATCAGGAGGTCCGCTCTGCACAACATAGGAAACGGACCTTTAGTGTGGTGGCACCGACCCTTTGGGATTCCCTCCCCATAAATATTAGACAGGAGCCATCTCTGTTCTCTTTTTGGTGCCTGCTGAAGACCTTCCTCCTTCAACAAGCCTTTTAAAGAGAGACCTATCCCAGTCTGTGTTGGAATTGCTTTTTAAGACGTTTTTAAACCTTTAAAAAATGTTTTTAAAGAGGTTTTAACATGTTTTTAAAGATGTTTTAATATATTTTAAAGTCTTTTTTTATGATTTTAGAGTGTTTTTAGTGTTTTTGTTTGCTGCCCTGGGGTCCTACTGGGAGGAATGGCAGGATATAAATTTAATAAATATATAATAAATAAACTGCATAACAAAATTGAGATAGGTATGAATTTCCAAGGATGACTCCATTTCTTTTCTCTTATTGCTTGGGAAAGTGCTCATTTGACAGATTCGCCTTTAAATGTGAACAGGAATTGACTCTCTCCCCCATTCCTAATGAAGACAAACACCTTTGGCTTGAGGAGGGGGGGAGAAGAGAATACTCCTGAGTATAGACTACCCAGAAAAAGTGAGCTTAAAGTCCAAGAAGCTTAGCCAAGCCATTAGCCAAATACTCATTGACAGTCACAGCTGACCTCACCCACCCCAGAAACAATAACAGAAGCTGCACCATGATTCAGGCAATTGGCATCTCCTGTTCCTTGGCACTTGTGGGGCACCGCAAATCCTCCTGCTTCCAAAGGACTCATGAGGACAGGAAACCTGCGAAACCTTTGATTAATTAGACCTATGGGGGCAGGGAAAAGAACAGGGCCTTGCACAAAAGGCACTGGATGGCTTTAAGAGATGATTAGACACTATGAGAACAGGATGCTGGACTAGATGGACCCCCTTTGGCCTGATCCAGCAGGGATGCTCTTATGTTCTTAGGCACTGAGGGTAATTTCATGAGGAGTAGCTACCCCTGAACAGCTTACAGCAAGCAAGGATTTACTCTCAAGCAAAACATGTATGGGACTGCAGTCTATATAATAGTCACAAGCGGTGAGGGATTTTTACCACCATTTCAATGAACCCAATTTGGGGAAATGTTAGGACTCTAATCCACATTACTGTCTGAATTCAGAAGCTGGGTTGGTTGGTAGTTAGATTAGTTAACATGAAGCTGTGATCCTTGGGGAGGGGGTAATGGCAAGTCACAGGTGCCTAGAATCTAGACCTCAACTAAGGAGGAGCAAAATTATCAAGCACTATTACATCCATTCCCTACAATGGTTTTGATTTTTGGCACGCACTGTCCTCATATTGATGAGTATGTTTCTTGCAGTGACGAGGACTAGAAACTTTAAGCCAAACCCGGTTTGGGTTGCAAGGAAATACCCACTGGAATCAAAGTGGAAAAGCCACATCCTATGGTTTGTTAACACTATGGCAGGCATTTCTAGATCTGTGCACCCCTGCAGAGACTATGATTTAAAAAAAACCCATGCTGCACCACATACAGAAACGAAAAACGGGGGGGGGGGGAACCAGCAGATTGTGATTTCAACAGTTTAAAAGACCTTTGCAAACATCAGCTTTATTTACATTTAGGACTGAGCTTAATATTTCATACCACCATCTGAAGAAGCAAGCATTTCCTGGCCCCCTCTGCAACCAATTTCCTCTCACACCTCCACATATTCCTTAAAATAGCATCTTTCATTCTCAAGGTCAAGAGAATCATTAAAATGTCTCTTGTTTTCAATACAGCTAAGAAGTTATGTAAAAAAAATCTATCTGAGTCACTCTTCCTCTGTCCCAAGGAAGTCCAGCTACTCCATTAGAATTGCTTCCCTGTTGTTCAAAAGATCATTTCCCTTCCCTACAGACTCCAGAATCTCTTAGAATTTCAAGCTGTGGAGTCTGCATTTGTTTGGGACTTTTGATTTAGTCTCTGAACTTTTGATTCTAATTTCTAATTTAAATTTGCTAATTGCCTTAGCTCTCCCTGTCCAACCCCCGCCCCCGGATAAAATCTTACCTCTTTTGACACCCAATGGAAATAATAAAAAGGAATTAAGAACTCTACACGATCCTGATCTGTCTTAAAGAAAACCACATCTCTCTTTGCTAAAGGAGGTGGGCAGAGAGCGAACAGAAAAGCTGTTTTTGCCTGAATCTGCCCCCAGTGAGCTTCTCAAATGCGCCACCTGAAAAAGAGAGAGAGAGAGAAATGCACAAAGCCTTTTTTGTCCTGGCACAAGAGACTGACCAATAAAAACTCCTCGGCTTCCAAAAACAGGGGAAACTGATTTCACGGGAGACTGAGCGTGTGTGTGTGAGTGTATAACTTTTTAGAAAAGAACTCTGCAATGCTAGCTCTCTTGAGGAAAAGTTGTCTCGGCAACTAGAAATCTCAAAAGACTTTGGAAAAGACCAAAGATACAGGGGTACATGTAAAAGAGCCACAGCTAAGCCAATTCTCAATCTTTTCACAAAAGTCTTGACAAACGGAGACGGCAGCATTACACAGACTCACAAGCACAGCCCAGAAATCGGTCAAGACTCTCAGGTTCAAATGGACAATTGATGTCACCACAACAGAGAGAAATTCAAACATAACAGGCTCAGCTAGCTTCATCCCCAAAGGTGAAACAGAAGGCTGGTCAAAGTGGGAGTTATAACTCACGTAAAGTTTTCTCCCCGACAGAAAGGGAGAAAAAGATCTCAAAAAAATGTTTAAAGGAGCAAGACAACCTCAGAGGGACTCAACTCAAATCACAAATCTTTATTGCTCAGCCAAAGGCCATCACCAACCATATGATAACCATGGAAAGTCTGCCTGCCCCTGTATACACTTGTAAGATCACCGCACCGGGGCACTAAATGTAAGTGTCCTGCCTTCAAGTCGATTCCGACTTACGGCGACCCTATGAATAGGGTTTTCATGAGGCTGAGAGGCAGTGACTGGCCCAGGTCACCCAGTGAGCTTCATGGCTATGTCGGGATTCGAACCCTGGTCTCCCAGGTTGTAGTCCAACACTTTAACTGCTACGCCACACTGGCTCTCTCACTGGGGCACTGCATCCCACAAAATATCATTGAAACAGGGCAGTTCCTGCGCTATGAAATGCCCTCCCCTCTGCGAGATGCAACATGCACCATCAGTTGCTTTAGACGCCTTGCAAAAAGGTCTTTTTGCCCAGACCTTCCCTGACCTGTAGGGTCGAACCCTGTTTTGATTTCTTTAAATGTCCCAAATTCCTGTTTATATATGCGTTTACATTAACCCTTTCACTGGTTTGATGTTGTATTTTTGTCCTGATGATAAGGTTTTAATGTTTTTATGTTATGCCCTGCTTAGAATTTTAAGTAAGCATAAATAAACCTACACCTCTCAAAGTACAGTAGGGCCCCACTCATACGGCGGGTTACATTCTGGACCCCCGCCAAAAAGCGAAAACTGCTGAAAAGCAAAACTCATTTAATAGAATGGCGCGCAACGCCCGAAAACCGCCGTAAAAGCAGAACAAGCGCCATATGAGTGGGGCTTTAGTCTAATTGTGTCTAATTGGGACCGCCACATTAGTGAAGGGCCATAAAGCGGGGCCCTACTGTATTATTTTAAAAAACCAATTGCGTAATCCATTGCAATATCCTTTGACAAACTGTAACACTTGCCACAAAAAGTTCCTATTCATGGACAATTCGACTCAACGCTTAACAACAGAGTTGACAATGCTATCTGATGTTCTTCATCCATTTTCATTATTCTAGATCCTGTAGGCAATCAATCATGCGGGATTCAGCCTGTTCCATTTTAACAAAAGAAACCCACTAGAGATTCAGGACAGACAAAAGGAAGGAGTTCCTCACACAGCGCATAGTTAATCTATGGAATTCACTCCCACAAGAGGGAGTGATGGCCAGCAACTTGGATGGCTTTCAGTAAGAGGATTAGACAAATTTATGAAGGAGAAGGCTATCAATGGCTACTAGCTCTGATGGATATGTTCTCCCTCCATTGTCGGCGATAGGATGCTAGTTGCTGGGAACCACAAATGGGTAGAGCACTGTTGCGCTCATATCCTCCTTGCGGGCTTTCTATGGCCATCAGCGGCTACTAGCCATGATGGTTGTGTTTTAACCTAGGAAGGGCCTGCTGGATCAGGCCAGTGGCCCATCTAGTCCAGCGTCCTATTCTCACAATGGTCAACCAGATGTATATAGGAAGCTCACAAGCAGGACCTGAACACAAGACCACTGTCCCCTCATGCAGTTTTCAGCAACTTCATGCTGCCTCCGATAGCAGAACACAGTTATCAGGGTTAGTAGCCATATAGCCTTATCTTCCATGAATTTGTCTAATCTCCAAGCATGGAGGCAGTATGCGTCTAAATATCAGCTGCTGGAAACCGCAGGAGGGAAGAGTTGTGGTTGTGCCCGGGCGCTGCTTTTAGGCTTCCCATAATGGGCATCTGGCTGGCCACAGTGAGGACAGGAAGCTGGACTAGATGGGCCCCCTTTGGGGTGAACCAGCAGCCAGGCTTTTCAGATGTTCTTATGAGAGCCGGCTAAGACAAATCTGCACCTATGGGTCTGGCTTGTCAGCAAAAGGACCAGCACATCCCCTCCTGCCCCAAACACTTTGCTATAAATCTCTGTCTCAGACAGCTGAATCATCTGCACAACAGCTCTGTGTTCCCGGATTTCCACTGCTGTTTGTTATTCGCACTGCCACCAGCGCTCAAGCGGGAATCAGCCGAGGCACTTAGCAAAAAATACATTTAATAACCATTTTAACCCCCCCCCCAAAAAAAAGGACTCAAAGCAACTTACATAAGCCAAAATGGAAAACTCCTGCAGGACTCGGAAAGAGTTTAAATACCAATCTTAAAGTCACATCCAAATCATACATTTGAAGCGCATGGCTTCCCCCAAAGAATCCTGGGAGTTGTGGTTTGTGAAGCTGGGAACCTGCGATGGGTAAATGGCAGTTCCTAGGATTCTTTGGAAGAAGCCATGTGCTTTAAATGTAGGGCGTGGATGTGACCTTAGGCTGCAAGCTTATATACACACTTTCTCGGGAGCGAGTCCCACTGACCACAATCTGACGTGCTTCCGAATAAACAAGCATGGGATTGATTCTTGTATTAAAGTCTAACAACCAGTATCTATCTTCAAGCAAACGTTTCTGATGCTGTGTTGATGTCTTTTAAGTTTCATTCAAAAATCTATGCTCTAGCCTTTCTCAACCAGTGTGCCTCCAGATGTTGTTGGACCACAACTCCCATCAGCCTCAGCCAGCATTGCCAATGGTCAGGAAAGATGGGAGTTGTGGTCCTACAACATCTGGAGGCACACTGGTTGGAAAAGGCTGCATGATTATGACGATATTCATCATCTAAATGCCTCAGCCGATTCCCACTCGAGTGCTGGCATCTGAGTGGATAGCCAGCTTGGCAAAAGTTGCCATTGGGTCTCAGGCAGAAAAAAAATTCATAACTTCACTACCAGATTCTTTAAAAAAAAAACACTGAAGATGACGGGGATTGAACCAGGGACCTTCTGCATGCAAAGCAGAGCCACACACCCCCATCTCTCACACGGGGTCCAATCCTGCTGATTTCTGGGAAGGAACAGGAGATGTGCTGAAGCAGCAGCCAAGAAGTCCACATGACAGCAGGCGGTGCAAGAGAGAGAGCCAGGCACATTGGGAGAGTGATGCAATGTGAAAGCAAACCAGGCAGGCAGCGCCTGCTTATGAATTATGGACATGGATAACTCAGGACACCCCGTGCTTCCTGGCCAAGGCCAGCGTTTGCACGTTGGCTGGGAGAGAAAAGCAGGTATTCTCAAGGACAGGACAGCAAGGAGGAGGGCAGCGCAGGTGCTGACGGAAGCAGAGAGCTATACCCGTGGGACGCAGGGGATGAAAATCATCGCACGCAGACGCTGCTCCTCTGCACCAAACCAGGCTCGTTCACGATTAAAAGGCAGTTTTATTTGATTTGTCTGCTCCCGAGAGCAACGGCTTATCCTTTATACAGTTCCAACAGGCATGCTACTTGACAAGAGTACAAGAGTTCAGATCCCTGCCCCAAGGCCCTTACAGTCTTAGAACTCAATGCAAGGCAAACAACAGAGAAAGGGAAGTGGAGGCAGGAAGAAATGTGCATTTATATCCGTGAGGAAGGCATTCAGCAGAACAAGCCTACGCTAGGTCTAGCCGATGTGGGGAAGTTTAGGGCTTCCAGATGTTGCTGAACTACAACTCTCGTTATCTCTGCTGGGACTGATGGAAGTTGTAGTTCGGCAACAGCTGGAGGGCCAAAGTTTTCCTCAAACTGCTAGACAGCTGGGCCAATCTCCCAACAAAAGTATACCTGGACTTTATGCGCATCACGCAATGCCCTGTATCTGTGTGTCCCATCATTGAGACGTTCAGGGGGTGGAAATAAAGGAGAAGGCCTTTCCGGGCGTCCCCACCCCCCCCTTGCCTGTGGAATGCTCTCCCAAGTGAGGCCCGCCGGATGCCAATATCTTTGCAGTGCCATGTTAAGACTTCCTTCTTCGTCTGGGCATCTGATGGAATCTTAAAGCAAGCTCCCTGGCGACTGCTTGGTGTTCGATGACTTAATAAAAAAGTAAACATTATTTAACATGGAAGATATACGCTTACCTCCTCGTCTCCAATTTTCTCAGAGACTGGGAATTCTAGAACGCGATTTGCCAAGCGTTCTAAAATCCAGCAATTGTGACATTAAACGTACCACTTTTACCCAGATTGCAAAGTGTTGGGGGGGGGGGGAGATCTAAGCCACCCTTCCTCAGCTGGGAACAGTGAGGAGTGTTTCGCCTGGAGCATTGTCAAGGACAGCACATTTTTTAGACCAGATGCTTCCAGACATTCATCTGCAGAACCTAAGGAATCCTTGAGAGCTACCACTGGAAGACTGCACAGTCTACTAGCTCCCTGCTGCAATCTGCGGTCCCAGAAGAGTAGTGTATGTGTTGTAGTTCAGGAGCCAGTAGGTTTTAGGCTTACAGGAACTAGTCTGGGGTTTTTGCTTTTACTAGAAGCACAGGTTTACCAGACAGCATAAAATACGTGCACTTAGAACTAAGAGACAAGGCACCTCCGAGTTCATTTTCAGCCCAGGAATGCATACAGGAATACCTCGCATTAACGTACTCAATGGGACCAGAGCAAGTACGTAAACTAAAAATGTCCTTAAAGTGAAGCACTACCTTTTAAAACTTTTTTTACCTCTCCTTCATGCGGAGCCTCAAAGCCCCGCACTAAAGCCTCTACTGCTAATTTAGAAAAAAAAAGGCTTCACATTGTTATTATCGTTAAACAACTGGGAGTCATAAATCCTTGCGAACACGGAGATCTGCCAGCCAATTCCAACCAACCAAATGAACAAGATCTCATTTGAGGTCATGTTCTCTTAGTAAGGGGGTTGGGAAGGTTCAACAGCTCTGGCAGGTGCCTCCCGGTGCATCTCCCAGAACTGTTTAAATCTCCAGTACAGTTTGAAACCAGCATGAAATCAAAGGGGCTGTCTGGCTCCCAGACAGAAACCTCGTTTCAGCTC
Organism: Rhineura floridana; assembly: GCF_030035675.1. Classification (NCBI taxonomy): domain Eukaryota; kingdom Metazoa; phylum Chordata; class Lepidosauria; order Squamata; family Rhineuridae; genus Rhineura; species Rhineura floridana. The sequence goes on along the minus strand of NC_084499.1, from coordinate 19,616,173 downwards.
CAGCTTCACATGAAGCTAAAATTTACAACTAGCTCCGCCACACCTTTGCGAGAGCGGGGCACTGATTTCTCTTCGTCCGTCTTTTGAGTGTCATGCTGCGCAGAGAGCCATAATCCTGCTTTCAAATCAATACAACATCTTGTCATTACCAGTTAGCACCTGTTGACTGAAGAAAACTGTTAATTGGTTCATTAAAGTCAACACTTTAATTGACTAATGACTCCATGACTACTAAAAGACACGGCTGGGACATCCCTAGGGGAGATGCCTACCTTGGGGAGGTAGAGGCAGAAAGAGGATTGCGAGGAAGGAAGAGAGGGAACGAAGACCAGGCGCAGAGAGGCCACCGAAGCAGCACATACGAATCAGACCACAGCTCCCTGAAGACCAGCAACGTCTACCCCAGCGGTGAGGGACCTTTCTCTCAGCCTGAAGGCCTCACTGACTTCTGAGCAACCTTCCGGGGGCCGTATGCCAATGGTGGGTGGGACCAGAGGCAGAAGTGGGCGGAGCAACAAATGTGCATTCTACCTTTGTACGGTAGGCTATTGTCTATACCCACACTCACACACACTCCTCTCTGGCCAGGCAAGCCAGAAGCACGGACAGAGTTCAAGGATGCACCCTAGCCAGGCAAAAAGGGAGAGTGCAAAGATGCACCAGTGAGGGCCGCGGCCTTAGAAAAGGTTCAGCGAAGGGCAACCAGAATGATCAAGGGGATAGAGCAACTCCCCTGTGAGGAAAGGCTGCAGCATCTGGGGCTCTTTAGTTTAGAGGAAAGGCGAGTCAGAGGCGCAATGACAGAAGTGCATGAAATGACACATGGCATGGGAAAAGGGGAGAGAGAAAAGCTTTTCCTCCTTCTCTCGTAACACTAGAACTCACGGACATCCAACGTTGGAAGATTCAGGAGAGACAAAAGGAAGTCCTTCATCCCACAGCGCATGGTTAAACTCTGGAATCCGCTCCCACAGGAGGCAGTGATGGCCACCAGCTTGGAAGGCTTTACAAGAGGATTAGGCAAATTCATGGAGGAGAAGGCTAGCAGTGGCTACTAGCCACGGTGGCTACACTGCATAGTCGGAGGCTGGAAGACGCCTGTGTGTGAATTTATTTTATGTGGGGAGATCGGTCCACGACAACCAACACACAATCTTGACAGGAAAAGGCTTTGATCCAATGGCATGCCCGTCTCCGAATAGCAACTGCTGGGACTCAAGAAGTGAAGAGAGAGCTGCCATGGCGCTCAGGTCCTGTTTGTGAGCTTCCCATAACGGGCATCTTGGCTGGCCACTGTGAGAACAGGATGCTGGACAGGAAGGGGCACTGGCCTGAGCCTAAAGGGTGGTCTTAAGACGGGTTTTTGTATAGGGAGAGCCCCGAGGGGCTGACAGGAAGGCCTGGAGGCTGCATTTGCCACTGGGTCTGAGGGTCTCTGGGCCCAGTTTATTGATTGATTGATTTGATTTATTCCCCACCCTTCCTCCTAGCAAGAGCCCAACAGGCACCTTGCCCTAACAGGCAGCAGCTGGAAGGCACAACTGCAGGGCCCACTTCCCAGAGACGTTCATGTCGCACCCGACACTCTGGAGGAGAAAGAGATGCATCACAAAGCACCTGGCAGGAAAGCCAGGAGCAGCAAGCCCTGGGGTAGCTGCTAGGGGCGGGGAATGCAGATGCCGTGACGACGAGCTCACTTTCCCCACCTGAGCTTAAAAGCTGTTATGCAATGAATGGCACTCAAGTTCCCACATTCACGTCACGCCTTAGCAGTCATGAGACGCAAGAACATTTCTTTCCCTTCTTTTCGGCTTTGCCCTCTCGCCCGGAGGCGCGCTCTCTCGCTCTCTCGCTCGCGTTCTCGCTCGCAACAACAACAACAATAATCCCCCCCGCATTACCAAGCACATCATCCCCAGAGAAGCCCTTCAGGAAGCGGAGGTAGGCCGTTGCACGCTGCAGCTGGGATCTGCGATCTCCACTTCAGCCCTTGGTGCTGGAGATCGAGGTTGCCTCCGAGAGTGGTATCCTGGGCGGGTGCTGAAGGGAGGCTTTGCCCAAACGCCATAGGAGCAGCTTCCTTTAAAAAAAACACACACACAAAATGGATTTGCAAAAGCTGGTTGAGTTTGGCTGGTGGAGGGCAAAGCGAGGAGGGGGAGTCTACCCCAAATAGGAAGGCCACCTTATACAAAGTCAGACCCCTGGGCCCATTGAGTGCAGTATTGTCTACACTGACCGGCAGCTCTCTAGCTCTCCACATCTCCAGCTCTGCTCTGAGCAACGGCCTTTCCCCAATAGTCATCATAGCATTTTTAGTGTACAAGACAGCTCAGCAATATGTATGCGCTTGAGGAGCCTTGTAAGAATGCAAAAAGAGTTCTGTTGGATCAAATCAAAGCTCTGTCGCTAAGGTGGGGAACCTGTCTTAGCCTGAGGGCCGCATTCCCCCATGCATGCCAGCAGTGGGCGGAGCTGGAGACAGAAGTGGGTGCGGCAACAGATGTGAAGGGAGGCCGCACCCAGCCATGTGGAAGTTTTCTATATACACCCACTGAGCTAGATGTACCCAGGGTCCAACACTGTGTAAGGCAGCTTCCTATTTTAATAAACAGACCCCCTCCTTGGAAATCAGGCAACAGTTCTAAACAAAAAGTGTTTTCAGTGCAAATACTGATTTTAAAAAACCAATTATCATCTTAAGAGGTACACACAGAGGAGGAAATGCCTCTTTCGAGACACCTGAAAACAAAGCAAGTTTTTCCATTTACTCATATGTTATTTTTCATTATGCATCATGCATCCAGTAACTGATGAAAATGCAAACAATTAAAGATGTCTTTAATGGAGTGACTGCTCTGGAATTTACCGGTCAAGCCTTCTTAAGCACAAGATCAGCAGTTTGCCCTGGGCGAGCCCTGAACCCCAAAGAAAACACACTGTTGTCACCAAGAGTGAACACCTTTGCCAGCGCCGTAACAGGACAGTTCCTGAGAACTAATGGGGCAGGATGGGCCCAGAGCTTTTACACCTACACGGGTTCCATGTTTAAGCTGCAATTCTCAAAACTGGTCTGTAGATATAGCTTAAAGATGAGGCCACAGGGTGTGTTCGGGAATCTCTCGCCAGTGGCCCATCTAGTCCAGCTTCCTGTTCTCACAATGGCCAAGAAGAGGCCCCAGTGGGAAACCCAAAAGCAGGATTTGAATGCAACAGCGCTCTCCAGCTGTTGTTCCCCATCATCTGGTATTCAGAGGTAGACTGCCCCTGGGCATGGAGGTTCTCCTATCGCAACCAACCTACTTAAGAAGAGCCCTGCTGGATCAGGCCAAAGGGGGCCCATGTAGGCCAGCCTCCTGTTCTCACAGTGGCCAGCCAGATGCCCCAATGGGAAGCCGCAAGCAGGACCTGAGCGCAACAGCAACTCTCCCCACCTGCAGTTCTCAGCAACTGGCATTCAGCGGCAGACTGCCTCAGACAGTGGAGGTAGAGCATATGCATTAGCAGCCAGCAATAGCCTTATCCTCCATTAATTTGTCAAGCCCTCTTTTAAAGCCGCCCCCTAGCAGTCAATGGGGCAAACTAGATGCAACGTGTTGAGATTTGAGAAGCCTTTGTTACCTTCCCCCAGCCTTTTTAACCCGGACCAGGTTACAAAACTGAACGCTCAGTTGCAATGTTTGATCCTGCAAAGGCTCTCAGCGATAGCAAGCAGGACTTGCATGCCATCTTAAAACCAGGCCTATATTCCAAATTCCGCAACAGACATAAGAAAGTCACAGCAGCCTCATTGGGCCAAGGTGATGCTGTACCAGGTGCTAGAAACAGCCAGAGAGGGGAGTACTGCTACTGCACTCAGGTCCTGCTTGCGGGCTTCCCATAATGTGCATCTGGTTGGCTACTGGGAGAACAGGAGGCCAGACTAGATGCCCCCCCTTTGGCCCAATCCAGCATCCAGGCTCTTCTGATGTTCTTAAGTGTCATCTAACACAGTCTCCGGTTTACCACAGCGGCCAAACAGATGCTTTCGGGAATCCCACACGCAGGACACGAGGACAGAGGAACCTGCCTTCCACCAAGTCAAACTACTAGATTATCTAGCTGCATATTGTCTTAAACCCTGGAGAACCGTTGCCCATCAGGACGGACAAGAGTCGTTCCCCAGCCCTCCCTGGAGACACCAGGAATTGAACCTGCAAACTTCTATAAGCAAAGCAGATACTCCACTGCTCAACTATGGCCCCTTTCCTAGAGATGTGAAAGCCTAGAAAATAACCTGAAAATTCCAGGGAAAAAATGATTTTCCTGGGAGTTTGTTCTTGCAAACCCTCCTCCTTCAGAATTTTTCCAGGCCTTCACATTTCTACCCTTTTCCTTGCTGTTCTTCACCCAGGAACCGGTATTCAGAGGTATACTGCACCTGAACACAGAGGTTCAATTTAGTGAGGCTCGTTGGTAGACCTCATCTCCTCCGTGAATCGTGTTTTGAAGACATCAAAGCTGTGGCTGTGACTGCAACTGAGGACAGCAAATTCCATTCTGTACCGTATGAACAATTACTTCTGAACCAAGTGGCCATCAGTTTCACTGGGTGACGACGTGGCTATACACAGAATCCTAAAATAGTAGAGTTTGGAGGGATCTATAAGGCCATCGAGTCCAACCCTCTGCTCAATGCAAGGATCCAACTATAAGCCAGGGTTGGGGAAATAATGCCCACCCTTCACCCAGAGATCCCATTTAAAGCACATGGCTTTCCCCAAAGAACCCTGGGAGCTGTCATTTGTTAAGAGTGCCGGGAACTGTACCTATGCGAGGGGTAAACTACAGTTCCCAGGATTCTTGGGGGGAGTGCTTTAAGTGTATGGTGTGGATGCGGCCTAAAACACTGCACAAACAAAACTTCAAAATAAAGCAGGCAATCGTTAAAGAAGCACCCCCCCAAAGTAATAGATCCATGCTTCCAGAATGAGGCAACAGAGAATCTGAAGCTCTGCTCCAATTTAAAGACATTTAAACAGGCCACATAGTTCACCCATCCTTGCCTTAAGGCCACTTTGTCTAGTTTCCTGGAACCATCGCGTTTTTGCCAGCATTTCCTTTTCTTCCCCCGCACCCCGAGAAGACCTCACCCCGGACTCCCTTCCGTGCAAATGGAAACATCCCATAACCCTTCAAGGAGGTGAGGGTTTCTGCAAGAGACAGGAAGGCACACCCACAAACACGCACTCTCTCCCTGCCCCTGTTGTCACTGCAACCGGCAAGCTTAAGGGCTTTAAAGGCAAGCCAGCTCTGGAGCAAGAGTACAAAAATCCCTCTCCCCAACTTCCTTACAACCCTCTCTTGCTGTCATCTTGGCCTCCCCACACCCAAATCTTTTCCTCTCCCACCCACCCCTTCTGTCAGGCGTTTCCTTCCATCCCCACCCGAGCACTCTGCTTCCCTTTGCAACACCCGACCTCTGCCAAAACGTTTCCTTGCAAATCCATCCAGTTTCCGGCTAGCAGAAGGGCCCCCCCGCCCCCCCAATCTCATCAGCATACCATCCCACTTTCTTTTTGATCCCTCACCTCCTTGCGCAGTCCTCTGCCACATACCCTCCCTCTCCATTTATGCCACACATAGAAGCATAGAGTTGGAAGGGGCCTTGTAGGCCATCGAGTCCAACCCCCTGCTCACAGCAGGAAATCCACAGCTAGAGCATATCCCGCAGATAGCTGTCCAGCCTCTGCTTGAAGATATCCAGCAAAGGGGATCCCACCACCTCCCTATTCACTCTCATGGCAGGGACTAGGAACATGGTAACAACACCCACAAGCGCCTTCTCTGGCTCTCCTTTGACTGGCTCACACCTTGATTCATCAGTGCTTCCTGCCAACCAGGCATCAGCTTAACAACCCCGTCACAAAAAACATCTCCTCCTTTGGTCTGCCTTCACTTACCGCCTGCCAACCCTTAGTTGCCAGCAACACATACAGCAAAGGGTCCTTCTCTCTCCGCCCTCACCTGTCAAGGGTTGCCTGGCACTGAAGCACATTCTCAGGCCCCTTTCACTCTGCGTCCTTCAACTCCTCTAAGTAGGGCAACTCTTGGGCTCCTCTCAAAACTGTCTCAGCCCTAACGCTCTCCAGCCCCATACATTTCAACAAGTCATATCTCACCTCCCCATCTTTGAGATCCACAGCCTGAGATGCCCTCTCCCCAAATTTCTTCCCATCTGCAACACCCCAATCTTTCCACTCCCTTCCTTATTGCCACCTCATTACCCCCCTTACCTTCTATTGCCCAGTCCCACAAGCGCCAGAGATACAAAGCAGCCAAGGAATCCCACTCCCCTTGGAGATTCCCAATAAATTTAGGGCCTACCAAAAAAAGGTGGCTGTTCTTCTGCCACCAGCCTTCCAAACCCTTCTCCGCCTCCCACCTTCCAAATGTCCCTTCCCCACTATTTCCCTGATCAAAAGCAAAGCTCTCTCTGTAGAGACCCTCTTTTACATGCCCTCAGTGCCCACACTAAAACCTCAATTGCCATCTGCGTCCTGAATGTGCAAAGCTTGTTTGCCACAGTAGATCTCCAGGGTTGGTTGTGGATTCCCTCCTTCTAATGCCTTCACTCACTCACACCAAGCCCTACCTTGTCCTTCACTTGCCCTCAATACACACGGCAAGCCCTCTGCTGCCTGAGTGCCAGCCCAGCTCACCTCCGGTCCCTCACTTGCCCTCGATGCACACGGAAAGCTTGCCTGAACCTCAGCCCAGCTCACCTCCAGTCCATCACTTGCCCTCAATGCACACGGCAAGCCCTCTGCTGCTTAAACCCCAGTCCACCTCCAGTTCCAGATTTCTCCCATAGCACACCTCTGGGGAAGACCACTTTTTCCAATTCTCTTTCCCAAATTGTCAGCCTTCCTTCCCACCCCACTGCAAGCCGCACAGATGATGGCCGGGTCACACAGGCTGTTCATAAAAGGTTAAGCTCCCAATTTTTCGAAGTCCCAGCCCCTTTGCCCAATTCCCCTAGAAACTCCTTTCATGTACGTGCATACCCCCCCACACACACACTTTATTCTCTGACCGTCTGCCCTCTGACCCCGTAAGACTGCAGTTCATGAGCTTCATTCAGGCGGTCCATGGCCTTTTTGTGGGTTTGTGGTTGGAGACAGCACATCACTCCATTAAATACCTTTTGAAATACATTATTATGCTGCTAATTTTACTCCTTATAGTTTATATTATTGTATTGCATTCTGAATTCTGTGGAATTCAAATTGTAATGCAATGAAATACAACAGATAAGAAAAATAAACGCAGCAACAAAACTACAATTAGAGAGCATACAGCTTCTAGCACAGCGTCAGGATTGCCACAACAAGCAGGAAAATCATTACAAGACTCTCAGCGCCCCTCCCCAAAGCTCACAAGCAGAAAGCATGCATGCTCCTCTCCACCCTGCCGGGCCCGCATTCTTCTCCCTGCCCCCGCTTCATTAACATCAAATAAAACCGGGCTACTAGTCCTCTGGGTTCCTGAGCTTACACTCTTGCCCAAACGCCCCCTTCTCACCTCAATACAACAAAAGCAATGCCGGAGGGCAGGGGAGTCCTCCTCTCCATTCTGTCAGGCCCAAGTCCCCCCCCCATCACTTTTCACTGACTCAGGGAGAGTTACTAGTCCTCTAGGCTCCTGAGCCTGCTCTCTTTGCACAGAAGCAAAAAGCAGTGTGTGTGGGGGGAGGAAATCCACCTCTGCCTTCTACCAGACCCAAATCCCCCCATAACTAAATCAAAACAAAGCTGGTAGTCCTCTAGTTTCCTGAGCCAGCCCAATTGCCCAGACGCCCCCCCCATCCCTATAGTCAAAAAAGAAAATCGGGGGGGGGAGAATCCTCCTCTCCATTCTGCCAGACCCAAGTCCCCTCTCCACTTGTAACTAAACCAAAACAAAGTTACTAGTCCTCTAGGTTCCTGAGCCCTTCCTCTTGCCCAGACGCCCCCCCCATCACCCCAGTACTCAAAAAACAGTGCGGGTGAGAGAGAAATCCTCCTCTCCCTTCTGCGAGGCCCGCGTACCCTCCCCACAAAAAACCAACACGAGGTTACTAGCCCTCAAGATTCCCGATGCCACCCCTTCACTCCATAAGCAAGGCGGGGGGAGGGGGCATACCTCTCTCCATCCTGCCAGGCTGACGTGTCCCCCTCCTTCCCTGCCATCAAATGAAGCTAGGTTACTAGTCCTCTGTGTTTCTGCCCCCCCCCGGCCTCCCTCGGCGGATTCCCAGCCAGTCTCCAAGCCCCCCACTTTCCTCTCGGTCCACCACCACACCCACCTCGGCAGCACCTTCCCGGCTGGGTCCCTTCGGGCTTCTTTTGTTTGCCCCTCACACCCTCATTGCACCAGCGGCCTGCTCCACCCCGGAACTGACCTCACCCAGCCGGCATGGGGCATCCCCGGCGGCGGCGGCGGCGGCGGCCGCTGGCTCTTCAGCTCCTCGCTCCGCTTCCACTAGACGGCGCCATCTTGGCGGAGGTGGGCGGAGCCTCCGCGGGAGGGATCCGGCGCCATCTTTTAGAAGGGCAAGCTCCTCGGCGTTCCGAGGGAGGGGGGAAGCGGCTGAGGCCCTTTTGGAGAAGGGCAAGAGACGGCGTGGCGGGCGGCCATCTTGAGCGTGGGGAAAAGGGGCGCGCGGCGGCCATGTTGGGAACGGGCGGCGAAGGGAGGGCCGCCCTTCAAACAAACATTTTTGTTTTGAATACAGTTTAATATTGATAACAGCTTAGTGGTGATTGTCAATATTAAAGAGAAAAAATATCTTATGTGGCTTACAAAACTCCGTATGCACAAACAACAACAGAAATCCATTCATCACCCCCACATCATTATAATAACAGATGCAATATGATTTATAATGACATAATAACAAATACAAATATACATAAATAATATAAATGTTATTACTTCCAAGGGGCTCAAGGTGATGTACATAGTTCTCCCCCTCCCCCATTTTATCCGCACAACAACCCTGTGCGGTAGGTCAGGTTAACAGATGGTGACTGGCCCCCAAGGTCACCCAGTGAGCTTCATGGCCGAGTGGAGGATTTAAACCCAGGTCTCCCAGATCCTAAGGTCAACATGCGTAACTACCACAAGTAAGAATTATGAAATACATGGGGCACCAAATTCAGTGGCTGGGGAAAACCTAGGCAGATAAATATAAAACAAATAACAACACAATCCTAAAGGTGTCTACTCAGAAGCTAGTCCTACTAAATTCAGTGGACCACACTGGCTGCTGGGAATTGCAGTCCAATAATATCTAGAGCCAGTGTGGCATAGTGGTTAGAGTGTTGGACTACAATCTGGGAGACCAGGGTTCGAATCCCCACACAGCCATGAAGCTCGCTGGGTGACCTTGGGCCAGCCACTGCCTCTCAGCCTCAGAGGAAGGTAATGGTAAACCCCCTCTGAATACTGCTTACCATGAAAACCCTGTTCATAGGGTCGCCATAAGTCAGAATCAACTTGGAAGGCAGTCCATTTCCATTCCCCCCCCCCAATATCTAGAGCAGGTGAGGCAACCTCAGGCCCTGGGGCCAAATGCAGCCCCCAGGCTCCTCTATTTCGCCCTCAGCCTTAGTGACTCACTTAAGGTCACTCAGTGAGGTTCATGGATTTGAATCAGAGTCCACCTGATCTGGCACTCTGACCATTGCTCCATTCCATACATGCAAAAAATGCAGTTGCAGCTACAGCCAGCTCCGTGCAACAAACTATTTTTAAAAAATAAATTCGAAGGCTTCTCTTCCGGAATTTGCCTCCACAAATAGGAAAGTACATTCCTAACAACCCAAATCATCACCGCAACATTGGTTTGCCAGTGTCGAGCCATTTGGTCAGGTAAATGCTTGTTTTATTGCACCCTAAATAGCATCCTTCTTTCAGGCCTGTGATGGTATCAGATTCCCATCTGGTGGGTTGGGTTTTTTTGTGGCATCAGTAAAAATCAAGCTTTCTGATGCATTTGGAATATTCACTCACCAACATTTTTACTGGGCTGGATCATCACAAAATGTCGACCTGCATAGGAAAATCCTGCAATATTAATAAAGGAGAATTGAAAGGCATTCATTACAATCTCATTAGAGCAAGAGAGAGAGCTTGTTTGCAGTGTTTAAGCTTTGTGTTCTTGTTGTTCAAAATAGATATTTCCATGGTAAATCTATTAGCGGTGGTTTTCATGCATTTCACTAATACTGCATTCCTAAATCCATTCACTCAGAAGTAAATCCTGCTGAGGTTGATGGCACTTCTTCGTGTTTTTAGACTCACAATGGACAAGAATATGCTCCATGGGTTTGTGTAAATACTAAGTGCACACCAATCTCAGAGTGTTGAGAGGCTTTTTTGGGGAGGGGATTCCATTGGGTTGGTTTCCTTTGAATGAGCTCCACTAGAGACTAGTGGCATTTTCTAGGGGAAGGGCCATACCTCAGTGGTAGAGCATCTTTTCTGCATGCAAAAGGTCCTGAACAATCCTCAGCATCTCCAGCTAGGGCTGGGCGACCTGGAGAGCTGCTGCCGGTCAGGGTAGACAGTACTGAGCTAGATGGACCAACGGCCTGCGTTGGTATAAAGCACCTTCCTACGTTCTGTGATACAAGGTTTTATTTACATGTGTCTAAGCTGCGCGTGAGATGGGGGCGTTCACAGCATTAACACGCCAACAAATGGGAACACAGGCAGCTGCCTTATACTGACTCAGACCAACTGGTTCAGAACAGCGTACACTGACTGGCAGCGGCTGTCCACAGTATCAGGCAGGGAAACTTTCCCAGCCCAACCTGGAGAGGGTGGGGATTGAACCTTGGACCTTCTGCACGCAAAGCAGATGCTCTGCTGCTGAGCTATGGCCCCTGCTCCTCCTTTAGGTTTCCAGGGGAACCCCCAGGATGACAGCACAGGGAGCAAATCAGAGCGCTCCAAAGCAGGAGGAAAACCAAAAACGCAGGCATCCTTTACAACGTGCAGAATTTTGTGGCGCTCTTCTCCAAGCAGTGTTTCCAAAACGGCATGTTTCAGTAGAAAGCATGCATAAAAATATTAGTGAAAGCCGCACCCTAAAACGCATTACATTAGGAGAAATTGCTTGCAAAAATGTGTGCGTATTTGTATGTTGTAGATATCACGACACAGTGAGACACGGTGAGACCAGAGTTCAATTTCGGAGCCCCCCTCGTAATTCTGGTCTCCGCTTTTATTTTACCTCCGCCTGGAGGCGTGGATTATTTTGTCTCCATAAACAGCCTATGACCTTTAACTATTGTATAACATCACGTACATACAAAGTACAACAGCATTATCTACGTGGCAATATGCAGGCAGTTATTTAACCACTACAGATGTCAGTATCGTTTACAGCCATAAAGTTAACCACATCCTGTTTTTCCACTGGTCAGATCGCAATGTCTTGAGAGATAGTGTACTGAGAACAGCAGCGTGGTTTGCCAACGTATGCTGTTCATTCAGTCCACCCCACATCTCCCCCTTTTTTATTTTTTAGCAAAAAGTAATTGCTACGTAATGGTCGCGGAGCAACAGGTGTACACGTCTGGAAAAGGTATTGTAAAAAACAGCATAAGCCTATACTTAAAATGAGTAAAAGAATAGCATATCTAAGAATCTGACTTAGCCATCCAGTGGGCAGCCAACTCCAAAGCCACTGCCACCAAGTTGTAGGGGCGTCCTGCAAAATGTTATTAGCTAGATCCTTCAAGTTTTTTACCTGTGCTCTGATTTCAAAACTGTTGTCAGTTAAATTAAAACAGCACATATTCTTTATAGTTTCGCACCCCAACTGATGTTGTAATAGCAGGTAATCTATAGCTGCACGATTATCCAAGATAGCTTGTCTTAATATACCCTGCTCTTCATTTAACAAAGCAATGGCTCGAGAGGTGGCATTTATCATCTTAACATAATTACAGGCTAATTTATGTAATTGATTGCTGTTACTTACTGCCAATGCAGGAAGTCCAACAAGGGAGATGGCTAGTGATACACTTTCTGCTTTATTAAGCAATTCCACCTTGTCATTACAATCAGCCGGCATGGCAACAGCTTCTCTTTTCCTACGTTGGGCTAGCAACTCCCTTTTATGAAGGAAAATGGGAACCAGTCGACTCAGGCAACAGATGGTATCAGAAATATTAGCGGGAACATAATTAAAAGTGGTTTCTCCACATGTCCAAAACCATCCACCTGGTAAAGGAATGTGTCCGTACATACTGGATATGTTAATGTGCTGTGTACAATTCCATGTGGGTCTCCCAACCTTTAGACATCCCTTCTGCACCTTATGTCGACTACAATTAACCATCCGAGCACACGTATTATTAATGGAATTTGCAACATGTGATGTAAATAATTGAAAAGCATTAACAGGCAGCTGGAAGGTTGGAGTTCCCCAATTCGAAACAGTATGATATTTAATCTCTGAAGTATTCATGAACCGCCCAAGTCCTGTAATGTTCCCAATATCCCCAGGTGCTTTGCATACGGGTATTAAACATGTTCCCAACATACCCATTTCCTGTACATGTTCAGTCATGCAAAAGTCACTCACATTTGTCATTCTTGCTAACTGAACCCAGATATTGTGTTGAAACCGCATCCCCAACTCCTGCCCCAACCTGTCAGCCCCGGCGCTTCCTAAAATCCAACAAATGCAAAGTACAAAAATAGAATTTGTATTTAAAGACGCAATTAAAGCAAGAATGGTATTCTCAGTTGTCTTGTCCACCCCGGCTTGTTCCATTGCTTTTTCTGCTTGTGTTGCTAAGTTCTTTATTTGGCCCCAAGTCACGGGAGGTTGCGGAACATTCCGACCACGCTTCCTGGAAGACATCCCAGTATCCTGAAGTTGCAGAGAAAAATTAGGGATGGGATTCTTAAGATTATCGTGCCAGGACATCGTCTTTCCAGGGCCGGATACACCTAGCAGGTACCCACACAGGACCGTCAGGCGTAGACACAGCCGCGTAACCTCGACCCCACGTTATAAGCGGAACTGGGCCTTTCCACTCTGGATTTGGTAGTTGCCGAAACTGCACCCGCGGGGCAGGTAGAGACTCCGACTGCTGAAAATGCCGCTGCGCTCGAGTAGAAAAGGAAAAATGAGTATTGGGAGATTGAGACAAATTTAAATGATTAATGGTAAACAACACTTGTGCCAGCCACTCCTCTTTGGTGGCCAATCCCAGTGGTACTCCTCCTTTTTGTTTTTGTTTAAGCAAATGCTCTTTAAGGGTACGATTGGTACGTTCGACGACAGCTTGACCTGTAGAATTATAAGGAATACCAAACAAATGTGTAATGGACCACTTAGTGCAAAACTGTGCAAATTGCTGTGAAACATATGCAGGGCCATTATCAGTTTTTATCGTCTGAGGTTGGCCCATGATGGCAATAGAACGAATGACATGATTAATAACATTCTTAGTTTTTTCCCCTTTCTGAGGAGTTACCCATATGTATCCGGAATATGTATCTACTGTAACATGCAAATACTTCCATGGGGAGAAAGTAGGAAAATGTGTAACATCCATTTGCCACAACTGGTTAACTATGAGACCTCGTGGGTTCACTCCTGGTTCTGGGGATAGAGTTAACTGTGTGCATTGGGGACATTGTTGAATAATGGCAGAGGCTTCCTGGGCAGTAAGATGGAATTGCTTCTGGAGTGCTTTAGCATTTTGATGATGAAGGGCATGACTTTCTATGGGTGTGCAAAGGAGGGCACGAAGAGCCTGATCAGCATATTGATTACCTTCTGTTAACAATCCTGGGAAAGGTTGATGACTGCGAATATGAAATATAGCAAATCGACAAGACCGAGTATGTATGAGTTTTTGAAGTGTAAGCATAAGAGCAAGTAGATTAGTGTCCAGCATGGGAGAGACATAACTACCGGGTAATGCAAGTACAACATTCTTAACATAAAGACTATCGGTAATAATGTTAACCTCCTGATTTGCAAAAGTCAACAGCGCCATACTAACAGCGGCCAACTCAGATCTCTGAGCGGAAGTTTGGGGTAAGGTGAAAATTGTCTTCCAAACCCCCTGCTCGTGCCATGCAACAACCCCTCTAGTTGGACTGCCATCAGTATAGACCGTGACCGCAGGTAAGGGTTGTAAACTGATTACAGATTGAAACTGGATAGGAATTTTTTGTGTAATTTGAAGCCGTGGATCTGATGAGGAACGACATGAAATTGTGCCCAAATAAGAGACTAAAGCCCATTGAAGGTCATCAGAAAGTGCAACAGCATTTTCCCATGTGTAAAGTTTAAGAGGCAACGAAATTTCAACCGGATCGATACCTAATAATTGCCTTGATCGTAATCGTGCTTTTTGGATTATTTCTGCTGCTTGCATTGGCAAAGTTGTGATAGATGACTTTGGTGTATGGGCTAAGTAAAGCCACTCTATTATATGTGTAGCATTGGAGCCTGACTCCTGAGTGAGTGCAGCAAAAAGTTGGCTTCCATCAAATAAAACAAATAAAATCAGTGGTTTATTCAATATTTGTCGATCCACCCAAATAGCTTTTAACGTTGTAGAAACTAATTCTAGGGATTGCCTTGCCTGTTCCGTTAGAGTAATAATATCTGCAGGTTGACGTCCTTGTTTTAAACATTCAAATAAAGGCCCCATGTCTTGAGTGGTAAGTTTACAATATGGTCGAATCCAATTAATAGAACCCAAGAATTGTTGTAGTTCTACATAAGTTGGCTTCATTGACAAAGTAAGACAGGGCAATACAGGAGTGGAGTAGGATTGCATTAATTTATGTCCTAAATACAGAAATGGTTCTTTGAGTTGTACCTTTTCAGGGGCAATCTGCAACCCTGACTGTGACAAATGATCAGTAAGGTGTTGTTGCCACATAGATGGGAGGGTTCTCCCAGCCACCAAGATGTCATCCATATAATGGTAGACCAATAATGTAGGGTATTGAGCCCGAAAGGGTCGCAGGGCCATGTCTACAAACTGTTGACATAGGGTTGGACTATTTAACATGCCCTGAGGTAGCACTTTCCATTGATATCGTTGCGCAGGGCCAGAGTTATTATATACGGGAACAGTAAACGCAAATTTCGGTGCGTCTTGCTCTTGTAACGGTATTGTGAAAAAGCAATCTTTCAGGTCTATAATAGCTAAGGAATAGTCATATGGAATTAAATTTGGATTAGGCGTCCCACATTGTAGCGGACCCATGGGCACAATTAATTTATTTATTTCTCGTAAATCATGTAAGAGCCTCCACTTTCCAGATTTCTTTTTAATCACAAACACTGGGGTGTTATAAGGGCTATTACTTTCTGCTATATGATCAGCTTCCAGTTGCTCCTTTACCAGTTGGTGCAGAGCTTCTAATTTTTCTTTGGGTAAGGGCCATTGTTCTACCCAAATGGGTATGTCTGTCTTCCATTGTAAAGGAAGAGCTGCCTTTTGTTGGCTAATCATTAATAACAATGGTGGTCTGGAATTGCTCCAGTAAATCCCTTCCCCACAGATTTACTGAAATGTCCAAAATACAAGGGCGAATGTGGGCTATACGATCACCATCAAGAGCAACAACTTGTATCCAATCCTTACTCCGTTTTGAATCCTGAGCTCCGCCCACTCCCCACACAGAAGGGGCCACTTCTACTGGCCAAGAGGATGGCCAGTTATGTTCAGCAATTACTGTGACATCTGCCCCAGAATCTATAATACCTTCAAAAATAACATTGTTTAAACAATACTTACGAACCGGTTTCTCCCTGGTCACTTCTGCCAGTACTGCAGCTACCTGTGGATGGAAAGGATTACCTGAAATACTCACACTCGGCGATTTCGTCCTTGTAGATCCGAATCCACCAGTACGTTTTTGGGAGGAAGTGTTCGATGTGAAAAGACGATATGGCAATAACAATAGTTGCGCAAAAGAATCTCCCTTCTTCAACTGAAGGGGAAGGTGACTCCAATACTGAATATAAATAATTCCCTGATAATCAGAATCAATAACACCAGGTACCACCATTATATTATTCTTGGAAGCAGAGGATCGCGGTAGTACAAGGCCTACGGTGCCTTCTGGTAAAGGGCCAGTGAGTGTGGTAGGCATTAAAAGAACTGCTCCAGGCAAAGGAACATCTTTTGACTCTGCATGTATTAAATCAATTCCAGCGCTTCCTTGAGTAGCAGGGGTGGGTACACTTCCTTGAGATTCGGGGCTGGAAGCCTGCCCCAAGTTCAGTTTCCCTCAATAGGACGGGAAGACACATTGGTATTGGTAGTGGGAGCTGAACGACACTGATTAGCCCAATGATAACCCTTTTTACATTTCGGACAGATCTTCTTTGGCCGGTTTGTAACAGTGCCCCCACCTTTAAATGCTCCTCCGCCAGGAGCCCGACATTCCCTTCTGAAATGACCAGGCTTTTGACAATTAAAACAATTGCCTGTAGGTTTGTTACCCTGTCTTAATGCCCCAGCTAACAATGTCATGGCATGAACATGTGTACCTACCTCTGCACAAGCTTGAATCATGTCTCCCAATTCATATTGAGGTCTATGAATAATGTTTTTCAAAATCTTTTTACAGTCTGTGTTAGAATTCTCGTAAGCTAATTTTAACAATAATTCCCCTTGTGCCTGAGGGTTATCAACCTGCCGTGTCAGAGCCTCTTTCAAACGGTCAACAAACTGAAAATAGGGCTCTGTTGCTTGCTGCCGTACATTCGTAAAAGAACGTAAGGGTTCTTTCCCAGCAGGCACCTTTTTAAATGCTTTCTGTATACACTCAGCAGTTCGATGAAATGCGGCTTCAGGCAATACCCCTTGTTGTGCTATGGTAGCAAAATTACCTGACCCATAAATTTGCTCGGGAATGATATTAGCATCCCCAGCTGCTATAGCAGCATGTCTAAATTCTTGGTCCCAAACTACATATTGCGAAGGAGTCAAAATCATCCTAAAGAGATCCTTCCAATCTTGAGGGATCATGTTATATCCAGTAGCTACTCCTTCCAACATCCCTTGTACATAATTAGCCGTAATCCCATATTCTCTTACTGCCTTATTTATTTCTCTAATAACAGAAAACGGAAGAGCTGTCCAAGTTGCTATGCGATTATTAGCATTATTAGGATCTGGCTGATATGTAACGGGAAAAGCTGAAATTGTACCCTCCCAGTCTCCCATTTCTTCCATAGATAATAATCCTGAGGCTGCAGCCTGAGCTATGGCTGCTTTAACCTTCCCAGTAACCTGTTCTTGTTGGACTGGAGGGCTATATGGAGGAGCATTTACAAATTTCTCAATATCCTTTTCAGGTGTAGGTAAAGAAAGTTGGGGATAAAGAGGAGTTTTCTGGTCAGAATTGGCAAACAGCGATGTCTCTTTTATCCCTAAATGACTAATGGCCTCAGCACACTTTTGCCATAATAAGAGATGGTGAATAGGTGCTCTTGGTTCTTCATGTAATTTTCTCCCTATCCTTATCCAATCTGACTGACGTAGCGATCCTTGCTCTGGATACCATGGACATTGACATTGAATTGTTTTTAACAATGATTCAATGTGAGAACGACTTACAAAAGCTGAGGTATCCTGTTTTAAAATTTTTTGTAGCTCTTGTGCATGAACCTTCTGCTGAGCTGACAATTCCCCCCCCATACTCACGAATGGGAGCTGTACGCTGAGGTGCACCGTTGGCTGATCCTGCCAGTGGGTACGAGGGTGTTTGTTCTGAATCACGTCGAGGTCACCAGATGTAGATATCACGACACAGTGAGACACGGTGAGACCAGAGTTCAATTTCGGAGCCCCCCTCGTAATTCTGGTCTCCGCTTTTATTTTACCTCCGCCTGGAGGCGTGGATTATTTTGTCTCCATAAACAGCCTATGACCTTTAACTATTGTATAACATCACGTACATACAAAGTACAACAGCATTATCTACGTGGCAATATGCAGGCAGTTATTTAACCACTACAGATGTCAGTATCGTTTACAGCCATAAAGTTAACCACATCCTGTTTTTCCACTGGTCAGATCGCAATGTCTTGAGAGATAGTGTACTGAGAACAGCAGCGTGGTTTGCCAACGTATGCTGTTCATTCAGTCCACCCCACAGTATGTGCTGCCTTCAAGTCGATCCCGACTTATGGCGACCCTATGAAGAGGGTTTTCATGAGGCCGAGAGGCAGTGCCTGGCCCAACGTCACCCAGGGAGCTTCATGGCTATGTGGGGATTCGAACCCTGGTCTCCCAGGTCCTAGTCCAACACCTTAACCACTACCACAGACAAAAAATGTGTTTTTCGGGAGAAATTCACACTAGAATGCTGAAGAATTTTCACGAGGGATTTTTTTAAATTGCAAATTGCTGCAGAAATATGGAAAAATAAGAAATGGCAGAACCAAAATGGACAGATCCTTCCATCCCGAGTCCCAGGTTCATCCTCCGGCATCTCCAGACAGAGCTAAGGATGGTTCCCTGCCTGAAACCCTGGAGAGCTGCTGCCAATCAGTGGAGAAAATACTGAGCTAGATGGACGATGGTCTGACTTGATATAAGGTTCCTTGCTGTGTTCCTGTAATCCGGCAAAACCACTGGCATCTTGTGGCAGTTAATTTAATAGAATCATAGAATAGTAGAGTTGGAAGGGGCCTATAAGGCCATCAAGTTCAACCCCCTGCTCAATGCAATAGATTCAGTCGAAATATCTCCTCTTTTTTGGGGGGTGGGGGTAGTCACCCAAATTAATTAGTTTTCTCTCCGTCCAGCAGAGGGCTGTTGAGCACATCCGCTTGACCAAATCCATGCCTCCTTCCTCAGCTCTGTTTCTTGCTTTGTTTTGTTTCCCCCCTGCTTATTAAGGTTACTTATTCGTTATCTAAAATGGGGGGGGGGCAAAGTTCTTGAAAGTGAATCGCCTGGCTCCTTTCCGCCAGCACCATGTGAGACAAAAGGGACCTTGGAATTGAGATTGCCAGCTAGGCAGAAAAAGGTAAGGAAGAATAAAAAAAATTAATTGCATACGCAGCACCATACACGTACAGAACAGTGGGGAGGAGAGCCTGGCTGGGAGTCCAGAGTCTGTGAGTTCAAATCCCCGCTCGTGTCTCCTGGGCGTCAAGGGCCAGCTAAAGATCACCCCACAGGGAGTGGCTCAGAGGTTACGTGCCCTGCCACCTGTGCAGCCATGGGCAAGCTGCGTAGTCCCAAGGAGCCCAGTTGCCCCCCAGCTGGCAGTTGCGGACAGGGATGGGGCTGGCTTGTGCAGCTGTGGCAAGCTGAGCAGGCCCTAGGCAGCTGGGGAGGACTAGCCTCAGAGGGAGGCTATGGGAACCCCCCTCTGAATACCGCTTACCATGAAAACCCTATTCATAGGGTAGCCATAAGTCGGAATCGACTTGAAGGCAGTCCATTTCAATTTACACACACACACACAATCCTGGGAATTGCTGCTCACCCATCACAGAACTACAATTCCCAGCAGCACCCTTAACAAACTATAGTTCCTAAGGTTCTTTGGGGAGGACAAACACATGGTTTAAATGTATAGCATGTAAACAGCCTTGACATGCGCAAGAGATGTGGCAGGAAGTAATACCTGCTCACAGGACAGCTGATGCCTCCCTCTCCCAAAAAAGGTATCTGCCCTAGCTGGAAGGGGATAGGACACAAGATCTCCTTTCACTTGAATCCTGACCATGCTTCTTGTGATTGGCTAGTAGCCCTGCCGTATCTCCGCCCAGGGGCACATCACCTGCTCTGAAAAACTTCTGGGAGACTGACAGGAGGAAGGCAAGGTGGAGTTTACGTTGTAAAAGAGGTCGGAGGCACAAATTAGAGTAAGTGGGCCCTATTGTTTATTTTTCACTTGCTTTATTCTTCTTCTTACTACGGGTATTTATTGTTAATCTAAAATGGGAAATAAAGTTCTTTTCTTAGATCACTGCCGCTTTTGGGCACAGCTGGAATCTGTTAAAAAATAAAATAACTATGCCGCACACACACACCCCATACACTTAAAGTACATGATTTCTCCCAAATAATCCTGGGAACTGTAGGTTGACACACACACACACACAGCTACAGTTCCCAGCACCCTAAATAAAGTACAGTTGTTGTTTTCCTCACTCTATCTTCCTTTGGGACGATCCGTAAACATCTGCTGAAGTCTAGCTGGTGCCTCGCAAGCAACCGAACCCTGCTTGCTTTTGTAAACTACTCTGATGTTACCCAGAAGTGTGTGGTTCTTAGGAAATGTACTTTCCCTTCTGTCTAGGCAGGTCATCCCTTCATCCGTAGAGCTGTGTGGTAGAGAAGCACCTGCTATGACCTCCCTGATCTTCCAAATATAGTATTTATTTTAACAGTGACATGAATATCCCACTTTTCCTCCGAAGAGCACAAGACGGTGCATATTTATTGCATTCTTAATATTGCACTGCATTATAGGGTAGTTTCCTCAGTTTCATTATTATATATATTTGTTATTTTGCAAGCTGTTTAGAAGTGGTCTTAAATACTAATTGGTATATAAATATATTAAATAATATGTTTTTCTCCCCCCCCCTTCAACTTTTATTCTCACAACAACCCTGTGAGGTAGGTTAGCCTGGGAGTGATTGGCCCAAGTTTGCGCAGTGAATTTTGTGGCTCAGTAGTGATTTGAACCCAAGTCTCTCCACTCCCTAGTCCAGTAGTACTACCTCTTATACCTTGCCAGCTCTTATACAAAGTCTCTCAACTTGAAAGACTCTGTGTGATTAAATTCTCAACAGATGTCTCTGAAAAGCAGGCAAGAGCCTTGGGGTCCCTTAAGAACTAAGGCTGCAGTCCTAAACATACTTTCCCGGGAGTGAGTCAAACTGAACTGAGTGGGACTGTAACAAGTGTTTGTGCTGTAAGCTTTCATGGACTAGACTTTACATCTTAGGAGGCCAAAAAGCTAATGGAAAGCAAGTGTCTCTAGAGAGTTAGGTTTGTCATATAGCAGTTGGTGATTGTCTGTGATTGTCTGTGATCTGCTTCTCACCATGGTAATCATCCTGTGTCTGGCTGTATCCTTTCAGGACAGACAAAAGGAAGTACTTGTTTACTCAGCGCATAGTTAAACTATGGAATTTGCTCCCACAAGATGCAATAATGGCCACCAGCTTGGATGGCTTTAAAAGATTAGATAAGTTCATGGAGGACAGGGCTATCAATGGCTACTAGCCATGATGGCTGTGCTCTGCCACCCTAGTCAGAGGCAGCATGCTTCTAAAAACCAGTTGCCGGAAGCCACAGGAGGGGAGAGTGTTCTTGCACTCGGGTCCTGCTTGCGGGCTTCCCCCAGGCACCTGGTTGGCCACTGTGAGAACAGGATACTGGACTAGATGGGCCACTGGCCTGATCCAGCAGGCTCTTCTTATGTTCTTATGTTCTAGACAGGCTGCAGGAGAATGCCTGCATACTAAGATAAAATCACCCCCTGCATGTAGAAAACACGTATGTCAGGATGACATGCTAGTCTTCTACATTCAAGGATACACATATATTAGAAAGGAGAAACGTCCAGCCGTGGGCGCGCCCAACTTCAGTCTGAAGTAGTACAGAGGCGCAGTAATCTCGCTCAGAAATAACATTTTTCTTTGACCTTGATTTCAAGATGTTGAGCCCCTGATTCAGAGCCCCTGACTCTGCCACTCTTTTGTACCAGAACTCTGAGCAACCCTTACTCTACGACTCCCAGAGGCGCAGGCAATCTGCACCTCCTCATTAACCTTTGGTAATGTAAGTTGGCAAAAATGAACAGGATGGCACAAATGACTTGTACTCCTGGTTAATATATACTCAACCCCTTTTCTTCCTTTCAGCAACCACTTTGGTAGAGAAGGCGGCATAAAACTTGTAAAAGTTTATTTGCCAGCGCAGAAATGCTTTGGCTATTCCTGAAAGGTGACCTTCAAATGTTGAAATGCGCATGTGCGCGTACACGTTCTTGTGGCACGACTGTCTGTATAAATCACATTCCCCCACCCACCCAACCATAGCCCATCAAACATTTTGTGGAGGGCACAATTTACATGGGTAGAGCACTGCATAGACTTGGGTGAAGCAAAGAAATTTGGCAGGAGGAATGGAAGTCTCACTAAAAGCCTGTTAGGTTAAGCTGCAAGTGGCTTGCGGGCTCTATGTGTGTGATTTAACACGTAGTTAGCTACTCCATTTATATATATGGGGAAATAACAATGCTGGCCTACCTTACAGGGTTCTTGTAAAACTACACTTCACTTCTTCAGATACATGAAATGTTATTCTGAATCACAGGTGCTATTATATTATTAGTAGTATTATCAATTGTATTTATATCCCACCTTTTCTCCAAAGAGCTCAAGGTGGCAAATGTGGCTCTCCCCCTCCTCATTTAATCCCCACAACAACCCTGTGAGGGGACTCAGGCTGAGAGGTAGCAACTGGCCCAAGGTCGCCCACTGAGCTTCATGGCTGAGTGGTGATCTGAACTCGGGTCCTTTGTACAACACTTTAACCACTAGGCCACCCTGGCTCCATATGTACATGGTTGGGTCAAGGGGGGTTGTAGAAAGTGAGGTCAGAAGAAAATAGCTTGCAGAAAAGTACAGACAGTGGTAATTAAGTACTAAACTATGCCAATTCACAGGACAGTTTTGTATGACATAGCATCCTGACACTGTGAAGTGTGCAATTGTTGCTGTCTGTGCTTTTCTAGATTTCATTTCCCTCTGACCTCACTTTTGACAATTCTGCCTCCCATCTGCACACTGTGTGTGCATGTGTGATTTTATACATACTCACACACAGTGCTTTTTTGGTTAAAAAATAAGGTGCCGGTATTCATGCCTTAATAAAAGTGCCATGGGTACCTGTCTATAATACTTACCATAGGCAGCAAAAAAGAGGTGCCATTACTCCGTACAGGTGAGCACTATCACAAAACAAACAATATACCTACTACACACACTATAAGACACACATGTATCGTACTATACATTTTGGAAAGGTTTCGTTTTTTGCCATTTGCTATGCATTTGGACACCTCTTAAGATATCCTAACCAAATTTTGCACAATGGTCCCTGAGATGAAGGACCAGGTTTCCATCTATATTTGGATACAATTGGACACCATTTTGAATCAAGATGGCAGGCTGAACATTTTGAAACTGTGCTGATTTTCCACCACTGATTTCAACACTCCACTGATTTTTTCGGTTTCTTAGACTTCTCAAGCAACGCCAGGTGCAAGCCTGCTAGTCTGTACATACAGCCCACTGCCCACTGGTGGTATGTGGCCCCTGGGAGGTTGCCTATGAGGGAATGTGGCCCTCAGGCTAAAAGCGTTCCCCCACTCTTCATTACAAAAGGTTTCATTACAAAACGAAGCCATTGTTTTTTTGTTACTGTGACTGCAACTTGATCCCTCCTTTTCATTCTCTCTCCCCCTGTTCTACATGGGTATAGAGATAATCCAGGTTAATGCCTCTAGGCCTGCAGACAGGTGTTGTTGTGGTATGGTTAGGCGTTCTGGACTGGCCTTGATTTGTGAACTTTTCCGAAGGAATAATCGCATTGGATTCTGCTGCTATCACTCCAAGGTATGAAGAGACAGAAGTTCAGGGGCAGTGAACATCAGCCCTGGGGGCCACATGCACCCCCACAGCCTCTCCATCTGGCCCTCGGAACTCTCTCCAGGCCACTCCCCCTCATCCCAGGCCACACCCTTCACTGACTCTACTTTACATCCTCCTTGACTGCTTTTGCCTGGTTGAAATAAGTCCTTGGATAATTCCTCTTGCTTGTGTGGATGGAGAGGGGTGGGGTGTGGGAACTAGCCTACTGTACAAAGGTAAAGTTCACATTCATTGTCCCACCCGCCTTCACCTCTGGCCGTGGCAACCCCTGGCATGTGGCCCCCGGAAGGTTGCCCAGATGAGGATGCGGCCCTTGGACTGAAAAAAGGTTCCCTATCCCTCCTGTAGGAGAACCACTGAAAAGCCAGAAGGAACCTGCTGAGGACTGTGATTATGTTTTGTTTGGGTGAAGTTCAAGACTTTTGAGCAAAGTGGTGACGACTGAACTGACAGCCAGAGAGGGCAGGGGCGTGGGTTTTTTTGTTGTCAGTGATGCTGAGGTTGCTCTTTAAAAAAATAAAAAGTAATTTAGGTACCACTTCATACATCAAAGAAGTCTCTTAGCAGTTTGCAACGTTATAAAAAAACGACCATGACTAAGTGCAGAAATAATTCCACACTGTTAAAACAGCAGAGAACATCTAGGCAAGAAGATCCTCTTGAACCTCACCCTAAAGCAGGGATGAAGACCCTCTGTGGCCCTCCAGAGATTGTTGGACCCGCAGGGTCGATGGGCAGGGGTGATGGCCGTTGTAGTCCAGCAGCGGCATCTGGCAGACTGCAGGTTCCCCAGCCCTGCTTTAAGCTAAAACAAATAACGTATGCTGACCCCAACCACTATTGACATCTAAGAAATCAGCAACGGTCCTAACATCTCTCCATTTCCCCCCCTTCTTTCTCTAGGCAAAGATGTCCAAGATGGTTTCAGCTCGACGGCTGGAAGGCATGGACAAGAACATCTGGTACTTGCTCCTTGGGTGGGCTCAGTTGCCCCAGATGGCCTGCATGGGCCCAAATGGCCGTAGTTGCCCACGCCGTAGAAAACTGCCTCAAAATACGAGGCCAGAGAGTATGTCCATCTAGCTCAGTGTTGTCTACACTGACTGGCAGCAGCCCTCCAGGGCCTTGGGCAGAGGACAGTCACCTCCCCGGCTCTGCTGTGCCACTGAACCAATGTCCCTTCCCAGCGACGGACAAATTGATGACCACGTTTTGTTGGCTTGGGTGGTGGCAGGGGCACTGTCTCCCTCACGTGGTTTGTGTCGAGGCCAGACTAGGTGCGACAACAGTGCTTCCATGGGACGTATAAAGAGGGGGCTGGCAGCTTGGTTTGGGGGACTGTGGATGACACGGCTCAAACCATCTCACATCACAACAGGACTCGCGTCCCAGCAATAGTCTTTCAGACAGTGTATATTATACCCTTCCTCCCAGAAGGAACCCATAGTGGCGAGAAACAACTAAAAATTTTCTTAAAACTTCTTAAAAACAAAACATTTAAAACAAACCATTAAAACAATTCTAATACAGACGCAGACTGGGATAAGGTCTCTACTTAAAAGGCTTGTTGAAAGAAGGTTTTCACTAGGTGCTGGAAAGAAAACAGAGACGGTGCCTGTCTAATATTTAAGGGGAGGGAATTCCAACGGGTTGATACCACCACACTAAAGGCCTGATTCTTATATTGTGTGGAACAGATCTCCTGATAAGACGGTAGTTGTGGGAGGCCCTCACCTGCAGAGCGCAGTGATCAGCTGGGTATATAAGGGGTATTTCCAGTAGATGTGATCTGTCCAGGTTGGGAAAGGCTTGCTTAGACTCAACCTTTCTCCCCTGCTGTATTCTACTCTGTAGGGTGGAGTTTGTCAAGTTGGCAGCCACTTACAAGAACGTGAACCTGGGCCAAGGCTTTCCCAATTTCCCTCCCCCAGACTTTGTCAGGGAAGCATTTGTGGAGGCCGTCAGCGGAGAGAACACCTTGCTGCACCAGTACACTCGAGCTTTTGTACGTGAGAGTCTATTCCTTTGCTGTCTTGGACTGTGTACACACCATACATTTAAAGCACATTTCCCTCCCGCCCAAAGAATCCTAGGAATTGTAGTTGACCCCTCACAGGGCTGCAATTCCTAGCACCCTTAACAAAGTACAGTTCCCAGGATTCTTTGGGGGAAGCCATGACTGTTTTAAAAGCAGTATAAGAGTACTTGAAGTGTATGGTACGGATGCAATCCTGTTTGTAGCTCTACGGCTCTTAACTGATCCCGTGCCCTCTGCTTTTTCATATATGGCCCCTCAGTGCTGATGCGTCTTAGTGGCCATCTTGCCTGACCCCCCCCCTCGTGGTTCATTTCTCTCCAGATAACAAGCACACGCTGGTTAGCATTCCGCATTCTCGTTCTCTGATCTTTTGTCAGGGCCATCCCCGTTTGGTGGCGATCCTGGCCCGCTTTTTGGGAAAGCTGCTTCAACAAGACCTCGACCCTCTGACGAATGTGCTGGTGACCACTGGGGCCTATGAGGCTCTTTTCTGCTGCTTCCAGGCTCTGGTGGATGATGGCGACGAGGTAAGTGGGCGCCTGTCCTCTCTGGAACATCTTACTGATGAAGGTGATGTTTCTTGACAACATGTCTGGAAGGCCACCGATTTGGAATGCTATAAAAGAGGATGAGACAGATTCATGGAGGATAAGGCTATCAGTGGCTACTAGCCACGATGGCTATGTTCCTTCTCCACTGTTGGAGCCAGTAAGAATAGCCAGCTGTTGGCAACTATACGGTTTCGGCCCAGTTTATCTGAAGGAGCGCCTCCAGCATCACCAATTATGCCGCCTGACGAGATCAGCCTCACAAGACCTTCTCTCGGTCCCACCAGTTAAAACAGCGAGGCTGGTGCGGACCAGAGAGAGGGCCTTCTCGATTGTGGCCCCCACCCTCTGGAACTCCCTTCCTTTCGATCTTCGCCATGCCCCCTCCCTAATAGGTTTCTGCCGGGCCTTGAGAACCTGGCTATTCAGGCAGGCCTATGGGATCTCTGGGGCGGGTTAGTTATTAATGTTGTTATTAATTGGTAGAGTGGTGCTTAGACGATTGATGGTCTTATTGATCGTATATTGTATTTTATTGTATTAATGTACGTCGCCTAGAGTGGCCGTTAATTCGGCCAGATAGGCGACCCATAAATAAAATTTTATTATTATTATTTATTATTAACTGCAAGTGGGGAAAGTTGCTGTTGTATTCAGGTCCTGCTTGTGGGCTTCCCATAACGGGCATCTGGTTGGCCACTGTGAGAACAGGAGGCTGGACTAGATGGGCCACTCGCCTGATCCAGCTACAGGCCTGTTCTTATGTTCATATGGAGCCTCCAGGTCCAGAGGCAGTATCTAGATTCCTAGGTTCTTAGGGTCATTCGACCGCTGTGAGAACAGGATGCTGGACTTAAACAGGCCATTGGCCTGATTCAGCAGCAGAGCTCTTCTGATGGCGTTCGTTGGTCATATTTGCATCCTGGCTTTCCACTGGACTCCTGCTGGGAGGAAGGGCGGGATATAAATCAAATAATAAATAAATAAATAAACGTTGCTCAAGGCAGCTAACAACAATAATACAGATACAATAAAATATAATAAATTACAATTAAGCAGTTAAAACGATAAGAGCCGTGAACAAATGGCCTCCTGAAATTCTGCAAGCTATTTGCGGGCAGATAAACTGAGGGGACCTTTTCACAAAATGATTCCCGAAGGAAGAAGAGACAGCGACTGTAAAGGATAACCTGGCCGCCGTTTTGCATCCTTTGCAATGCCATGGCCTTGGTGTCACTCCAGGACATTGTGGAGGCAAGGAAATGGCCGTGCTACTCACAAAAAATGGTGGGGAATATTCAGAGAAAATTCTGCAAAATGTGCTTCTTTTTCCTGATGGATGGAAAAAAGAATAATCTCCAGAAACATCTTAACTTCCTTTCCCTCTTAATGGTGGGCAGACGGGCGGTTATACTGCTATGATTCATAATATTTTTGTTGGACAGTTCATTAAAATAACTCTCCTGCGCTTTCCTAGGTGATCATTATCGAGCCGTACTTTGACTGCTATGAGCCCATGGTGAAAATGGCTGGTGGGACTCCAGTGTTCATACCTCTGCGGCTAGTAAGTGGACAGATGGTGCTGGCACCCCTGGACTGTGAACCTCATCTTTTAGGGCAACAGTGGGGGGCTTTGTGGCCTTCCAGATGTCGTGGACTACAACTCCCATCATCCTTGATCGTTGGTCACACTGATGGGAGCTGGAGTCCAGGTTCCTCAGCCCTTCTTTAGTTGGAGACCGCTATGCCATCCAGAACAAACTGAGCATCACCTCCTTGGTTGGATGAGTCACTTGCCAACATTACCTCTGTCTTGTCTCAGCAGTACCTCTGTCTTCTTCCAATTGAAGTTCAGTTTATTGACCCGCATCCAGTCCATTACTGATCCCATACAGCAGTTCATCCCTTCCACAGCTTCACCTGAATCAAATGAACCAACCAGTTCTGGGTCCTTGCCCACTGGCAGAAGCTTATACTGTGCTTCTCTCTCTCTCTCCCTCCCTCATCTCTCGATTGTCTTCTCCACCAGAATGTCGCAAAAAGCAGCAGGCTGATCTCCAGCAGAGACTGGCAACTGGATCCGGCAGAGCTGGCGGCAAAGTTCACCGAGCGAACCAAAGCCATTGTCCTAAACTCTCCCAACAACCCGCTGGGGAAGGTAACCGAGATCCCTGCAATTTGGAATAGGCCTCCTGGTGCATGTTTTAAGTTACAAATGCACAGCTCAGCCTTTGCCTACGCTTCATGCCACAGAATCCAGGTAGTTTGAAGGCATTGCTTGGGCACCAACCCTCTTTTCCAGGCTCCCGGTCTTGTAAGCCATTGCAGGCAGATTTCTTGCCTCTCCTCCAAGCTTTGAGGAAAAGTAGATGAATTTCTCTACCTAGTACATAGCTCCTGAGAATCTGGGGAAAAGGTGGGCTCCTCTGCAAAGCAGAGAAATGCTCCCCTCCCTTATCATACTATTGGAGATTAGGTGCCAGATGTCACTGCAAAAAAAAAATGTTTAGACAGAAATGGTTATTATTATTATTGTTTGCTTTTTTCAAAAATAAACTCAAAGTAACTTGCAAACATTAAAAAAAACCTGATTAAACATTAAGCTTCAAAGGCCTGGATGAGTAAAAATGTTTTTACCAGGCACCTAAAAACAGACAGTGGTGGTGCCAGACATGCCTCTCTGTGGAGAGCATTCCACAAAAGGGAGCTGCCACTGTGGAGGTCTGTTCTCATATTGCCACCTTTCGTGCCTCCCTTCGAACACAGGACTCCAGCTAAAACCTTCTCTTCGGGGCCTCCTACAGACATAGGTTGTCTGACTCTGGAGGAGCCCTGTTTATGGAGCATTCCTTCTGATTTCCTTGTGCAACATTTCATGCAGAGGTTAGACTGTTTCCAGTCTTGAGCATTTGTTCTGATTTCTTTGCAGGGAGGTGTACGGCTTTGAACGTTCATCCTGAATCCCTGCTGAGTTGCTTGCCAGATGTTAATGGGTTCTGTCCAACCAAATCCTGCTTGGAAGAGACCCATGGCTCATGGCTATTAACTTCAAGGAATTTATTCTGAGGACTATTTTATTGACCTATGTTTTGAATTTATGTCCCGCCCTTCCTCTGAAGGAGCCCAGGGCGGCAAGCATAAACAAAACAAAAGCTTACTAACAGCAATTAACAACATTCCAAAACACAATTACAGTTTTAAAATATTTTGAGACACAGCTTAAAAACATGCATCCATCTTTGGGAGGCCAAGCACAGTCCCCTTCAGCCATCAAATGTCTGGCTACCCAGGAATGTTTTCAAATTCCTCCCAAAAATCAACAGCGATGGGGACAGATGTGTTGAACACCACCCAGTAGCCCCAATGAAATTAATGAACCTAAGTTAGCCATGTCCACTCATTTAGTGGGTCTACTCTGTGCAGGACTAATGTTGGATACAACCCCAATGTGTCTTCAGTATATGTCATGAACAGCACACGCCGTGGACCAATGTCCGTGGCTGCCACTGTTCTTTCTCTGGGGGGTGTCAATCTTCTCTATGCCTCATATGTCCGGCGCAGGTGTTCAGCAGGAGGGAGATGGAGCTCATTGCAGACCTGTGCGTGAGACATAACGTCCTCTGTTTCAGCGACGAGGTGTACGAGTGGCTGGTCTATGATGGAAATGAGCATATCCGGATCGGTACGGCGAACTTGAATGTGTGGTTTAGTAATACCTTACCCTACCTACCCACCCCAGTCTGTAAACAGAGGAGATTGGTGGTTCCAGTGTCAGTGGGGGGGTGAACCCACTCCAGGCTTTTGTCTGAACTTTCAAGGAGCTCTCCAAGTTATTTATTAATTTATTATTTGATTCCTATCCCGCCCTTCCTCTCAGCAGGGGCCCAGGGCGGCAAACAAAAGCACTAAAAACATTTAAAAACATCATAAAAACAGACTTTAAAATAAATTAAAACAAAACATATTTAAAAAAAAAATTTAAAAAAAGCTTTAAAGAACAACTTTAAAAAGAAAGGGTTAAAATCATATTAAAAAGCAATTCCAAACGTCAAAAAGCCGAAACCTGTTCCCAGAACGGTTTTCCTTGCACCTTGGACAGCAGTTCAGACTAAAACCCCTGAGTGGATTCACTGCCCCACTGACATTGGATCCACCCATCTCTGCTGTCTGCGAACCTAGGCCGGCTCTGAGCCACAGACATCTGTGAGTCCTACGATTTCCTTTCCCATCTGAGACCAAAATAGTCTGTCTCTCTTGCCAGTTCTTTCAGCTACCTGGACTTTCCAGCCTCTGCAAAGGGATGATTTCCCTAATCTCCTGTGCTTTCCCATCCTCCAAGCGAATTTCAGCTTCATTTCCCCCCCCTTTCCTTCCTGACAGCCAGTTTACCCGGAATGTGGGAACGTACTGTGACCATTGGGAGTGCTGGCAAAACCTTCAGTGCCACGGGATGGAAGGTGAGGAGCCACGCGTGGGAACTGCTGGGCTTAGAGGCTATTTCTTCTTTTGTAAAAGCCACCAGACCCTTTGGAGGAGGGCCGTAACTTCATGGGAGAGTGTATGCTTTGCACGCGAGAGGTCCCAGGTTCAACCCCTGGCACCCGCTGTCAGGTAATGGGCAGGGCCTGGGAGTCCTCCGGGCCGCTGCCCATTAAAGCATCTTGTAACGGGCAACAGGGAGAATTCACAAGATAGTGGGTTGTATTCAACTAAGTCTTATTCAGAGGAGATCCACTGAAATGAATGTGCCTATTAGGCCACGTTCACACCATAAATTTATTCGGCTATTATTCCACTTTGAATAGTCATGGCTTCTTCCCCCAAAGAATCCTGGGTTTGCCCGTGGTCAGGGGTATAATTGTTTGGGATCTCGGCGGGGTCTTAGACCCCTTATTTTTGGGGAGCATGGTCCCAGAAGGGTCCCTATGTCTCCAGCATTGTAGCAGCATGAAAGTGGAGAGTGTTAGCCACTGAAAAGACTCTTCTAACATGCTTCCTTGTCCTTTCCTGCTGATTGGAGCCAGAGTGAAAGGAGGTGAGTCAACCACTGAGAAGACTCTTCTCAGCAGCTAAACACTCTTTCCTTTCATGCTGATTGGCTCCTAGGGATGTCTGTTGTTATGGGAGAAGGCATTAGCAAGGATCTCATTCTCAACCCAGCAGCAAAAAAAGTGGGGTAATGGGGCATGGCTGCGACTAACAT
This sequence comes from Rhineura floridana, assembly GCF_030035675.1. Taxonomy (NCBI): domain Eukaryota; kingdom Metazoa; phylum Chordata; class Lepidosauria; order Squamata; family Rhineuridae; genus Rhineura; species Rhineura floridana. The sequence goes on along the minus strand of NC_084499.1, from coordinate 19,584,674 downwards.
GAAGGGACCCTGCACTTCTGAATTTGCCACTATGCCAGTGGTATAAGACAGTTTTCAGACTTTTGCAAACAGTAGACCAAGAATTTAAAATTTGCAGATAGGAATGGGGAGTCTCAGGTTGAGGACCGAATGTGGCCCTCCAGGCCTCTTTATATGGCCCTCAGGACAATTTCCAGGCCACATACCCTTCCCAGGCCTCAACCCATCCCCTTCCAGCTCCATGGCCTCCCTGAGTGCTTTTGCCTGGCTGAAATGTGTCCTTGAACGGTGATAATGCTCTTTGCTTGCCTGAATGGAGAGAGATGTGTGTGTAAACCTCTCACTTTTGCATGGCTGGAATGTAGACCTAGGCTACATACATACTAGAGATGTGAAGGCCTGGGGGAACAAAAACTGAAAAACTGGGGGGGGGGGGGACCGGGGAGAAACAGTTCCCACCCGCCCCCAAATTTTCCCAATTTTTTTCCAGACCTTCACATCTCTAGTACACTCCATATGTATAAAGCACGTGGCTTCCCCCAAAGAATCCTGGGAACTGTAGTTTGTTGAGGGTGCTGGGAATTGTACCTCTGGGAGGGGTAAATTACAGTTCCCAAGTTTCTTGGGGGGAAGCCGTGTTCTTTAAATGTATGATTGTACAATGGTTAGAATTGCATCTGTTGCTCCGCCCACTGTTGCCACTGGCTCCGCCCATCATTGGCATGTGTGTCCCCCCCCCCAAAGGTTGCCGTGAATCTGGCTGAAAAAGATTCCCCCACACCTTCCAGTGCCCTCTACAACATGCAAAGAACAGTTGAGATAGCCAAGGATTGGAAAATAATTGCATCTTCTTTTCTGCCCCAAATAGGTTGGCTGGGCCATTGGGCCCGATCCCCTTTTGAAGCACCTCAGGACAGTTCACCAAAACTCGGTGTATCATTGTGCGACAGCAGCTCAGGTCAGAAAATGGCACTGGAGGAAATGGTTTGCGTGGGAGACTTTCTGGCACGAGGGACCACTGACCTGGTACCCTCCAGATCAGGGTTTCCCAAATTGTGGTCCATGAGCTTCATTCAGGTGGTCCGTGGCACATCTGTGGGTTTGTGGTTGAAGATGGGAGACGGCACAGGCATCACGTTGAATATTTATCTTGATTTTTAATTGTATTTTTGTTGCTTCTTTCGCTTCTTAGGTTGTATTTTATTGCTTCACAATTTGAATTTTATGGAATGACAATGGCTGCAACAGGCATACGAATCATTAAGTGGTCCACCAAGACCCTCAATAGGTTTCAAGTGGTCGGGGGGGGGAATTGGGAGCCACAGCTGTAGATATTACTGGACCACATCTCTAGTCACCTCTGACCATTGGCCATGCTGGCTGAGGCTGATGGGAGTTAGAGTCCAACAAACGTATGGAGGGCACCGGTTCCCCATCGCTGATGTAAGAAGAGGCATTCCTCCTCTCTCTCTCACAAGGGAATGCCTCTTCTGAATAAGAGGCATCCTTCCATCTCTTGCACGCAGTCAGGAATGCTCCTTCTTACATCAGGGACAGGGGACCTGTGGCCTCTCCAACAGTTGTTGGACTCCAACTCTCATCATGGGAGCTGAGAGTCAGCTTTGGGAGAGTGCCAGGTTGGGAAAGCTGGCATATGTCAAAGCACAAAAGCTGTGGCTATTGGGTTCCCAAGCAACTGAGAGGTTCCCTATTTTATTATTATTATTATTATTATTATTATTATTATTTTCATTCCACAATCGATCTTTCTAGGAAGCCGTGGCCTGTGGGCTGGAGAAAGAGTTTGAGCGTTTGGGGAAACCCGATAGCTATTTCGTTCAACTCCCGCAACAGCTCCAGCAGAAGCGGGACTTCTTGATCCAGAGTTTGGTTGCTGCAGGCATGAAGCCTGTTGTCCCCGAGGGCACCTATTACTTAGTGGCTGACTTCTCAGCATTCAGTAAGTTTGGCACCACCACCATCCCGCTTGACCCCAGCCTATTACCCGGTCGACAGTGAATACTGTGATTATGACTTTTGCGCTGATCTCTCAGCGGCTTTTGATACTATTGACCATCGTATCCTTCTGGGCCGACTTGGTGAGTTGGGTATCGGAGGAACTGTTTTAGAGTGGTTCTGATCCTATCTCTTTTTTTTTTTTTCAATAATTTTTATTCAGATTTTCATAAAACATACAAGACAAAATCATAAAACATTCAAAGACAAAAAACAAAATCAAAAATAGTTAAACAAAAAGAAAAAAAGAAAAGAAGAAAAAAAAAAATAAAATAAAAAATAAAGAGTAAAATATTGACTTCCCATTTGTCAAAGATCAAATCAGTTATAAGTCTATAATATATAGCAATCCTGTCTCTTAAGTCATATTATAAAATCACTTTCCTCCAGTAGTTATCTTACTTAATCATCAAATCTCATAAACATTACTTTATTCTTTCCACAAAAAGTCAAAGAGAGGTTTCAATTCTTTAAGAAATATATCTATCAATTTTTTTTTCCAGATAAGCATATCGATTAATCCATCTCATTACTAATTATGATAATCTTATTGTCATAACCATAGTCAAAATAAACATTTCAATTAATCCATCACATCAGAATCTGTTAGGTTCAGTAATTTCAGTAGCCATTGTTCTATTATCTCTATTAGTTCCATTTTCCATCTTCCATCTTCAGTAGTCTTGTTAAGTCCAGTAATTTCAATATCCAATCTTCCATTATCAGTATTCCATAATAATCTTGCTGTCAAAGCCATAGTCATATAATAAGAGTCTGATGGGAATTACCTCTATCCCAAATATTTTCTTGCCATCCATTCTGAATAAGTTGCTGAAATACTGCTGTAAAATCATATCTCTGTTCTTTTTTTCAAAATACACTGGGTCATCTCTTAAAAGTTTTTCCATTGTCACATGGCTGCAGTTAATTCCATAGATTTTCTCTATATTGGGCTCCATCACATCATTCCAGTCCAGAAGATAATCCATGCCATTGATAACTTTATCTCTAGAATCTTCATTAATTTCTTCAGAGATAACATTGAGTTCCAAACAATAGATTTTATTTCTAAAGTCCATAGACTCCAAATCTTGTTCCTGTTCCACGTTTGTTCCAATCTCCGGGATCTCCTCTCTCACAGGGACCCCTATTCCAGTCTCCAGGGTCTCCTCTCTCACAGGGACCCCTATTCCAATCTCCGGGGTCTCCTCTCTCACAGGGACCCCTTCCAGGGTCACCTCTCTCACAGGGACCCTTATATCTTTAATCTCCTGCTTCATTTTACTCAATTCAATTTTCGTTATCTCAATCTCATTCATTATTCTCTGAAACATAGTTATTTCCAGATTCTCAGCCACTTTCTTAATTGCCATTTTAAAAGAAAAATATAGGAAAACCACTTCTTATTTCAGCAACAATTGGGTTAATACTCCAAACTTGGTGACATCACAGTATAAACAGAGCAGACAGCCTTATCTCTCCAATAGTTAAGTAAACAAAATGCAGTTCCCAGGATCGAAGCAATTAATGGCAATCGTCAAGAAACAGATTCGTCAAAATAAAATAGACCAAAAAGAGAGTAGTCTCAAAACAGTATAATATTTTTCAAAATAAAAATCTGGAATAGAAATCCCTCTTCTGTGTGTATCTTTAGAATGCAAATCCAGGACAGCTTTTTGCAACAAAAACAGAGATAAGCTATTAATTAGTGCGTAGCAGAGAGAAGTTATGGCTCCCCAGTGAGATGTCAAAAACCGATCAATCTGGCAAATCTCTTTTAAACAGCAACAATTTAAGTCAAGTAAAAGAAAAATATAGAAAGAAGGGTGCTTGCCTGTTAGTGCGTTCTCTCTTAGAAGATAAGATGAACGTTCGCTTTATCAGATAGAGCTTGCTGTTGAAAATCCGTCCCACCTTCGTCGGCTGGACCTCGTCCCATAAATTAATGAGATCTGGTCGTCCCAACAAAAATAGGCTTTGAGGTTAATCTCTTCGTTTCTCCCTACCCGGGAGAAGTTTAATCAGTCAAAAAAAAAAGAAAAAACTGACTGATATATCTGAATAAGCTTCTTTTGAGGCAGGAGCCCGTCTCAAAAGCAGGCACAGGCTAAGTCACCCTTCCCGGAAGTGGGTTCTGATCCTATCTCCAGGGTCGTTTTCAGAAAATAACATTGGGCGATTGTCTTTCAGCCCCCAGATCCAGGCCTGATCTATGCTCAGGTGGCCTTTTCCAGTAAGGAAAGAGGTTCTAGCATGAGTGGAAACACTAGGAACTGAGGAAGCTGCCTTATATTGACTCAGACCATTGGCCCACCCAGCCCAGTACTGTCTGCACTGACCGGCAGCAGCTCTCCAGGGTTCCTGAGGTCTTTCCCAGACCTACCCGGAAACGCCAAGGGGGTTAATCTGGGATCTGGGACCTTTTGCATACAAAGCAGACGCTCTGCCCCTCACCTACTCAATTGTTATCCATGCTGTCTTCTAGAAGATGAACTCTCTGATCAGCCAGACTCGGAGGAGCCCTGCGATTCCCGGTTTGCTAAGTGGATGATCAAGAACAAGGTTAGGCACCTCGCCGTTTCGGGGCTGACCCTATTGTAGTGGTGGGCGGGGCCAGGGACAACAATGGGTGGAGCAACGGATGCAAATTTTATGTTTGTACAATAGGCTAGTTTCTACAGAAACACGAATGTGCGCATTCCCATCCCTGTCCTCCACGTAGGCACATTCCAGCCCGACCAAAACACTCAGGGTGTGAAGGTGGGCCACTGAGAGAGCTCGTGAAGTCTGCTGTTATTCTTTTACAATGATTTATCGATTTGGGAATTGCCTTTATGTTTGCATCAAGGCAATCTACAAAGATATCGTACAAATGGCGGAAAATATTTATTTAATTATTTATTAGATTTATATCCCGCCCTTCCTCCCAGTAGGAGCCCTAGAAATAGTTCTTAAAACAATACAAAAAATAAAAAAGAGAGGTGTTTTGTTCTGTTTTGGATTTGTAAACCTGAGGCTGGGATCTTTTCATCCATCTGTTTCCGGGAAGTGCAGAGAGCAGGCCCTTGTCCTCTCTCGACAGGGATGCTGTTCTACAGAACAGGGGGCAGCCCCACTGAGAGCTCTGCTGAGCGGGCTTCTGATACACTTAGGACTTGAAGGCGCAATCCTGCAGATCAAGGTGACCTACTGGGTGCAGGGGTGTAGTCCAGGGTCCCGATGTGGGCGTCGTATACCAGTTGCTTTTTTGGGAGGAAGGTCCCATCCCAGCAGGATCCCTATGTACAAGCCAGTAAGTATGAAAGGTGAGCATGTTAGCCACTGCAAAGAGTCTTCTCACTTGGCTAACAACAGGCTTCCTTGTCCTTTCGTCCTGATTAGAGCCAATCAGAGTGAAAGGATGCGAGTCAGTCATAGAGAAGACTCTTCTCAGTAGCTACCACACAACTCTCCTTTCATGCTGATGGGCTTCTAGGGAAAGTGAGCTTCATGGCAAAGTACCTTCGTCTCCCAAATCCAAGTCCCCACTAGGCTTCATTTCAGAATTCTTACAACAAAAGGTTTCTGGCGAGATGCTAGCCCCCAGAGAGAGAGACTGAGGGGGTGGGGAAGCCTATGCACACGGCAGTTTTATTCTGCTTCTCTAATTCTGTAATTGCAGAAGAGATGGTGAATCCTGGGGGCGTGGTGCGACTATCACGAAGGGACTCTGCACTTCTGAATTTGCCACTGCACTGCTGATTGGGTGTATAAGGGCTGAGGTGGTCCCTCAAGTGCTTAGCAAAATACCTTACCTGGATAACTTTTGCACAAAGTCTCTCCTACAGTCTCCACCTTCCATATGACCACCATGTTGTTAGGAGTTTGTAAATGATGAGGAGGAAAGAGTGACCCCCTTCTCCTATTCCACCTGCATAGGGGTTAACGGCCATCCCGGTCTCCGCCTTCTACAACCCCTCGCAGAAGCAGAACTTCGACCATCTCATCCGCTTCTGTTTTGCAAAGGTCAGCTTTCCATGGGGTGATCTGGAAGGTTTTCCACATCGTCAGGCTATCTGAGGGGAATTCCTTTGCGTGGAGTTTTTTTTGTTTTTCAGCTGACTGCATCCAAACCTCTCTGTACCTTAGGCAGGTGTGGTGAACCTTTGGCCCTGCAGATGTTGAACAACTGTATTTGACTGTGCAAAGGGGGGAGGTGTTGGATCCTGAATCTTGCAATGTCAGATGGTGGAATTGTTTAAAATTCCCATTGTCAGAGACAGCTTGCTTCTGAATACCAGTTGCTGGAAACCACAGGAGGGGAGAGTTGCTGTTGCGCTCAAGTCTTATTTTTGGGCTTCCCATTGAGATGTCTAGTTGTCCGCCATGAGAACAGGATGCTGGACTAGATGGGCCTCATTTGGCCTGATCCAGCAGCCAAGCTTTTCTGATGCCCTTCTCGTTTTGTGCTTTAGGAAGACTCTACTCTGAAAGCCGCAGACGATATCTTGCAGCAATGGAGTCGGAAGAAACAGGGCCAATAAAATCATCACTCGGAGCCGGCTCTGTACCTAGAATTCTGGCAGAAGGGAGGAAACCTGTGTGCATATTTTGCTGCTGTTCCCAATCGATATTTGAGTGGAGGGGGGGGGGGTTTGCTGCTATGGAGTGGTCCTCCCTTCCCAATTTGCGTAGGCAGCAGGAAAATATTACTGAACGTTCACCAACGTGACGATGACCCACCGGAGTCCCACAGATGGGAGTTGCCGTACAAAACATCTGGGGAGTATCAGATTGGAGAAGCCTGCTGCTAAGCACACTCCTCCCAGCCTGCCTGCTTCCGGTATCTGAGCCAGGCAAGGTGTGTGTGTGTGTGTGTGTGTGTGTGTATGAAACTGTTAATGCATCTTCCTAACTAGCAGGCATGGGGGGTACTCTGGCCCTCCAGATGATGCTGGATTCCAGCTCTCATCCACCAGTGTGGCCAATGGTCACAGATGATGGGAGTTGTAGTCAAGCACCATTGGAAGGGCACATCCTCCCTAAAGAGCTTCGAAAAGCATCCCTGCATCAATTTTGAGCTGGGTTTTCAGCTGAAATCCTAAATAAGCTCTTCACAGGGCTGTTTTTTAAAAAAATAGTAATAATGCAAGAGCTTACAGAAGCAGCTTCATAATGGCTGAAAATCCTCAGGCTGTGATTGAAGATATTAAAGACTACAAACTTAGGTATTTTGTGACTTGGAACTGCATGGGTGCAACAGGTGGGCGGCTGATGAACACTGGTGTGATGCTTGAGTAATGTTAGGTGTCTATTTTTCTTCTATCTCAGGAAAGGAGACAGCTCTGTCCCGTCCCTCCCCCCCCCCAAATGTATAGGACAGACACTGTCCTGATCGCATTTTGCTGAATTGTGCTCCAGATCAAGGCGGCGCCCCTCAGGGTGTTGCCATACAACTACAACTCCCATCATCCCCTGACCCCTGGCCAGGTGTGCTGGGCCTGACGGGAGCTGGGAGTCCCAACAAACATCCGGAGGGCACCCCCGGTTCTGCCCAGCTCTGCTGTAGGAAATCTGGAGCAATTGTGGAAATTGTACTGTTTGGCCAATAAAAAGGAACGTATGTAAAACAAGACTGATTTGCACAATTCATTCATAGGTGGTGGGTTTTGCAGTAAAGCGGAACCAGTTGGGGCTCCGGGCTTGCGCAAGCATAGCTCACCGTCAGAGCATCTGCCTTGCATGCAGGAGGCCCCAAGTTCAATCCTCAGTGGCATCTCCAGGTAGGAGAGAATCCTGCCTGAAACCCTGGAGAGGCGCTGCCAGTCAGTGTTGACAATACTGAATGACTTGGTGCAAGGCAGCTTTCTGTGTTCCTATGTAAGCTGTGTGCAGGACCATGATGTGGGATACCAGATCTGCCGTCTGCTTAAGAGCGTGGTGGTTGTCCAGCAGGCCATAAGACAGCTGTGGGGATGACTGCTGGCTGCGCAGTTTGCACAGCAGGCTTTCCGCTTTCTCCCACCCACCCCCAGTTTACTACCTGCACGTCAAGATCACTGGCAACGGCTGACGTTCAGGTGTGCCATTAGGAGGGTGGGGGACTAAAGGGCCAGACAGAGAGACCTGGAGGGCTGCATTCAGGCCTCCCCAGGTCTGAAGTTCTACACTCCTTGGGGAAGGACCGTAGTTCAGTGGTAGAGCACCTGCTTTGCATGCAGAAGTTCCCAGCTTCAAGCTGCCAGTCAGTGTAGACGCTGCTAAGCTAGATGGACCAATGGCCTCTGTATAAGGCGGCTTTCGGTGTTCCCTACCTTAGAGAGGCATAAAGATAATATGTAGATGTGATATGGAAGGAAACCTCGGTCTCACTTTCCTCTCGTGCGATTGGCCTTGGGCCAGTCACTGTACTCTGCCTTTCAGGTTAACCTACCTTGCAGGGTTACTGTGAAGATAACATGGCGGCAGGAGGGTGGTGGGAGGAAGAGACCTTGGGCACCTTGGAGGAAAGGTGGGATATAATTGTAGTAAACAAAATAAGGGATGGGCATGTTATGGTTTTATTAAAATGCTACCGGGAAGTCTTGCCTGATGCAAATCTGCCGTTCAGCATCCCCGTATATAAACCCCTTTAACTGGGAATGAGATCTTGGTATTTCTAATTAAATGGGGACGGGGGGGGGAAGGAACGCTTTTCAGCCTGACTAAAAATAGACTTTTCCTCTCCAGTCTTTCAAGGGGCGGGGGGGGGGGAGAAAATTTAATACGCGCAGAAAAAATTCCAATCTGAACCAGGAAGTGTCTTATCTAAACAAGGAAGTGGCCCTCTCTCTGTTTCATAGCTCTGTGGCTTCCACCCGTTACGCCCAATCAGCGGCCGCGTGAACGAGGGAGCCGGAAACTGCTGGGCAGCGATTGGTCGGGTGGAACATGGCGGAGAGGAGCGAGGCGAAGCGCCTGCGGGAGGTACACGTGGGAGGAGGAGGAAGAGGCTGGCGCGTAATAGGTTAAAAGGGGGACATGGAATGTTCAGAGCGGTCATTTATGAAGGGGAAGGAAAGAGGGTACAAGCCTTCCTTGGAGAGTGGGAAAGAGGGGACACCCTTGGGGTGCGCGGGTACAGAGATAGCACCCTTGTTTTGAGGGGAGAGATGGATAGCCTCCTGTGGGGGGAGGGAAGAGAGAGAACATCCTTGTTCTTTTGGGAGAGAAGTACCCTTTGAGGGAGAGGGCAAGGTGTGAAGGCCCCTCCCCATTGTTTGTCTCCCAACAGCCAATGTGGTATAGTGGTTAGAGTGTTGGGCTAGGACCTGGGAGGCCAGGGTTCAAATCCCCACTCAGCCATGAAGCTTGCTGAGTGACCTTCGGCCAGTCACTGCCTCTCAGCCTGTCCTATCTCACAGGGTTGTTGTGAGGATAAAATGGGGAGGGAGGAGAACCATGTATACAGCCTTGAACTCTGTGGAAGAAAGGTGAGACAGGAATGTAATAATCAGTGAATGAAGGTGCACTGTCCCTGGACATGGAGGTTTCACTTGGCTTGGCATGCATGCTTACATTCCTGATCTAGCTACATCTTTAATCCATTACCCTGGCCTTTCCTGACTTAGTGCCCCCTAGATGTTTTGCGAACATCAGTATGGCCTTTGCAGAGTCAGACCAAAAGTACCTGCCTAGGGAGGTGGTGGGATCCCCTTCGCTGGATGTCTTCAAGCAGAGGCTGGACAGCTATCTGCGGGGAGATGCTCTAGCTGTGGATTTCCTGCTGTGAGCAGGGGGTTGGACTCGATGGCCTACAAGGCCCCTTCCAACTCTATAATTCTATGATCCCAGCAGCTTGCCAGGTGCCTCTCTGGGTTCATGAGTGGGGCAAGCGTCTTTTGCCTTTCGGTTTCCAGCTGAGATTTATTAACATAGGATGGGACCGAATGAGGAGCTTTCTGGGCGTGTCGCTCTTGGCCAATATATTGCGGAAACAAGTGCATGTGTGAATGGGGTTAGGTTTGTGGATGGGAATAAGGGCAGTCTGGGACTACGCTTAAGGCATCTACGCTTGCGGATACGGAGGTGTCTGAAGTGGCTGATCTATCTACTATCCTCTCTCCTAGGGAGAAGACAAAAAAACTGACTGGCGCAAATGGAAGCAACAAAGTAAGGATGTTCTTTGGCTACCTGGGTGCCTTCCCCCTCCCCTTAATTTGCAAATCTTTTGGAAAAGGAATTGGTTCTGCCGAATCACACAAGAGCCTGGCTGCTGGATCAGGCTGAAGGCCCATCATAGCCCAGCATCCTCTACTCACAGTGATGATGATTCATGTAGCACCACTCATACCTAGGGTGCTTTGCGGAGTACCACGGCACAGGTCTCTGCCCAGAGTTGTTTACAATCAAGAGCTGGCCTTTTGAGCATAGTTTTGCTAGGTTATATCCATCACCGTAGACACCACTAAGCAAAACGTACCAATGGTCTGACTTGGTGTAAGTCAGCTTCCTGTTGGGTCTGTTTCATTCGTCTCCTGCAGGGATTTGAACCTGGGTTTCACCGGTCCCAGACAGGTAGAAAATAGGTCAGAAGTCTACCCTCCCCTTTGGAACTCCCCACCACAGCATATCAGACAGCTGCAGTCACCTTTTTGGTGTCTGCTAAAGATGTTCCTCTTTCAAATAAGCTTTCTAAAATCTTTATCCATATTGGTATATGTCTTGGTTCTGAACTGACTTTATGTAGATGCTGTTGTGGTTTTAAATAATTGTTTTCATATTTATATTTTTCTTGTTTTTATATATACAATATATGTGCAGTGACAACAGAAGATTTATGTAACTTTAAAGTTGATAACGAGGACATTGAACTTGTCAAGGATTGTCAATACCTTGACACAGCCATTAACCAAAATGAAGACAATAGGCAAGAAATCAGAAGAAGGCTAGGACTGTGGAGGACAGCTATGAGAGAACTAGAAAAGGTCCTCAAATGCAAAGATGTGTCACTGAACACCAAAGTCAGAATCATTCAGACCATGGTATTCCCAACTCTATGTATGGATGTGGAAGTTGGACAGTGAAAAAAGCGGATAAGAGAAAGATCAACTCATTTGAAATGTGGTATTGGAGGAGAGCTTTGCACATACCATGGACCGCAAAAAAGACCAATAATTGGGTGTTAGAACAAATTAAACCAGAACTATCACAAGAAGCTAAAATGATGAAACTGAGGGTATCGTACTTTGGACACATAATGAGAAGACATGATTCATTAGAAAAGACAATAATGCTTGGAAAAACAGAAGGGAGTAGAAAAAGAGGAAGGCCAAACAAGAGATGGATTGATTCCATCAAGGAAGCCACAGACCTGACCTTACAAGATCTGAACAGGGTGGTTTATAGGAGATGCTCTTGGAGGTCGCTGATTCATCAACTTGAAGGCACATAACACACAGGCACACATACATGCAGTTGTTTTAACTGCTTTTATACATGCTGTATCATACATTGCTTCAAGATGCCTCATGGGATGGGAAACAATAAATAACACAATTATTATTATTATTAACAATAGTTATTATGCCTGATCTGCATTAGACCTGGGCCCTCTGTGTTGAGTTGCTTAAACTGCAGCACTAACACTGCTGGAAGTTTTTAATTTCACCTCTGTGCATTCTGTGATCTCGTCTCTCTCTCTCTTTCTGTTCCAGAAAAGGAGGAGAAGAAAAAATGGAAGGAGATAAAACTCCTGAGGAAACTAGAGAAGAAGAGAATGCAAGAACTAGCGGAGAAGCAAAAAGAAGAGGCAACGCCAGTTGAAGATAAAGGTAACTGCAAACTATGAGTGTGAATGAAACCGAACCTCTCCTCTGACCAAAGGGACATCAGATCTAATAGCCCTTTTCCAGCTACGGCTAACTGGACGCATGCAAGAAGTCTGCAAGCAGGCAATGGAGGTGACAGCTTGCTGCTGCTGTCTTACCCGCTCAAGGTAGACTGCCTCTGGACATGGCAGTTCTATTTAGCGATTGTGGCAAATGCCCGTCAATACGTCTTTTCCTCCTATGATTTTGTCTCATCCCCCCTTTTAAGCCATCTAAGCTAACAGCCTGTTGCTGCTTCTTCTGGCAGTGACCACTCAAAGTGAACCCCACAGCGTGTGAAGATGACGTTTCCTTTTTTATCGGTCCTGAATCTATTGCTCTTTAGTTTCATTGGAATACTATTATTTTTAGGCGGCTGGGGGGAGAGAAATCTTTGTCTATATACCCACTTTTGCAAACCTTGTATTATGTCCATCCGCCCCCCCAACTTGAAGGCGGCAAGTGCTTTAGCCCTTCCTCATAGAGGAAGATCTTTGATGGCTTTTTTCTGTCCCTTTCCCAGCTGTGCTAAAATGCCCTTTTTGAGATGGATGGGCCAGAACTGTACATGCTATTCCAAATGCGAATGCTGCGTATGTTTACAGACAGGAGGGGTCGGGGAACCTGTGGCCCTTCATATGTTGCTGGACTGTAACTCCAACCATCCCTGGCTGTTGGACGTGCTTGTTGGGGGTGATGGGAGTTGTAGTTCAGCAACGTCTGGCAGGCCAAAGGTTTCACGCAGCTGTTGTAGAAGATTTAGGAAGCTGTTTTATACAGAGTCAGACCATTGGTCCATCTAGCTCAGTGTTGTCTACTCTGACTGACAGCGACTCTCTGGGATTTCAGGCAGGAGACATTCCCAGCCCTACCTGGAGCTATCTGGGACCTTCTGCATGCAAAGCAGATGTTCTACCTACTGAGCTAAACCAGTGTGAACGGTGAATAAACCTCCAGTAAATCATCCTTCTGGAGCCTGGGAATACGTCTTGTGAGAGCCCTGCCTCTCCTAAGCGGCTACTTTCCTTACTCCCTAGGGCGTCACTACACGGTCAGCGTAGCTCTTCCGGGCTCAATTCTCAACAATGCCCAGTCGCCGGAGTTGCGGACGTACCTTGCTGGGCAGATCGCCAGAGCCTGCGTCATCTTCTGTGTAGACGAGATCGTGGTGTTTGACGAGCAAGGAGAAGATTCAAAGTGAGGATAGGGCCTGTTTGGTTGCTTGTGAAGCCTTTGCCACCTTTTTTGTCCTGAGCGGCAGCTGTTTCCGGCTAGGAGTCTCTACCTGGAGATGCAAAGGACTGAACCTGAAGCATTTTGCATGCAAAGCAGGTGCTCTGCCACTGAGCCACAGACCTTCTCCTGAACAGGGCCGACTCCAAAGGGTGGCCAGGTGGGGCCCTAGCCGAGGGCCCTGTGGCCCACAGGGACCCCTGAAGGGCCCCTCGTTATGGTGGGGAAGTAGTGCTCCCCTTCTGCCACAGATGCAGGGAGGGAGCTGCTTGCCCGCTAGCCCTCTGTCCTCCCACCCGCTCACCCTCCGCCGGCTCCCAGCACATTACAGATGCTACAACAGGCAGAGAAAGACTGTCAGCAATTTTCAAGTGGTCCGCAGGGGGAAATGTTTCGGGAACCACTGATGTAGAGAGTCAGCAAATTACTTAAAAAAAAAAAAAGAATCTCAGTGCCTGTGTTACTTTCTGTCTTTTCAGGACAGTCGAAGGCGAATTTGAAGGGATCAAGAAGCGAGGGCAGCCCTGTGTGCAGCTCGCCCGGATCCTGCAGTACTTGGAATGTCCCCAGTAAGTTCTGCTGGAAAAACTTTTGCAAAGCTCTTTTAATGCCTGTGAAGCTACTGACGCTTCCTTGTTACTTACTGTTGAGGGTTGCGGTTGGCAGAGAACGACAGCCCTGAAGGGTAGACAGGCTGGTATGCTGTAAAGCAGGGCTTCCCATACTTTTTATCCAGCAGCATAGCAGCAAATTCAGAAGTGCGGGGTCCCTTCGTGATAGCCACAGCCACACACACCCTTTTTGGCTACTGAGTTGAGAATGAGATCTTTGTTAATGCCTTCTCCCGCAACAGCAGACATCCCTAGCAGCCAATCAGCAGGAAAGGGGGGAATGTGTTAGCTACTGAGAAGGGTCTTCTCAGTGGCTGATACCTCCTTTCACTCTGATTGGCTCTAATCAGCAGGGAAAGACAAGGAAGCATGTTAGTAGACTCTTCTCAGTGGCTAACACACTCCCCTTTCATGCCGATTGCCTTGTAGGATGCTGGAGACATAGGGACCCTGCTCCCAAAAATGTAAGGGGTGTAAGATCCTGAGACCCTGGACGACTACACTCCTGTTTTTATCTTACGGACCCCTTGAAAATTGCTGAGCGTCCTGGCAGGCCACTTAATGATTTTTCTGCCTGTTGTAGCTTTGTGCCTGGCTCCGGCTGGTGGACCTCAAAGCTCTAGTAAACATGGGAAGTTACCTTATACTGAGTGAGACCATTGTATCGTCTCTACACTGATTGGCAGCGGCTTTCCTTCACTAGACCTGAGTCCGTCCCACAAGCCTGAGGTCTGTCCACCGCCCTGTTCCAAACCCATTGCTCTTCATTTTGGGGGTCCGGACCCACTACCGGCTTGCAGCCCAATCTAAAGTGGGTTGCGCCAACACCTCTACCACCTTACAAATACATGGTCGAAAAAAATGTCAAGAAATGCATCTCCAAATAAGCGTTGGGGTTAAAGGTGGGTTCCAGGTCTGAAAAAGCTAGAGACTGCTGTTTCTAAATGTTCCACCCCCCCCACCAGCTTTTCAGCCCCCTGCCCTGCTCTGAGCTCCAATTCTATCCTAGGTGAGGAGTGTTGCAATGAGGAGGGGGCCGTTATGCTAGTTGCCCCAAGATGAATTAACTCGCCCTTAAGATCTCTGCTTGCTCCTCTTTAATGCAAAATAAAAAAAATTTCTGCTTGGGGGTCAACTGGCATTTTTGTGTGTGTCTAGTTTGCTGCCAGCTGTTGAATTTTGTTTTATTTCTTGCTTTTGAGCCTTGCCTTAAGTAATGAATATCAGCAGCCGTTTCTTCCTGTTTGCCCTTCTAAGAAGAACCCAACATGATTGTGATGCCTTTCTTTTTCCTCTTTTGGACAGATACCTAAGGAAATCTTTTTTTCCCAAACACCAGGATCTGCAGTTTGCAGGTAAGGCCTAGAGCAAAATTCAAGAACCTTTTTTTTTTAGCCCGGGGCCCGCATTCTCTTTTGAGCAATCTGCCAGGGGTGGGTGGGGCCTGAGGCAAAAGTGGGTGGGGCAATGAATGCAAATGTTGCCTTTGTGCAGTTTCTGCACAACCCTCTGTCCTCCAGCCAGGCAAGCATGTTCAGTTCAAGGACACATTTCCAGCCAGGCAATTTCAGGGCAGGTTACAGTCTCATGAATGAAGACCCTCTAATAAAATCCCTCAGCAGAACATTAAAAGCACCTAAACATTACAAAGGATGAATCAATTCCCCATTATAAATCGATAAGGTTAGTATATCAACCCTCATGAAAATCTGGAAGATTAGGTCTCCAGTTGGTAGCAGAAGGGGCCTATAAGGCCATCAAGTCCAACCCCCCTGCTCAACGCAGGAATCCAACTTAAAACTCAGGGATATTTAGTCCTGGCTGGTTTGTTTTTCTTGGCACATTCTATTCCACATGCAAGAGGCAGTGCTTCTTTACTCCACGGTGTCTTATGAGGGGTCGGCTTCAAAATCTGTCTCGGTGGCTACCTATTTCTGTCCTCCCATGTGTTGCTTCAGGGCTCCTGAATCCCTTAGACAGCCCCCACCACGTGCGGATCGACGAGGAATCGGAGTACCGGGAAGGAGTGGTTTTGGCTCGTCCCACCAAGTCTGCCCGGGGATCCTTTGTGAACTGTGGAATGCGGAAGGTAAATGGTAGTCTCTGTTGCCCGTACCCCTTAGGATCCTACCGCTACGTCTCCAAGATTAATTCTTGCTCTCTGGCCTTGATGTCGCAAACGAGTTCTGCACAGGCAACTTAGGATGCTCCTGGAGATCAGTTTCCCAACCTGTGGGTCATAACCCACAAATGGGTCGTGGGCTTATCATTAAACCCCAAAATAATATCTTTGAATAATCCTTTACCGGTATGATGAATACCTCCTACATTTCTTTTTTTGTTGACATGTTATAATGCTGCTTTGACACATGTAACTGAACGTCGGAAAAGCCTGAGTCTCTCATATTAAGCTCTTGGGAGCCACTCTCCACCAGCTGGCAGCAGATCTGGTGACGGATCACCCACAAGGTGCTCGTACAGCGAATTGTTTTGAGAGATGATTATAGTTTGCCTCTGATGCACAATATATACAGGCCCAATTACAGAGGCGAGCTATAAGAGTCACCATACCAACTAAATTTGGACTTGTGGGTCACCATGCCCAAACTTTTGGGAGCCACTGCTGTAGATCAGGGGCAGGGGAGCCTTTTCCAACCTAAGAGTGACATTCCATCACACTCTAGAGGAATCAAGGCAGTGAGGGGTAGAGCCAAATACAGAAAGCGGGCTGGAGCAACAGATGTGATGTTGCAGCTACTCAGAGGACGTAGTTGGCTGCAATAGTTTGTCTTGTTCCCTTGCCTGGCTGCCCAGTTTGGTAGTCCTGGGGGCTGTCATGTGACCTCCCATGTTAATGATATGTTGCTGCAGGAGGTTCAGATAGATAAGCTGCTGGAAGCTGGTCTTCGAGTCACAGTGCGGCTGGATCCACAGCAGAATCCAGGTAACGTAACTGGCTCCCTCCTTCAGTCTCAAGGTTGAGTGGAAGCCCCTCACGGCACCGATTGTTCAAATCTGTCCCAGACCAGAGGTGCATGAGGGAAGATTTTTTTCCCCTTTCCTTCCCCCTCCTCAGTGCTTTATGATTACCAGAGTCATTAGGATTAGTAACAAGGAACGGATGCGAATTGCAAATATGATATTAGGCGAGTTTGGCAGTTTCACAAGGATTGTAACCAATGCTAGTTAGTCCTGCTCAGAGCAGACCCACTGAAAAAGGTGGACATGCCTAAGGATAAGGTCTCTACTTAAGAGGCTTGTTGGAAAAGAAAGGCCTTCAGGACTAGAAGACCATTGGGATCCATCAGCACAGAAAGTCCAGCTAACTTGCCAACGTCTTTCCTAGAGAGCAAAACGCAGAAGGGTATCGTCGTGTCATCGCATCAGCCCCGCAGCTCTTCAGGGCTTTACTGGGGCTACAGCGTCCGCTTAGCGTCCTGCCTGAGTAAGTCGGTGTGCCCACCTTATCCCTCCTTTCTCCTTTCAAAATTCTTTTTTTTTTATGTGATGAGGCAGGAGTGATTAGGAACGTAGAAAGCTGCCTCATACCAAGTCAAGCCATTGAGCTCAGTATTGTCCACACTGACTGGCAGCAGCTCTCCAGTTTTCAGACAAGGGGGTCTGTCCCAGCCCTACCTGGAGATTCTAGTCGGGATTGAATCTGAGACCTTCTGCATGCAAAGCAAAGTAGCTGAATACAACCCAGTGATGATAACGAATAATAATCCAGAGAGCCACAAGTTTTCCCAGTCCTGGCTTGGGTCTATAAATGTACATTGCCTATCTCTTCTCTCCCACTCCCACCGCCAGGTGCCGTGTTTGCTGAATCCCCATTTAAGGAAGGCTATGATCTCTCCATCGGGACCTCTGAGCGAGGGGCTTCCGTGGACCAAACAACTCTTCCTCCTTTCAGGTAACTGGGATGATGTTCTCCTGTCAGCCCTACAACTTCCACTACGTTCATGAGGACTAGAATCCTCTTTACATCTGGTAAGCCGCCTCTCATATTTCTTCCTTCTCCCAGCCACGCTCTAATCGTTTTCGGAGGTTTGCAAGGCCTGGAATCTGGCGTGGACTCTGACCCAAACCTGGAGGTCACAGATCCAAGCACCTTGTTCGACTTGTATTTGAACACCTGCCCGGCGCAGGGAAGCCGCACCGTCAGGACTGAGGTTAGGCCGCCTGCGTGGCTTTCAGCACGTATGTTGTACTTTTGAAGCAGTGTGTGTGCTACTGGGGTTGATGGGAGTTGTTAGCCACAACATCTGGAGGGCATGAGGTTGGCAAGGGCTGTTTTTAAAGTATTCAAGTGTTTTGTATGTATTCTCAGTCATCCTTCTGCTGCAAGCCCTGTAAAGTAGGTCAGCAATATTAGCCCGATATTGCAGATGGAGAGACTGATGCTAAGAAAGAAATATAAAAGTCCTGGTTTACAGCTCCTGTTGGTCTTTTACTGTTCCAGCCATCACCGGGGGTGCGCTTATTTAATTTGTATCTTGCTCTTCCCCCAAAGGACTCAAGACTGGCTTATGTGGCGTGTCTCTCTTTCTCCATCCCCTTCCATTTTACTCTCACAACCCTGTGAAGTAGGTCTTACTGCAATTGAGCAACTGGGCCCAAGCCTAACGCTATACACAATACCCTACAATGCCCACATTCACATGTAACGCTAAGGAAAACTCAGGTTTAGAGTGAGCAAGCAAGCACACTGGGACACAGCCACAGTCGCAACCCTGGTGGATGCCATTGCCATGGTACCAACAACTGAGCCATGGTTTGGCTTAACGTGTGAACTCAGCCTCGTCGTTTCTCTCACTGCAAAAAAAGCCACGACTTGTAACCATGGTTTATTCTGGGCTTGCTGTTCGTGGTTTGTTTATGGGAGACAAAGCACAAGCCTGGGTTCACAAGCAAAGCCAAACCGGTGGGGTGGGGTGCAGGGAAGAGAAGCAAAGCAGCCGTGATATTCTTGCTGGGCACCAGCAAGCTTGATGGTTCATGTTGAACCTGTTTGTAGCTTAAGGAAACTGAGGTTGGCCACTGTGCTAACATGATGCTGGCCTAGATGTGCCTTTGCTTTTATCCAGAGGCGTTCTTCCTGGGAAGCTGCCGTATACTAAGTCATACCGTTGACTGCACTGACTGGCAGCGGCTCTCATGCCAGGTTATAGACAGGGATGGAGACTGAACCTGGGACGTTGCACTGAGCTACGGCCTCTTGCATCCGCATGATTTTTTCATTGACGACTAAATGAACGGCTCTTTTTGGGGTTTAATTCCAGGAAGCGATTCTCATCTCTCTGTCGGCGCTGAGACCTCGGATTGCCAAAGCGGCGAAGGAAGGCAGCAAGAGATGAACGAAAAGAAGCCGTCGGACCCTAAAATGCACGCAGTCCGTTTGCTCTGACTTAACGCTGAAACGGAAAGCGACAGTTGTATCCACCTTTCCTAAACTTCTGGACTGCTGTCTCTCTGTGGGAGGTTAAGTAACGCATGAAGATTGACCCACCTGCTGCCCCCAAATTGTGGAAACGGCTGGACTCCAAACGGAGTGGAGCAGTCCAGCATAAATGGAAGAGGAAATTAGATGTGCCACGAGCCAGCTAGGCCAGGCCTTTCCCAGGAAGAGGCATCTGCTTTGACCTTTGGAGTACAGAGAGGACGACCAACTTGGGGTGGGGGGGGGGGGGACAATGCCGTTCCATTCATTTCACCACCACCCCAAAAAATGCCAGTGTTGTTGCAACCAAGAAATGCGACTTTCCACATTCATGTCGAGCGGAGAGGAGATGTCTTTATTGACAAAACAGGATTTCTGTAGGAATCTTGATTTCTTAAAAATAACAGTATTCCAGGAGTATCTTTGATGCATAAAATGGCAAATCTTGTTTAAGCGTGTGTGTGGGTAATTTCAATGTAAATTGGGGTGGGGGTGGGGGTGGCAAGCAGGGACAGGGAGAGAAGGTAGTTTCAACACAAATAGCTTTTCTCCAGCTTAAGACATGTGGAAGAGCCTCAGGTCAGGGGACTAAATGGAGTTCTCCCCGAGCCCACACAGAGAGAGGCAGTTTCCCACTACACAAGAAAATTCCCAGTTTGTAACTTCACACACCTGTCTGCCAATATTCGGAAGCCCACAGAAGCTGCAACCTCACCAATGCAAACCCTACACCCTCCCCCCCAAAATAGGTCTGAATCGGGGCTGCAGGCAGCTGTGAGAGGGCTCTGGGAGACTTACCTAGTGGTTATAGCCAGACAGAAAATGAATGCTCCCCCCTGCTAAGTAATATTAATAAATCATTATTATGTGATGTATTAACTCTCTTCCCTCAGTAATAATAAATGTTATTAATATAATTTATTGTCTGCTTGTCACATTGTGGGTTCACGTGGAAACGCCTAAAGTTTTAAGAGCATAGAGCAGAACATTGGGGAAAAATACATTACAAAATGGCCTGTGAAACAGCAGCATAAAACACCTTGGGAAAGAGAAGTTTCTACCCGGTGCCAAAAGAATGTTAATGATGGTGCCAGGCAGATCTCATTGGGGAAGAGCATTCCACAGAGGGGGAGCCACAACCTAAAAAGCCCTGTGCCCATGTCATCACCCTCCAAAGGGGCACCCAGACAGAAAATAAGGGGGAGAGGAAGCCACCAAAGTGATTTTTAGCTCTGCAAGTTTCTGGGCAGACCCTGGTGACTGGCAACTGTCTGTCGCCAAGGTCTCAGGAATTGCTTTTTTTTTTTTTTTTAGGCCATGCTTCTGGCTGTGATTGCTTTCAAGTTGCTTCCGGCTGTGACGGCTTTCAAGTTGCTAGTCCTTTTGAGGATGTTAGGGACAAAAAGCAGGCCCGATGCCCGCTCGATGCTCTCGATGGGGACCAGGAACCGCTCCAGCGGGATCTTCTCGTCCACGGGGCTGTTTGGCATGACATACGAGTGTAGCTCGATCTCGCCGCTGGGCTTCTCCAGGATGAGCACCTTGAAGAAGTGGGTGGGGACGGCCACATGGCTTCTCCCAATCACCTGATACTTGACGTACATCTTCCCGTCAGGTTCCATCCTGTCCAGGGGCATTAGTGGTTTTTAGAAGCCATGTTGGGGGAGGGGGAAGATACATCACCCCCATTTTACAAAAATGTGAAAAAACAACATTGACATAAAGGTTCTGCTGCACTTTGGTAAGTGATTGCTATAGGGCGGTCTAAAAATGTAATAAAATAAATAAAATAAATCAGCAACGGGCGGGAACAGTTCATCCTGTTCCAAAAACTGGGTGGCATCCAATGTTAGTCCCACACAGGGTAAAGCCATTGACATTAACGGACATGACTAACTTAAGTCCATTTAATTCAAGGGGTCTACTCTGCTCTGAATAGAACTTAGTTGAACACAACCCAATATCTTGGCAAAAAAGCAAACTCCGTAATGTTAGAAGGCATCTGTAGAGATATGAAGGCCTAGAAAAATGGGGGGGGGGATTTTTCCACTATGTTTTCCTTTTTCCCACCACACTGGCAACCCATAATCACCATCCATGTAAATCGGTTGCAGCAGAGGTGTGGAACCTGGTGCCCTCAAGATGTTGCTGGACTACAATTCCTCATCATCCCTGGCCATTGGCCATTCTGGCTGGGGCTGATGGCAGCTGGAGTCCACCAGCGTCTGGAGGGCCACAGGTTCCCCACTACTGAGTCACAGCCATCAGGGTACCATTAGTTCTGCAATATTGGTGCAACCACCAAAAAGCCCTCGCTCCAGGCCAGGGATGTAGTCATGCGGGGTCTCGGCAGGTGGGGTCTTAGACCCTTTACCTCTTTGGGAGCAGGGTGCCTATGTCTCCAGCATCCTACAAGCCAACCGGCATGAAAGGAGAGTAGGTTAGACACTGAGAAGAGTCTTCTAATATGCTTCCTTGTCCTTTGCTGCAGATTGGAGCCAATCTGAGTGAAAGGAGGCAAGTCACAGTGAGAAGACTCTTTTCAGTAGCTAGCTCTTTCATGCGTATTAGTTCCTAGGCTTTGTCAAGGATCTCATTCTCAACCCCACACCAAATAAAATAAAATAGGGGAAGGGGCATGGCTGTGATTAACATGAAGGGACCCTGATTAACTTTAATAACTATACAAGTTACCTGGGTAGAAAAAGTGGCCCAGTGCAGACATACACGTTCTTGTTAAATTTGGTTAGGCTCCTGCAATACTTCTCCAGGTTATTCCAGGCATTCTGATTCAGGTGAGGATTCTAGAAGCAAAATAAAATTTGTGTTCCGTGACTAAAGCAGGAGACGCAAGGGTTGTAAGTAAACAGTTGTAGTAGAGCTCAGGGAAGGGCTATGGCTCAGTGGTTAGAGCATCTGTCCTTGCATGCATAAAGTCCCATGTTCAGTTCCCAGCATCTCCTGGAAGAGCTGGGAGACTCTTGCCTGAACCCCAGGAAAAGCTGCTGCCAGTCAGTGTTGACAATACTGAGCTAGATGAGCCAATGGCCTGACTCCGTACAGCAGCTTCCCCCGTTCCTTTATTCCTTGGGCGGTAGAACGGGCTTCCCACTGCAGCTAGGGAATCACTTTTTTAAAAAAAATCCTGTGTTTGTTTTTTAAAAGCCTTCCTGCAAACAGAAAACAAGCTCAGCAGAAGATAGCTGGGCTGAAAACTTCCTTGATTTGCTAGTTTTCTACCCGTGGGGCTGCTTTTTATTTTATTTTTTAATGTGGGAGAACATTTAGAGATGATGCACAGAGCCTGAAATAATACAGCTCCTCATGTTTCCTCAGGACCCTCATTCCGCTACCGTTTGGAATTCCCTCTTGAAATAAGGCAGGCACCTATGATCTTGGCACTTGCTATAAGCATTTATTTTCACTCAAGCCATCCCAGATGAGAGTTGACATTTCTAACTTCTGTCCGCAGCTAGCACTGTGATGATGTAAATATTGTTTTTATTATATTAATACTGGGTGGTATCCCATGCCAGCTAGCCTCATTCAGAGTAGCCCTGCTGAAATTAAAGGACGCGACTAACTTCGGCCCATTAATTTCAATGGGTCTGCTCTGAAGCAGGCCTTAGCTGATATATACAGCCCATTGTTTTTCATGTTGTAGTATGTTTTCCTTGTACGCAGCTAGTCACTGCCTCTTCTCACCCCTACCTCACAGTCTTGTTGTGAGGATAAAATTGGGAGGGGGAAAGCCACGTTTGTACACCAGCTTGAGCTTGGAGGAAAAAGGTGGGATATAAACGCCATAAAAATAAATAACCGATCGATCAACAGGGGGGAGGGAGAGCCCCCCCATTATTAGGGGGTTTGCTCTTCCAGAGAACGTAGCCACCTCCCTGCCTGAAAACCAACCAACCCCCCTTCTGCTTTTGCAGGGGCTCTCCTTCCTCATGCCCCCCATTTCCTGACCTGGGGGGCGACGTTGCTCAAGTAGAAGGTCTCGGCCATGGCTTTCTGGCTCCACTTGTGGTTGGCGGCGGCCGCCAGGTGGCCCCGGTCGAAGCCGCTGCCCCGGTAGTCCGCGTTGCTGGCCCGGTGGTACTCGTGGACCGAGTCGTCTTCGAGGAAGTCGCAGGCGGCGCGCTCCGAGGAGCCGCTCAGGGTGGCCGCGTTCAGCTGCTCCACCACCCAGAGGGCGCTCCGGGCCCGAGGGTCGTAGCACAGCACGTAGGACTCCCGGCTCCGCACCTGGGACAGCCCCGGCAGGCCGTATTTGGCCAGCTCGCCCCCGCCACGGGCCAGCGCCTCCGCCGCGGCAACCACCGGCACCACCGGCAGCCGGCTGAGGAGCCCGCCCTCGGCCGCCGCCTCTTCCTCCTCCTTCGGCTGCCGCCTCCCGAACAAGCCGGCACCCAAGCCCAGGCCGAGGGCCAGCCACCGGCCGCAGCTCCAAAAGCGCCTCATCGATCCGCGCCGGCCGCGGAAGCGAAGCAGCCGCGTTCCAAGCGAGAGTAGAACGCCCAGCGGAGCGGGGCAAAAAGGTGAATGGGAAGGAACGTTCGGGTGGGATGGAACGTTGGATTCGCTGCGAAAAAAGATAGTGTCGCGCCCCCTGCCGCCTTCTTAAAGGAGCCGTGGCTCTAGAAGCTGAAATGATGGAACTGAGGTTGCCGTACTTTGGACACATCATGAGAAGACACGATTCACTAGAAAAGACAACAATGCTGGGGAACAGAGAAGGGCTATGGTCTGAAGGCATGTGAGGCTAGCACCCTGCTAAAACTAAGCAGGGTCAGGTCTGGTCGGTGCCTGGATGGGAGACCACCTGGGAACCATAGGTAAGCCGCCTCGGGTTTTAACCATGAAAAGAAAGGCAGGGTATAAATGTAATAAATAAATACATAAAATAAGGGAGTAGAAAAAGAGGAAGGCCCAACAAGATATGGGTTGATTCCATAAAGGAAGCTCCAGACCTGAACTTACAAGATCTGAACAGGGTGGTTCATGACAGATGCTCTTGGAGGTCACTGATTCACAGGGACGCCATAAGTCATAATTGACTTGAAGGCACATAACAAAGAAGGTGGCGAAGGGGTGGAATGCGACGGGGCTGGTCCCTGAAATACACTTGCCCTTCAGCATCGCCAGGGCTGCAGGAAGACAAGCTGAAAGGCCTAAGCTACAGGTCAAAGGTCAAGAGGCCCCCTTGCCTTAACCCCCAACATGCATTTTCTTCTAACAGAAATGAAACTGAACACAAAATTTGCAATCCAGCCACCGGCCATCTAACTAGAGCACTTCGCAAGTGGCAATAAAAAACCCAGCCCTGTGTAGAGGTACTGGGGTGTTCTTCACATTTGATACGTAACAAATATCCTAACCCTAACACAACACCTCTTCTCATCACTGCTGCTCATAGACCCTGTACGTTGCCATCTCCCTGAGCTGGATAGTGAAGAATACCATATAGGAAAAAAAGGGAGGGTGGAGGCAAAGAAGAAACATTCTGTCTGAGAAGTATCTCCTTTATCACTTAAAAAAAATAGGCACCTTACACAATCTATAACGATAAAACTTCTTAGGGTATACTCCTTAAGTGTATATAATACACTTACAATGTGGAACGCTGTTATGCAAATCCCAACAGGGCTTGCTGTCAGTGATGACAGCAAGCCCTGCTTCCAAAGGGGGGGGGGGGAGAGACTTGTTTCCTTGTAGCCACATCCTTACCTGTCCCAGTCCTGACATCACATACTATGTCAGCTGTGGTGGGACAGTTAGACAGGGTTTGGGGAAAATGATCTCACGGGCCAAACTGGGACCGACCTGGGCCTAATTAGGCCTGCGGGCCAGAGGTTGCCTACCCATTAAGAGATACTCAACCAGACCTTTGCTGTTACTTCTCAAAACAGTTTCCCCTTCTTTACACCTCAGTGAAGTGAGAGGTCAGCCCCGATCAGTCATTTCAGTTTACTGAACATTTCCCATACAAATCAAATGCTTGTGAACTTGTATTTGAGGGACAGAGAGATTTTTCCCATGTTACCATTCGTTTCATTTAATCCATAATTTTTGCAAAAATCAATGACAGAGTTTTTTAAAAAATGCTGACAGGAACTAAGCCAGACACAATCTTAAAACAGAAACACCACGTTAAATTAAATGGAGATGAAACAAGTTCTGCAATGGCTAGCGGCGTGCAGTCTTCGAAAACAAGCAAACTACCCTGTGTCTCTCTCTGTCTGCCCCATACACGATGGGTTTTACAATTTCTCAAAACATCCACAGAAACATTTTTTTTTTAAACAAACTCTAGAAGTGGTGCCACACTGTCTGAAGCAACAGTAAGGGCATCTCCAGCATTAATTCACATGAAACGCTTTTAGAATACCAAAAAAAGAAAAAGAAAAAAAGGGGGAAAGGGAGGGGTAGTCTTAAGCCATGCTTAATAAACCCATATTGAGGATACTGGAATTCTTGGGTTTTTTTATTTTATCAAGAAGAGTGTTTGCCTTGAAAAAGTTGTAGAAAGATCCACCCCACCAAACATCTCACAGGGTGTTTTAGAAGTCTTTTACATACATATGGGACATTCACGTACATTTGTGGCCAAATTCCGAACCATTGTTGATCCCCTGGAAGGCCAGCTGTTAACTATCTCAAGAACTTTTTAACCAAGTCAAAGGTGTACATTACATTAAAACGTGGTTGTCGGGGAAAACAGTAAACACACATTAAATACCTCTTTTCCTCCTGAATAACACCCTAGACAACAACATCATCCACATCCCAGCATTAAAGCATTCAACATCTTCCAGCCAGTGATGTGCAACGTGTGTGTGTGTGCGCGTGTGTATAGCAAAAACCTGTGACCACAGGGCAAAGGAAAGTTGCCCAGGATGTTAAGGGGAATTAAGAATATTACTGGGGTTTTTTTCGTGGCATGCACACACACACGGGTAATATAATGCAGTTCTGACTTAATGAAACCCACTGCCCCCCTTGATGCAGACAGGACCACCCTCTGGCTTCTTAGAGAATTAAAACAAAACAAAGAATCAAGCAATTCTGCAATAGCGTTTTCTCCACCACCTCCAACACACTTCCAAAGACATGAACTCTTGAAGTCTATGGTCACATCCACATCACCCATTTAAAGCACCCAGCTTCCTCCAAAGAATCCTGGGAACTGCAGTTTACCCTTCTCACAGAGCTACAACCTCCAGCACCCATCATGAACTACAGTTTCCAGGATTGTTTGGGGGAAAGCCACTTGCTTTAAATGTATGGTGTGGATGTGGAATATATTATAATGTGATACAAGTTTAGGACCAGAAACTTGCTCGTACCCCGGGCCTTGGGTCTAACTCTTCACTCTAATCAGATCAGCAGCACTTTTATAGGAAGCGTCTCCTGCCCTTAGCAGAGGCTGCTACTTCGAGGCAAAATGGTCCCTTTTTTAAAATGCAAAGAGTTGAAAGCAATATGAAAAAGCAATCTTTTCCTTTGCTGAAACACACTTTATTTCATACCAGTGTTGTCTCTGGTCAAAGAGGGTTTTTGAAGCCCTCCAAAAGTTTGTAAACAGAGATGCCAATGGGATCAGTACAGGCAGTGATACCTCTTAACCCAACACTTCTGATTATCTTAAAAAAAGGCTCATTTTGTCTTCACTTTGAGGTTTGCAAAAGTGGCAGAGTCCAAGTGCAAAGCTACTGACAGCTTCAAAAGTGGAGGCTGGGATCATGATCCTCACCAATTTACTTAAAACTCTTCCAGACCTCCGATGGGTACAGAGACAACAAAGCAAGCCACAAATTTAAGTGCTATGGTTTGCTCAATGCAATGAAAACACCTGTAAAAAGATAGAATCAGGAGTGTGATGACACATGCAAGGCTGTGTCAGAAGAGGAGAGAGAGAAACCATTGCCACCTCATTTCTAACAAGCCACTTCAGGCGGACTTCCTTCCTTGCAAAGGACTGGCAGCTTATTTTATCCCCAAAAAGACAGCTCACAGTTGCAGGACCCTTGTGAAAAGGCATAAAGCATCTCCAAGGCAGACATGACTTTTCTCTCAGAGCATTTCCTCATTACATCCATATCACTACACTGGCTAAATATATCTGGAGATTTTGCCTCTGTTACCAAAAGAAAGAGTGAGATGTGAATCAGCTATGCAGGACCTGATAAAACAAACACCAAGAAGCAAACTCCCCCTCACCCCCACATCACAAAACCAGCTCAAACTGTGTGGATGATAAGAGAATGCTAGCTTCATCTGATAACATTCTGAAATACTCCAGTCTGGAACAACCAGCCTCTTTCTGCTTGAAGCACTATGCTTTTATTAGCCTCTACACCAGGTGTGGAGAACCTTTGGCCCTCCAGATATTGCTGAACTACAACGCCCATCATCCCTAGCCAATGGCCAGGCTTGCTGGGGCTGATGGGAGTTTATAACAGGAGAGCCAACGGTTCCATACACCTGCTCTACACCTTCCATCAAGCTGTCACTTTCTTCCCTGAATCCCGGGGGGGGGGTGTCCTGTAGAACCTAATGCTGCTACATCCCCACCGCACAAACTTGTCGGGCATCCTTAGGTCGCAGGGAGAGTCACCAGCACCTACGTAGGCCAGAAGCATCCCTTTGGTGATGCCACATCCCGTAATCCATTTGTCGCTGGACACGGAAAATGTTTTGGGTCCATCAGATCCTTACACAAGGAGGATTGACAATCTGCCCACACCCTGAGAAGCCACAGCGAAAGCTAAGACAGGACAGGGAAGGTGCATTTGGGTTATCATTCCAAGCAGTCAACTTATCGAAGTAGGACTGCCAATCTGCCCCCAACCCGTGAAAGATAAAAATGGTTATACCAATTGAGAAGAAAGAAAAAGACCTGGGTCTTCATCTCAGAGCATTTGCTCGTTACATAAATATTATAACGTCTCTCTCACTGGCCTTTTGGGTATCAAGATCTTACGTACAGTCCACTCGCCGCCAGGACAGGGAGCCATATAGCACTGGCACGCCTGGCACCTTATGACCTGCAATCTCTCAGCAACAGAGGAAGAGGATGCCCTCTCTAAGGCAATAAGTGATACCGCCAATCTCACTTCATTCAACAAATCTTTCATTTTAACTGCTTGGAACTAGCTTCCAGGAATAGCCAACATCCAAAAGAAAGGGTGGATGGGACACAATTAGATTAGAGGGGACCCTGAGAGAGCGCTTTGCTTGGGGAAATCCAGGCCTATATACTCCTTTCCCTTGGAGGAAGAGTCAGAGATGCATCCGCTATGTAGCTATGGGGGGGGGGGGATGTACAGAAGAGGCTTAACAGGTAGAAGGTGATTCCAGCAGCTCCTCACCGAAGAAGGTAGCCAAGTTACAAAAAAGATGCTACCTCTTAAATCCCACTGGGTTCCTGTCCTGTGTGTGTTCCAGAAGACCTTTTGTGCAGAAGGACCTGCTTCCAAAATGCCCCTCGCTATCGTTCACTCCGTAGTGACAGGGAAATGTGTGTTTCCATCTCCTCATCTGGAGATGTTATAGAAAAGAAATTACAGGGAATGATCACTCAACATGGAGTCATTTCAGCAGACGAGATCCAGGAAACGTTAACAGCACAAGGCCCGACTAAACTGAAAGCCACTCTCTTGGGAATTAATAGAGTAGAAGGAATCTTCTCCAAGGCAGAGAGCCAGGACATAAAGGCAGACGCTCCACAGAGACTGCAGGAGCTTCCAACAATGTATTCCACCGCCAGGGACCTGCCACACCAGGGCTACTTGGAGTCCTGAAGGTCTTTTGCCTTCTTCAAAATCAGGTGAACATCTGAGATGGGGTAATCCTGCATTGAATAAAATAAGAATTTGAATGCGAGGATTTGTTGGAGAGCAAGGGTGGTTGGTTATTCCACTGGCTAGGATCGCCCTTGTGACCATCAAGAAAGCTTCCCGCATGGCTGGCGTATAGCCAGCACCCCTGTCCTTGTGGATTTTGACACAGGTGATGGATGTTACTACCCTCACAGGCATTCCCTTGATCTCTCAACCCGAGTCTCCTGTTTTAATTGCTGTTTTAGCGAGACTGTTTTATTGCAGTATTTTAATCATGGCCATTTATTTTCTAAGGTATTAACAGGACTGCTTCATTGTGCATTTAGATTTATGGTGTATTTTTAACTATTCTGTATTTCAGCTATGTTGTAGAATTGGTTTTTATGTTTTGTAAACTGCTTAGACGCCATCTGGACATTAAGTGGTATATAAATTCAACAAGATGTACACCGCCCAGAGAGCCTTTTTGGCTTAGGGCGGTATATAAATAAAATAAATAAATAAATAAATAATGTTATCCTTGCTTAAGATAACAAAAACAACAGAACAACAATGTTATTGTTGCTTAAGGTTAAGGCTGGCCCTATGTGTGCCTTGCAGAGCCCACTCCTATTTAAGAAGTGAACTATTCTATGCTTTTACTTGTTTAGAAGATTTATAAACCACTTAATCCAAGAGCTCTAAACGGTGTACAAATAAAGTTGTAGATAAAAACGAAGCTAAAATCCACAGAACAAGTAAAAAACAAATACATAAAACCATCAAAATTAAAGCTACAGTTAAATAAATGAGGAACAAATATCAGTAACTAAGTTATATATCTGGGTAGGCATGTTTATTTATGGCACTTGTATGCCACCTCATAACATATAGTTCTCTGGGCAGCTTACGATAAATAAGGAAAAACAATTGAAATACAAAAGTGAAACAAACCATTTTAAAAAAGGGAAAACCTTCATATTACTGGGAGGAAGGGTGGGATATACATTTAATAAATAATAATAAATTATACAATAAAAGAGAATTTGCTGCACCCCCAAAATTAAGAATAGATTTTAAAAAAAACAACAGACCCAGATTACCTTAAATTTTGTCTAAAAGGCCTGGGCAAACAGAAAGGTCTGCACCCAGTGTTAAAAAGACCATAGAGACAGTGCCAGGCGAGCATTCTGGGAAGACCATTCCATAGCCTGGGGGCCACTACTGAAAAGGCCCCTCTCTCTGGTGGCTGCCCACCTTACTTCATTTGGCAGGGACCCCTGAGGAGCTTTCCTTACTGGGCTTTACCTGTAAAAGTCGCATATTCAGAGTGAAATCTCCTTCTAGTAATTGGTCCCGAATGAGTCTAGGAGGCAGAGAGAAAAAGAAATGATCAAAGACAAGAATGCTCTTGTTGACAATGACAGGATGGTTTGGAAGGACAATGGTGCTTAACATGCAAGACATGGGAATCAGGAAGAATAAACTGCTCACAAACAGACTTCAGAAGAGAGAACGCTTAAGAAGTCAGCTGACTGCTGCTGACAGCTGGCCTTTAAACAAGCCTTTTTCAATTTGTCTCCTGACCTCCTAATGATGTGAGGTGATTGACAGGCAGGTGACCCTCACCCCACCAGGTCAAATCTGGCACGTGGGGCAGGCAGGCTGGATCCAACGTTGTCTTCAACTAATTTCTACTCAGAGTAGAAATTAACAAACCTAGTCACGTCTGTTATGTTCAATGGGTCTACTCTGAGTAGGACTAGCATGGCGTACAGCCCCCAGTTCCCCACACCAGACCTACATACAAGCATACAACAAAAATGATAGCCATCAAAACCATTCTTCCATCGCCCCTGCTTGTCTCCAGTATCTAATATTCAGAGTGAACTGCCTCTGGACACAGAGGCTCCACATAGCTATTATGGCTAATCAGGGGTGTAGTCATCTGGGGTCTCAGGAGGGTCTCCCTTACTCTTTGGGAGCAGGGTCACAGCAGAGTCCCTTTATCTTCAGCATCGTACGAGCCAGTCAGAATGAAAAGATGAGTGTGCTATTCTAACATGCTTCTGAGACCTTGCCAACTGATCAGAGTTAATCAGAGTGAAAGGAGAAGACTCTTCCCAGCAGCAAACACTCTCCCCTTTCATACTTATTGGCTCCTAGGGATGTCTGTTGTTGTGGGAGAAGCCATTAACAAGGTCCTCATTATCAACCCTGCAACATAAAACAGCTGGGGGGGAGGGGGTGTGGCTTTAACTAACATGAAGGGACCCTACACTTTTCAATTTGCCACTACACTACTGCGGCTAATGGTCACTGATGGACCTGCTTTCCTCTATGAATTACCCTGTTCCTTTTATTTATTAAAAAGCCTTTCACGCTTATCATAGCCATTGCCATCTTTGTCGTACAGAACTGCAAGGAAGGGGGGGGGAAGCTCCGCTAGATGTGCGATCCAGGCAGGGCCCCGCCGGTGCTCACATCAACATGGCGCAGCAGACAAGCAGCAGGAAGTCGAAGCGGCTGTCGTCGGCGAAGAGGGAGTCCCAGATGCGGATGACATCCGGCAAGAGGAACTCTTGGGAGAGCAGGAGCGTCAGCCAGCGGAAGGCAAAGAACTGGGGCTTGATGTTTTGCTCTTGCTGGTGGAGGAAGCAGAAAGCGAAGCCCAGTTTCAGATCACTTTTTAAAGGGGGGGGGTTGGAGGTGCGTGGGGCAGGGGAGGCATCTGCTCCTTTTCCCTAACATCTGGGACGGAGAGGAGAAACACAGGGATGGAAATGGACTGCCTTCAAGTCAATCCCGACTTAACAGCAACCCTACGAAGAGGGTTTTCACGGTAAGCGGTATTCAGAGGTGGTTTAGCATTGCCTTCCTCCGAGGCTGAGCGGCAGTGACTGGCCCAAGGTCACCCAGGGAGCTTCATGGCTGTGTGGGGATTCGAACCCTGGTCTCCCAGGTTGTAGTCACCTTAACCACTATGCCACACTGGACATAGGAAGCTGCCATATCCCAAGTCAGACCATTGATCCCCCTTGCTCAGTATGGTCTTCACTGGCTGGCAGTGGCTCTCCAGAGTGTGAGGCAGGGGGACACTCCCAGCCCTACCTGGAGGTGCCAAGGACTGAAGCTGGGGCCTTCTGCATGCCAAGCAGGTGCTCTGCCACAGAGCTACGGCCCTGCCCCATAGGCCAGCAAAGGCACAATCAGGCAGCTGCTGGATTTGTTTGGTGCTGATCACACAGTTTCCAAAGTACAAGTTCAAGGACACGCTGAAGCTAGGCCAAACAGCTTGAGGAGCCGGCTCGGATTTCATTTCACTTCAAAGCTTTGCTAAAAAGCCATCGCCGGTGCCCTCTTTTAGTTGCTTAACAACACTACAAGGCGGCTAATTCTCTGCCAGTAACTCTCCAGACATTTAAATTTCGAGTTTCATTTAGCTACCACACCACTCCAGAGGAAGTTTGTGGCTTTCGATGAGCCAAGTTTCCTTCTCCCTTGAGCTTTTAAAGAAAAATGAAATTCTACCAGGTCACTGAAGTTATTATTTTGCAAGAGAAAAGAGGCGCCATTTGAGTCTATTCAAATGACATTTTCTGCATGCAGGCTTAAAAAAAAAATGCTGCAGCCCAAAGTTTCCAGTGCCAGCCAGCCCTTCTTCAGGAATAATGTTTTCTGTTATTGTCTTGAAGGGGCCTAGATTCTCTGTGCAATGTTCTCTCTGGAACCTGACTAAACTGAGTTGAGTTGTCTGTGAAGAATGTTCCTACCCATAATAAAATAGTTGCATCGTTACAGCATAATACTCTGTATCAATTAAGGTCCTCACCTTCCATCGTTTTCAACCAAACTGCATTATATTGTTGAATCACATCAGTTAGATTAAAACATTCCAATACTTTTGATGGACTGAAAGTTAGGGTTTGGGGGGAAGGGCTGTAGCTGTGGCAGAGCACCTGCTTTGAATGCAGAAGGCCCCAGTTTCAATCCCCCACATCAACAGGTGGGGCTGAAAATGTCCCCTGCCTGAAACCCCGGAGAGCTGCTGCCAGCCAGTGTAGCCCATACTAGGCTAGATGGACCCACGGTCTGACTCAGTGTCAGGCGGCTTCCTAAGTTCCTATGCATCAGATTCAGACAAATCATGAGCGAAGGCAGCATGGCTCAGGAGGATTCTGGAGGCCAGAGCTGAAGAAGGATCTGCACACGGAGCCTCAAGTTGGAGACCCCCCCAAGGCTGCCTTGGGGACTCCAAGCAAAACTAATATCTCCGTATAAGAATGCCAGTGTGGAGAGTGGGAGGGAATGCTCCTTTAAGAACATTAGAAGAGCCTTGCTGGATCAGGAGAAAAGGCCCGTCTAGTCCAGCCTCCTGTCTTCACAGTGGTCAGCCAGATGCCCCAAAGGGAAGCCCGCAAGCAGGACCTGAACACAACAGTGTTCTCCCCACTTGTGATGCCCCACAACTGGTATTCCAAGATAGACTGCCTCTGGGTGTGGAGGTTTCATTCTCAGTTATCATGGCGAAGAAGAATTTGGCTGCTGGATCAGGCCAGTGGCCCATCTAGACCAGCATCTTGTTCTCACAGCAGCCAGCCAGGTGCCCCAATGGGAAGCCCGCAAGCAGGACCTGAACACAACAGCAACGCTCCACGCTTGTGGTCCCCAGCAACTAGTATGCCCAGACGGCTGACCTTCTCATTAAAGAAGCCCCAAATGTGCTTCCAACACATCTCAAGGTTCCCAGAAACTCTGTCCGAAAAACCACTTTCCTCACCAGCTTCATGTAAAGTTCCACGTCTTTCTCTTTCAAGGTGGAGTAGACCTTCTCCATTTTGTAGGTAATGCCACACTGGGAGTCATCCAAGCTCTTGATGAAGTTATCCCTGATCTCAGACATGAGGTTAGTGAAACAAAAGAAAGTGTCGGCCTCTGCATGTTCTGTATGGGGAGAAAAGGACAGCGCCGTCAGCGTCATTCACAAGGCCACAAGCCTGAAAGCGGCCTCGTGAGCACATTTATTGGAGTTCTTACCCACTCTTTACCAGAAGGTCCCACAGTGGGCTTCAATATAAAAAGGCAATAATTCTCCCAAGTCAAGTGTTTTAACAGACCAGGAGAAGTCCCCCAGATGAACAAACAAACCATGGTTTAATAAACCATGGCTTAGTGTTACATGCAAACCAGTCGAGCACGTTCAAGGAGGAATCCATTCTTCTTACCTTTCCATTCACTGTTGGGGTCTGTAGCAAACGTGTAGTAAAGTGGGCCTACGATTTCGTTCATCCCTTGGACGTAGGCTATCCCCGGATTCAGTTTAGCATAGATGAAAAGGATTCGTTCTACCACTTCCCAGTGATCCTCGCAGCCATTGGGCAGAACTTCATACTCGTTCAGCGAGTTAGGTGCTGGCGTTTTCTGAGGAGAACTTACCTGAGAAAACAAAGGAAGGAAAAGAATACCGGAAAGCATTTTTGGTACCAGATCTAGGGCAAGCGAAACCTCTGTTATCTCAGTTATTAAAATAACATTTCAACCTCATCTCTCCAAACGCCTACATAAAAATACAGTAAGCCTTGCTAGATCAAGTTGGCGGCCATCTTTAGTTCTGGTGGGAAATACAAGTTGGCCTAAGACATCATTGTAAAAAAATCATCACACTCGTAAAACCAAACTATAAAACCATCTATGTATTAAAAACAACTTCAGAGATACTGCCAAAAAGTATAATCCATCAACTCCCAAGTTTGAATTAGTATTTGAGAAAAGGAGACTCCTGTATATGAAAGTCCACATGTTGCAATGAATTCCTCATCTTCTTTGGGGGAAGGGGGGACTTCAGGTCCCTACAGAAGAAGATGGGGCTTGAGATATTTTGGTCGTGGACTATGTCAGACTGCAAATCAAGAAGAGCATTTTGAATTAAGCCTGGAAGCCAGCACGTGTCTTACTTTACAGAGGGCAGTCCTCTGTCTTGAAGGTGTTCTCCATTTCGGTGTTTTTCAATCCTGGGTTCCCATGTGTTGTTGGACTACTACTCCCATCATCCAAGTATTAGCTAAGCTGGGTGGTGGATGATGGGAGCTGTAGTCCAGCCACCCCCAGGGCCCAGAAGTTAAAGAGCGCGGTTCTCTGTATCCCTTACATTTGTGACACCACTCCGGTTCCGCGCCACTGTCTGCGATTTGAGCGTCGTCTGCTCCACTCGCTTGCGCAGGGTTTCAAACTCATTCTGGGGGTCTAGGATCAACAGGCAGGGGTACTCGGTCGGGCGCTGGAAGAATGCCATGTCGGGGTATAGCCTCCTGGATGGGCAGAAAAGAATTCACCACAATTTTAAGAGGGTAGGCGAAGCGCAACCGTCAAAAGGAGTCGCCCCGAAGCAGATAAAACTCTGGCAGTGGGGATTTAACACTTTAAAATTACATGACCACATTTCTCCCCTACACCCACTCTCTCTCTGTGTCACTCACACACACACACTTCATATACCTGACATCCTTGTCGATCTGCAGCAACACCTCATTGTCCTTGAAGTAAGTGTTCCACCTGCTATCTGGGTTTGGATTCAGGGGCTTTACAGAAGAATTTGAGAGAAGAAGCCAAGGTGACTGCAAGGAAGGCTTTCAAAGACTGAAAAATGCTTACAAGAACATCAGAAGAGCCTGGCTGCTGGATCAGGCCAAAGGAAGCCCACAAGCATGACCTGACTGCGACAGCAACTCTGCCCTCCTATGGTTTCTAGCAGCCGGTATTCAGAGGACGGCTGCCTCCGATGGTGGAGACAGAACACAGCCATCAGGGTTAGTAGCCACTGATCGCTTTACCCTCCATGAATTTGTCTAGTCACTGTTTAAAGCTCTCCACATTGGCAGGCATCTCTGGGATCAATGATCTCGGCCAATACAAGGCAGCGCCGCGTGTCCCATATAACTCTCCTAGTATAGGAGTTGAAGAGTTTAAGGAATGAAAGGTACAACCCTATATCCACTTTCCTAGGAGTAAGTCACTGAATGCAATGGGACTTACTCCTGAATAGACATGTATATGATTGTGCTGTACATTTATTCTGGAATATTGTTTGTTTCTTATAATATATATTTAAAAATGATAAAGACTCTTCCTAAAATAAACGCATGGTTCAGAATATCCCTAATCCCAGACTGGTGCCCACGATTTGGCCTTAATGTTCACGCTGCACTTACATGGTCCTCCATCGTCACATCTTCCCTGCAGACACCAAGGTTGGCTTTGGCTATCCCAGGCTGTATAATCATTTCCTTCAAGAACTGGGCATACAGTTCCCTTCAGCAAGGGGAAGGAAGGGAAAATGTCACATTAGGAAACAGATTTGCATCCAAATACCCTTCATGCCAGTCAGCCAGGCAGAGGAGAGTGCCATCCTGAGCACTGAAATGAAGTTTTTAACAATAACAGAAACTAACACTGGCCTGGTTCACACTTTCAACCATTTCCCTGAAGTATTTCCCTGAAGTATGCAAAATCTCTTCTTTGCACTCAACTGAGTTGCCACAGCTCAGATCAACATCTTATGGAGCAATACTTTCACATATCGCCGGTGCTGCCACAAGTTTGGATCTATTTTATTTATTTATTATTTGATTTATATCCCGCCCTTCCTCCCAGCAGGAGCCCAGGGCGGCTCTATGATGTTACATTGATTGAGGGCTCCTCTATTATTTGGTGGTCTTAAGTCAGTTCTGCTTTAGATACATCTAGGAGGAGTCCAATCTTACACTTTTTACATTTGCTTTTCTGTGTTATCCAAATGTCACTATTCTAATGTGTCTAACGCAGCTAGTTTAATTTTTAAACAAAAGGCTGGAAGCTTTCATTAGTAGATTAATCTACAGCAAGGACAGTTTTAATCAGGTCATTTTCATTTTTAAAAGGTTTTTCATCACTGGTGTGTTATAATAGGCAATTTTTAAAAATATGGCTCTCACTTCTAAAAGTCAGCGACATGAAAGAATTCTTTTTTGAACAAAAATGTGCTATATTGAGGTTTTCCTGATATGCAAAGTTGCAAGTTAACCTGATATTATTGCCCTGCTGGCCCTCCAAGCCTTATCATAAACCTCAGCGGATATTCTAAACGAAAAGCAGTGTAAGGATATTTTAAGTAAATAAAAATGAATGTAAAACTAGGGCTGCAGCACTGATTGTCACTTTGCAAGAGGAGTTTGAGCTGTAAAAACAGAAGTAGCAATCTACACTTCGTGAAGCGGGAATGAAGGCTGCAGGAAAGATTGATTTACCTCTGCTTCTTCAACAGGGAGTTCCATAAGGCTCTCTCCACAGGGAGGTAGTTCAAGAGGATCTGTATAATGACAGCAGCATGAACAAGGGCAGCCTTGAACAAAGGTTATTCAGAGAAATGCTTATGGCTAGCTAGTCACTGCATGAAAACCCTAGAAGAATGCAGCTGAATATCCTTGGGAAAAAGCATTCTCACGCAGCCTCAGTTTTCCATCTGCAAAATGGGGTTTGCTACAAGAACCAACCCAATTTTTATTTATTATGGGCTGCATCCACCGAAGTTCTACTCAGAGTAGATCTATTTAAATTAATGGATCTAAAGTAGTCATGACTATTATTCTCAATAGGACTACTCTGCGTAGGACTAACAGTGGATACAACCAGGGCTGTGGAGTCAGAGTCGTGGAGTCGAGTCGGGAGCAATTTTGGGTGGAGTCGGAGTCGGAAGAAATGTACCAACTCTGACTTCCAAATAAATTTTGATTGACAAGAAGCAATTTTGCGTGGAGTCAGAGTCGGACAGTAGAAAAATAGAGGAGTTGGAGTCAGAGTTGAAGTCGGACAGTGGAAAAATAGAGGAGAGAGTCGAAGGTTTGGCGTACCGACTCCACAGCCCTGGATACAACCCTAAATTTATATCCCACTGTTCCTCCTAAAAGGAGCTCACAGCAGCAAACACACCAGTGATACAACAATAAAATGAAAAACATACCTAAATACACGCATACTTAAATGTATATCTAAAAACAGTCACATATTCTCACAGCTAATAATTTCAAGGTGCCCAGGAACAATGTATTTCAGCCATTAAATCCCTGGGTGAACCGGAATGTTTTCAAGTTCCTCCTGGAATTTAAAAAAGAGGAAGACAGCTGCACCTCACCAGGGAGGGCATTCTACAAATGAGGAGCCACCATGAAGGAGGCCCTGTCATGGGTCACCCCCCAACTAGTGTTTGTAAAGCACTTAGACATTATACATAACAGGATACTGTATGATTTGAAACCAACCTCCAACCAACCCAACCTCTTAAGCCCGTACAAAACACAAAGACCACACTGGGAGTGGTGACCCACCCCACTGAACAACCCACCTTCCAGCAGAGACAGCGCAAGCCACCTTCAAAAGGAATTCCTGTGAAACAAAAGAAATAGCTTGTGAATTTTATAGCCCTTTCACACTGCTGCACGGTTAACTGCATGCAAAACATGTGGTCAACTACTGGCACCCACCACCAAAAGGAGGGCAGGAAACAAGGGTTTGTACCCTATTACCAAATTAGAGCAGACCCACTGAAATCAGTGAACCTAAGTTAGTCGTGTAGAGTAACTTCAGTGGGTCTACTCTGACTAGGCCTAGCATTGGATACAACCCTAAGACACATGTCAGCCCACATTCATTGCATTTTTCATCTGGGAGTATCACTATCAATATATCATTGCAAGGGGCCTGCATTTGAGAATTAAGCTATCAAAAAATTCCAGGAACACTGAATGTGTCAATACATGTTACCCTATCTACCATCTTTATAAAAAAAATACTACACAAATATTCATTATGATGAAATGTTAAATCTGCAACTTGTCCATTACAATCCAGTTCAAAATAGGTTTGCAGAGTGAAAGTCACCTACTCCCTGGAAAATAGAGGCGGCTCTCCATGTCCTCCACGGGGAAAACACACTCCCCACGTGTCAAACAATTCAACAATAACACAAGCCTGCCGACTTGTCTTTCCCCATCAGCTGGACCTCCCTCTCCCCCCCCCATCTCTCTTCCTTGGTGCCTGGATGCCCCTTCTCTCAGCTCCAAGGGAAAACGCAACACTCAGAAGATAAAACACGTCAGAAGAGCCTGCTTGTTGGGTCATGCCAGTGGCCCATCTAGTCCAGCATGCTGTTCTCACAGTGGCCAGCCAGACGCCCCAACGGGAAGACCACAAAAGTAGGCTCTGGGACCATCAACAACTTCCCCCATTTGGGATTCCCATCAACTGGTACTCAGAAGCACACTGTCTCTGACAGTGGAGGGAGAACTTAGCCATCAGGGCTAGGTAACCATTGACAGCCTAATCCCCCATGTATAGATAAAGAAAAAATAAAGGGATATAAAAAACTGGAAGAGAAAGGTACACCACAAGCCCTCCTTCACCACGTGTGTGTGCGTGACTGTGCTTGTAAGAAATTGCTATTCCCTCCAGCATTCTCCACCTGTTGAACAAAGAGCCTTCGGTCTTTTTTTTACATTTATTACATTTTGCCGCCCTGGGCTCCTGCTGGGAGGGAGGGAGGGATATAAATCAAATAATAAATCAAATAATTTATATCCCACCCTTTCCTCCAAGGAACTCAATGTGGCATATATTGTTCTCCCCCTCCTCATTTTATCCCCACAACACCCCTTTGAGGTGTGTTAGGCTAAAAGACAGTGACTGGCCCAAGGTCAGCCAGCAAGCTTCATGACTGAGTAGGGGTTTTGAACCCTGGCCACCCAGTCCTAGTCCAACACTTAAACCACTACATCACACCAGCTCTTCAGTACATGTCTCCCTTTTATCTTCCTAACAACCCTGTGAGGTAGGCCAGGCTGAAAGAGAATAACTGAAAGGGTAATCCAGTAAACTTCATGTCCAACAAGGGTTTTGACTCTGGGTCACCACATTTGAAAATCTAAAATACTAGCCACTACACTACGATCTTTCTTAAGCACACAAATTCTACGACAAGGAACATTTCCACATCTAAAGACAGCATTAAAAAAAAAACACAGACAAGAAGTTCAGTATGCAGGCACTTTTAAGTTTCCAAGGAGTTACTCTGTTTAAATATTTATAGAAATAGTAACTCAGTGACAGCAAGGTTTAGCCTTTGGCTGTTTTAACAGCAACCAACAGCAGATTGTAGAACCTTACTCAAGAGCATTTCAATATTCCCACTTCACTCACTGCAGGGGAGAAGAGGGAAACAGCACAAAACAAAATAGCATGAGTGAACGTTTACCACTTGCACAGAGTTTTAGAACAATGACGGCCAAGTGTGGAGCCAGTCTACGACTGAGTAATACATTTTGCAAAGACACAACGCTGATCAGTGAAGACAAAAGCACTGGCAACGGATTGCTATGTCTTTATATGGGAACTGAAGGCCTGTGGCTGTATGGGGGGGTTGTTATTGTTTTGGGGTTTTATGGACTGATGTATTTGCTTTTGTTTTTAACAGTGTTGTGAGTCGCTTGCAGAGCTTCAGGTAGCAAGTGACTAACAAATCTAATGAAAGTTTATGAGGGGAAGGACAAGAATTATATGGGTGCAGGCATCTTAACTATATGACTGCTAAAGGACCGAGTATCTACAACCCCAGGGGCTGGCTGACATGAGAGCTATTATCTCCAAATCCAGTAATTTTTTTTTTTTTGGTTGCCTGAAGTAAGCTGCCTTCTATTCTGATCAAAGCATCATTTCTGCTATAGGATAAATCAGTTACAACTCATAGTCTCATGGCAAGCTACCAGCGCAGCCTTAGACTGAGCGCTGAAACCTGACCTGCCACTACTGTCCCATTAAGAGCAAAAATTTGCCAAAGTCACTTACCGCTAAAACAAAGTTCACGAAGCTTCTGCAGCAGAATGCTGCTCTCGCCAAGGATCTCTTGAAATTCTGCAATCCTAGTGGAAAGGGAGCAGGAACACACACACAGTTGGCAAATGCAGAAATTGCCAGGAGGATGAAACAAAAAGAAGCTCTATCAGCCTAACAACACAACGGCATTCTCACTAGGCAGTTGAGAGATTGCAAATTGGTATTACACAGTACTTATACGCAGGGCTGTGGAGTCGGAGTCGTGGAGTCGGGAGCAATTTTGGGTGGAGTCGGAGTCGGTAGAAATGTACCGACTCTGACTTCCAAATAAATTTTGATTGACAAGAAGCAATTTTGGGTGGAGTCGGAGTTGGACAGTGGAAAAACAGAGGAGTCGGAGTTGAAGGTTTGGCGTACCGACTCCACAGCCCTGCTTATATGGTTTAGTCCAAGCATGTATAAGGTTTTCTTTTACAGGCCTGACAATGGGATAAACCCCAGGCCTGGATGGTGCTCAAGATGATGATGATTTTTTCCTTCAAGTGCACTCAAAACCTAATCAAGCCAACTGCAAACAGCCAGAGAAAGCATGCAGTTCCGATAAGGGCTTTTATCTGAACAAAGGGAAAGCGAGTACAAGAAGCCACAGGAACAACCACATGCCCCAACACCTGCTGCAAGTTCTTACCGTAAGTATTGAAGTTTAACAAAGCTAATAAAATGTGGCAAAAGGTTAAGATCTTCCATCTGAAGACCCTGTGCAACCATTACCTTTGGGGAACTAAGCAAGTTTTTTATTTCTAACAAATGCAGAGATCCTCCACTTGCCTCGACTGCACATTTATTCAGGAGCAATTCCGGTAACGTTTGACCACAGCACACTTAAAGGCAGTTTGACCCTTTGGTGACTTGTAAGATTTTGTCACGCCAAGTTTGGAAAGTCTCCTAGTCCCAAATCAGGAGTACTGAAAAGCCTCTCCAAAGTACCTTGAGCACTCAAAAGCAAATACAGGCATAAAACAAAACAACAAAGAATCTTGCGGCACCCTGACAAATTTATTCTGGCACAGGCTTT
Organism: Rhineura floridana; assembly: GCF_030035675.1. NCBI lineage: Eukaryota > Metazoa > Chordata > Lepidosauria > Squamata > Rhineuridae > Rhineura > Rhineura floridana. Next base: position 19,542,810 of record NC_084499.1, on the reverse strand, counting down.
CGTGGACTCAAGCCCACTACGTCAGACTCAGGACAATTTTGTTGGTTTTGACGTAAGCCACTTTTGATGGGCCCACAAGTGTGATCTAAAATATTCTAAATAAAAATAAATAGTGAATGAAAACTTAATTGGCAGGTACGTATGTTAAATCAACACACCTTTAACAGTAGCAGATTGATCACGATGATAATATTTCAATTTACATCCTGCCCTTGCTCCTGAAGGAACTCAAGGGTGGCAAACACAACAACGATAGTTGTTGAAAAAGCAGTCAAAAAGCATTTCAGAAAGTCAAAAACATTCTCTCTACCAGTGATCTCAGGATTGGTAGCATAGTGAGAACCATTTGCAAGAAACAGGTACCTTGACATGGTAAGCTTATTAACACATGCAACGTTATAAAACTTCCTTTCTCTCAATTTAACCCACAAGCGATGGCATTAAACTTATTGATGAACTTGTAATCCAGCTTTTCATGCTGCAGTCTTCCTTTGAATTTCATTTGGTCCAAAACGGCCACCTTACCTCTAGAAATACAGACACGTCTAACCTCTCTCTCTCTCTTTTTCTCCTTCTTATGGAATTCACTGCGACTTGGACAAATTAATGCACTGTACGGCTCATATCCATTTACAGGCCCCCACAAGAGAAACAGAGCCTCCATGATTAGAAGAAGTGTACCTCTGACTGCTGAATATAGGGAAATAACTGCCACATTTCCACGACAACTGGCCAGCCACCGTTTGAAAAATGCCAGACATAGAGGGACTGGTCTAATCCAGAAAGGAACGACTTTTTTTTTCTTTTTTACAACATTTCTAACTTTTCTATAGGACTAACTGCCCAGCAATTAGCAGAAATGGGAAGACTCTGCAGGAAGCTAGAGCACTTGGATGGTATATAAGCGAGCTGGCTAATGCAAATTCATACTGAATGAAATTCAGCACTAGCACATTTCAGTTAAAAAGGCTTGCTTTTTTGAAAATGAGGAGCATGGGGGGGGGGGTCTAATCTCCCAGAGAATTATACCCTTTGACCTGGAAGCACTTTCATCCTCATTCCACATGTTGTTGTTTCTCCATTTATTTGGAAACAACATTTTAGGCAAACACACCCTCACCAACAACGGCTCTGCATTGCGAGCATACAAAGGGAGAAATGATATAGACAAAAAAGCAGGTCTACTCAGACAGGAAGGATGGATTGTTTGCAGCAGAGGAGAGATTTTCAAGCCACAGCAGTTTCCTTCCTTGACACTCTAGATATGGAGTTCTTTGGCAAGCTCACTTCATAATCACACACAAATACATTGCCTGCAGAGTATTACCGGGGGGGGGGGGCATTTGAACCCCACACAAACTCATTCCTTATAGTAATCATGTCAACATTTGATTACGAAAGGGAGTGAAAGAAAAGCGAGAATGATTTCATTTCAGAAGGGCACAGAGTAAAAGGTGATCCAAAGTTTCCCACTGATTATATGAGAGGAGGTTTGGCCTCCTCCAGACTCATTGGGGTTGGCTGGGGTCAAAAGCCAAAACATGGTAGGACACCCCCTTACCAAGAAAATAAGGGCTCCTGCTGGGAGGAAGAGAGGGATACAAATCAAATAATAAATAAATAAGATGAAAAAGTAAAAGAGGGAGAGTGGAATTAAGGCACAAAAATGGCAGCGAGGCTGAAATTGCTTTCAGAAAAGGGGAGGAAGGGGAAAAAGAAAATTAGGATCTGGCGGACTTTACACTTTTAAAAAATTAAGGCGAAAAAATGAGGAACAAACTGGGGGAGCGGGAGTGGCGAGGAAGAGAGGTTGCAAGTAAGAGGTGGAGAGGAAAGGAAACGCACAAAAATTGGAAAAGAGAAGGGATTCTCTTCCTTTCTGCATTGCAAGGAAAAAATATGTATAAAAATAAGCAGAAAGACCAAATAAAGAAGTGCAGGGGGGGGGGGAGAACAAGACAGTGTTGGATCTAATTTTCTAGTAAAAAAAAAGCAGAGGCCCCTTCATTACTTGGAAAAATATATCTATTAAAAATTAACCCCTTCAGCTCAGGATTACAAAATGCATGCAAGGAAAAAAAGGTTTATGCTAAAGAAGGGTGGTTTTTCAAGGAATCCCTCCCCCCAAAAAGAGGGAAGACACAAACATCTGCACAGCCTGCCTATTGCAAATCCCTCTTCCTAACTGATTGATGTCTGTTAAGGAGATATTAATGTACTAATAAATAAATAGCCCCCCCTACAAAATGCATGCAAAAAAGAGGCTCTTTCTAAAGGAGAGGGTAGCTCTCTAAGTAACCCCACACAGACAGAAAGGGGAAGCCACAAACTCCTGCACGCACTCCCTTTCTCAACCCTTCCTTCCCAATTCACGTCCATTAAATATAAATAACACCAATAATACCAATAAACAAAGCCTTCCTTACAAAATGCACGCAAGAAGAAGAGGCTCCTTCTGAAGGGGGAAGCAGCCCTCTACACAACCCCCCTACACACACACACACACACACAGGGGAAGCCACAATCACCTGCACACACCGGCCTTTTGCAAACCTTCCCAATTCCTGAATATCAATAACGACCAATGCTATTGTTGTTATTATTACTCCTCTCTCACACACACACCTGCTCCTGTGGAGGCTGGACATGATGGCGAGGAGCCCCCTCAGCGGGGGTGGCCGGTGGAGGAGCGGCCGGCTCTTCTCCGCTGCCGCTTTTCTGCGTCGCCCTCGCGGGACTCCCGGAGGCCCCTGGCGGCCACCAGCCCGACCCCAGCGAGCCCCATCCGCGGCGGGCGGAAACCCGGCCTGCCTCCCTCGCTCGCTCCCTCGCTGGCTGCGGGGAGAGACGAATAAATCAATGAGGGAAGCGGAGGAGGAGGCGGCGCCCGGCAAGGCCGCCTCACAGGCCGCCGCCTCCTCAGAGGGACAGGCCCGCTGACGAGCGGGCCTCCGCTATTATGTGTCTAGTTATTACATTTACATCCCGCCTTTCCCGCAAGGAGCTCAAGGTGGCGTACAGACACGGTTCTCCCCCTCCCAATGTTATCCTCACAACAGCCCTGTGAGGGAGGTTACGCTGAGAGACACGGCGGCTGGCTGGCTCAGGACTGGACTGCTGCCTCTTCCAATGTTCTCTTACAACAGCCCTATGAGGGACGTTAGGCTGAGAGAGACGGTGGCTGGATGGCTCAGGATTGGACTGCTGCCTCTTCCAATGTATTGGATTACAGCCAAAGTTAGTCCATCCATTTCAATGGGTCTTCTGTGAAGAAGACAAACATTGGGATATATCAAACTCAGTTCTACTCAGAGGAGACTAATATAAAGGAATGGACATAAGTTAGACATGCCCATTAATGCCAATGGACCTACTCTGAGTAGGGTACAACTCACTGAAATTAATGGGCATTACAAATTTCCTCTACAAATTTCCGTGATTCTGCTATTAGTTGTATGCATTCCTTTAATTTTTACTTATTTATCAATTTTATACCTCTTAATATAATAAATGGTAAGCAAATTACATAAAAATTGTATCCAATGTTAATTACTCCCACAGTAGACCCACTGAAACTTAACTACTAAGATTACTAATTTAAGTCCGTTTATTTCAATTTGTTTACTCTCAGTGGAACTTACCATGGGTGCAGTCCTTTATTTTTTTATTTATTTAAACCTCTTGAGGCACCTTAAAGACTTGCAGTGCAATCTTCCATGTGTCTACTCAGAAGTAAGCCCCACTTAATCACTTAAATGCGTTAGGTAAATGCATTTAGGATAGCTGCCCAAGGCTCTAGTCTTGGCAAAATTCTCAATATATTTTTTATAACTGATTGACAGAAGGAAATGAATAATTGAGTTAATGAACAGCTCACGTACCAGTTCATATCTTAGAATATAATATACAAAATGTATACTCATCATGAAAGCCGCTGAAGAAGACTAATTGTCGAAACGTGTCTGGCTATGGTATACATTGTGCATTCTACGGGCATTGATTTATGTACATTGGCCACTGTTTACAAGTTGCCCTTGATTTCCACACGGACATTGCTTTGATTATATTATATATTCTGTATTTTATTGTGTTTGGGCACTGATCCTTTTCCATATTTTTTGGGCATCTTTTTATTACTATATAAGAATACTTATAAGGATTTTATATTGATTGTTTATATATATATTAAAATTTTGATATTATTTTATAATAATGCATTCTATGTCTGTACCTTAATTTTGTTTTGGGGCACTGTTTTTGTGTTAAGATAGATTTTAACTTCACAGTTGTTGTTCTAGTTTTGTACACCCTTACCTGGGAGTGAGTCCCACTGAATTCATTTGATCTTCTGAGTAGACAAGGCATATATAGATATCTGTGTATCAGTGGTTCCCAAACATTTCCTCCATGGAACACTTGAAAATTGCTGAGGGTCTTAGTGGGCCATGAAAGGCTACTGTGCTTTTTTTTCTTATACTTGAATTAAATTGGCAGCTTAAACTGAATTTTCAGACTGCATTTTTTGCATTTAATTTCTGTTCAATCCTACTGTTTACCAGTCTTTTTCTACACTGTGTGTATGTACATCTGTGAGCTAAGTGTAACCCTTTGTGCATCTGCAGAATGAACTGTAGCCCAAGAAATCTCCCAACATAATAAAATGGTTAACTCTTTATGATGCTTCAAGACTCATTTTTCTTTTGCAACAGATTAACAAGACTATACCCTTCTGGATGCCGGAACACGGTCACAAATGTTGTTCATGCAGATGTAGTGCGTGTGTTTATAAACAAGTCCAGCAAATAACTATATGATGAGGATCCTGGAGGGGAAAAGTCCCATGAGACTGTGGAAGTGCTAAACTGCCTTCTGGAATTGGTAATGGGCTGGATTTGAGTCAATAAACTGAAGGGGAATCTTGACAGGAAAGAGCAGTAGTGGAGGAACCTCAGGCTGAGGAGTCAAATATGGCCCTCCAGACCTCTCCATCTGGCCCTCAGAACTCTCCACAGGCCACTTCCCTCCCCCAGCTCTGCTATGCACCCTCCCTTGAGTATTTTTGCTTGCCTAGAATATGTCTTTGAACTCTGATAATGCTACTTGCTTCCCTCAATAGAGGTCAGAGAGCAGTGTGTGTGTAGAAACTAGCCTACTGTACACAAAGGCACAAATTTACGTTTGTTGCTCTGCCCATTTTTGCCTACCCTACCCCAGGATCAGTCTCGCTGCCGCATTTTGCACCAACTGCAGCTTCCGGACCAACCTTAAGGGTAGCCCCACATAATCCAGCCTGGAGGTTACCAGTGCATGGACAACAGCAGTCAGGCTATCCCAGTCCAGAAACAGCTGCAGCTGTCTTACCAGCCGAAGCTGGTGAAAGGCACTCCTAGCCATGGAGGTCACCTGGGCCTCTAGCGACAAAGATGGATCCAGGAGTACCCCCACACTATGGACCTGCTCTTTCAGAGGGAGTACAAAAGCAAAGCAGGCAACTGACCAATTATCAGAACTTGGGAACCACCAACCCACAGCGTCTCTGTCTTGCTATGATTCAGACTCAAGTTTAATTTCACACATGCACACACACGCAGACCACTTGCTGATGGTCTTGGCGGGCGACTTAATGATTTTTTCTGCCTGCTGTAGCAGTCGTAATGAGCTGTGCTAGGCGCTGTGTAGTTTTTAAAAATTGCATTTTATTGTTTCTTTTATTTCTTATATTGTATTTTATTGTGTTACAATTTGCAACACATAGAATGCAAACCGTAATATAAAAAAATACAATTTAAGAAACAAAAGCAATAAAAATGCCAATTAAAAATCAATATGAATATTTAATGTGGACAAACCTGAATGAGGACCACAGGTTGAGAACCTCTGCTCTAGATGTTGCTGAACTACCATTCTCATCATCCCTGGGCCTTTGGCCATGCTGGCTGGGGCTGATGGGAGGTGAAGCCCAGCAACATCTGGAGGGCCAAAAGCTCCCCCCCACACACACACACACTCCTCTGTGGGAAGAAACAAGTGGGTCCTACCATCTCCCCGGAACTCTTCCCTCGCAGCTTTTGTTTCCCGGGGGGGGAGGTGAAAGGAATCGTTTCCCTGGGAGGAGGAAAAGACCGGTTGCCGGAAGTCACGTTAGGATTTGTTGACAGCCGCTGCTACTGCGGCCGATGCGAGAGGGGAGAGCGGACCCCGGTGGAAACTAGGGGCGCTTCCCCCCCTCGCTGTCTCTCTGTCTCTTCCCCACCCCCTCCTGTCTTCCGAACCGGATCCGGAACCAACTCCAACCCGGATACTTCCTCGCCCAGGGAGCCGGGAAGACAGGTGAGTGAGGGATGGGAAAGGTGAGATGGTGCACAGAAGCACCCCCACGCACACATTATATATATATAGTCTATATGGATGTGTATAGATGTGTATGTGTATGTATATATAATGTTTGTTGCTTTCAAAACTGTCTTATATATCTATATATTTATAGTGTATAGATGTATATGTAGAGGGGATATATGTATGTATGTCTAGTATACACGTAGTTGTGATTGACATGTTTTTATTTCACTAGCAAAACGTTTTGGCATCTGTCTTCATCAACTGCTAACATACTGTATGTTAGCCCCTGATGAAGGCGGAAGCTGAAATGTTTTGCTAAAAGAAGCAAAAACCTCTGTTTTGTCAATCACAGTTATATGTATATATATGTTAGGTGATTAACGGAATCCTTGTGGGGATCCAGAGCAAGTTTGGGTGAAGTTCTGCTTGTTGCTTTCAAATCTCTCTCTCTCTCATTCTCTTGTGTTTTTGGTAGGAGACCTCAAGTCCATGTTTTCCTACTGGGATCTACCCTGCTGCATGTGGGAGGGTGAGATATGGTAGACAACCTCCTTCCTCTCCCCAGTTGATCCACCCACTGCAAGGGTGCATTTGGGAAGGACCCTAGCCTGTAACCCAGCATGACCTTGAAATCTCAACCTTTAGCCCCATCTGTTAAGAGGAGGGAGTGGCAGTTGACATATCCTCCAGCAGCCCCCGAGATCCATCTGGGATCTGCCTGTGGCAAGGGTGCTAAGATGTTTCTGTGCAAGGTCTTCCACTGGGAATGGTTTGGTGGGGGGTCGGGGTGGATGCACTGGCAAAGAGGCACTCTGAATCCTTCTTGAGAGCCTTAGCTTGGGATCCACTTGGGGGTGCAGTGAGTGGTTATCGGGCAAGGGTAAGGAACCTGCAGCCCTCTACATGTTGCTGGGCTCCACCTCCCATCTGCCCCAGCCAGCATGGTCAAATAGTGGGGGATGATGGGGGTTGTAGTCCAGCGACATGTTCCCCATCCCTGGTGTAGGAGATCCTAATGCTATTCCTAAGCTATTGTGGACTTGGTCTGTTCCTTGGATGGGAGAGTGCTGCAAGAACAGGATGTAAAATTAATAAGTAAATATTGCTTAAAAAGAGGGAAAATGGTACTGGGATGCATCAGGGAGTCTTGTAATCTGGAATCTTGTAATCTGGTTCTGTGTGTCAGCCAAGGTGCATCTAAATCTAACATGTGGAAAGGATTGTTTGTCCTGACAAATTAGATTCCCTGATGCTCCCTCACTGCTGATAAAAAAAAAATCTTGCTTGAGCAGCCTGCTAAATGTAGTTTGTTTGTTTTTGTAAAAGAAAAAAATTGTATTGCAAAGCAACATATGTATGGGGGGAGACAGGATTGTTGAAGCTGCAAAAAAACTAAACTCAGAAGATGATGCTGAGCAACTCTTCAGTGACTCGGATGATGTTTCAGAAATGGCAATTTTTATTATTACATTTTCATTCCTTCTTTCCTCCACGGAGTTCAGGTTGACTTACATAGTTCTCCCCCCTCTTATCCTCACAACAACCGTGTGAGGTAGGTTAGGCTGAGAGAGTTGTGGTTGGCCCAAGGTCACCCAGTGAGCTGCATGGCAGTGTGTAGAGCTTCAAACCTGGTTCTCCTCAATCCTAGTGCTACACTGGCTCTGCACTCTTTATCTGAAGGAATTAGCATGTGAGGCTCTTTGTATCCTAGAGATAAATATTATCACCTGCTGATTTGCTGTGGATGAAACTGCTGTTACAAGACAGGGTTATAGAGGCTGATTATAAAGTTGACAGTTGTATGTGAAGTTGACCAGATTAACCATTGTGCCTGAACTGACTCACCATCCCATTTAATCAAGTGGGATGCTATGTGCAAATGTCAAGTTAAGAGGACTTGGGTGTAGGAAAAAGGATGAAGAGTCATATCCATCAGGTTTAAATTTGATGTTGCAGAGTAAATCTCCTCTTCCTCCTGTATCTAATAGCTACCTTTACTTAGGGGTAGCACACATAGATTTCAATGGGAATGACTTCTAAGACACATGCACTAAGGAGTGTATTCTAAAATAGTGCCAGGCTCTCATGCACAGGAAAGGTGAACAGGTGTGCTGTCATCTGGCATGGTGACCTCATTTTTGGATGACTGTAATGTATTTATTTATTTATTAGATTTATATACCGCCCCATAGCCAAAGCTCTCTGGGCGGTTCACAACATAAACATCCAATATACAATTAAAATATATATTAAACAACTTAAAAATAAAGTAATTATACCAGAAACCTAAACATAATTAAACACATAAGCAGCTACAAAACTCAACACTAAAATATTAAATATTAAATAAGTATTGTAAGTGGGGCTGCCCTTGAAGATGGTCTAGAGGCTGCAGCTAGTGCAGAATGCAGCTTCTAGACTGGTAAGTGGAACAGCCCAATCAGGCCATGCGCCACCGGTCCTGAAAGTGCTGCACTGGCTGCCCATGACAAACTGGGTCCAATTCAAAGTGTTAGCACTAGCATGTAAAGCCCTAAATGGCTTGCACCCAAGTACCTAAAAGAGCGCCTTCCCCAATATCAACTATCTCAGACCCTACAATCGGCAGGTGAGGCCTTGTTGGTGGTGCTGCCCATGGAGGCTGCCCAGTTGGCATTGACCCATGACAGGGTCTTTTCAGTGGCTGCCTCCCATTTGTGAAATGCCCTCCCTTGTGACATGCATGGGTCTCCTTTATTATTGACTTTCAGGAAGAATTTAAAAACATTCCTGTTTACCCAGGCACTTGATGGCAGAAAGACACAGTTCCTGGCAACCCTGAGATCACTGGTTGAGAGGGTGGGTATAAAATGAATGAATAAATAAAATCAGTTTGTTACCAAGTTCAGCATTAGTGGTGATCCACACAGACATCAGCCACAATGGAAAAGCACTGTTCTTTAAAAAAAATCTAGCCTGTGCTGTAATCCGATGGTCCAGTTTAGTCCATTCTGATGTGTGCTGCCTTTCTCTCTCTCCTCCCCCCCCCCTTGGCTAAAGCTTCAGCGTTGGCTGCCATGATGACCTACCATCATGTAATTCTGTAGCCCTGGCTAGGAAGGCTATGCAGCTTGTAAGAGAGCGCTAGGCTGGCAAGAGGCTATAAAGGGGATTTACTTAGATGCACAGTTTACTCGGGGTTGGCACAATCCTTCTATAGAAACAGGTGGAGCACCAGGCTTCAAGACTGTCTGTAACGTTTAATAGGTTATAAGAATGTAAGAAGTGCCTGGCTGCTGGATCAGGCCAGAGGCCCATCTAGTCCAGCTTCCTGTCGTCACAGTTGCCGCCCTGACGGGAAGGCCGCAAGCAGGACCTGAATGCAACCTGGGCCTGGGGTTAATGATAGGTGCTGTGGTCCGAAAGGTCTGGAGGGCACCGTGTTGGCAAGCCTACCCCCTTTATGTGCCCTAAAACTTCCTGTAAAGTCTCTTTTTGTTGTCATCAGACCTTGGTCGAGGGTGAGGTTTACCAGCCAAGACTACTCATCTGTTACTCCTCCTTGGGCGTCTGCTTTGCTTGAGGTGGGAAGATACTGCAAGAACTTCAGTTCCAACAGGTTTAAAAACAGGTGGTTTTTCTTTTTTTCATCATCTGCCTGCAGCATTCCTGACATCACTGTAAGATCCGGTTGGAAATCTCCTTCAATCAAGAGAAGGGAATCCCGGGGGAGGGGGGGAAGAAGCGCATATTTGCCACACGTCCCCCCCCTCACTCCCCCCTTCTCCCCTTTTCACAAAATGGCTTCCGACAGCCCGGAGTCGCTGATGACGCTGTGTACAGATTATTGCCTCCACAACTTGGAGGGGACCCTTTGCTACTTGCTCGACAACGAGACCCTCCGCCTCCACCTGGACATCTTTCTGCCAAGCGAGATCTGCGACAGACTTGTCAATGAGTACGTTTCTTTATCTTGTGTGTGTGTGTTCAGGAGTACCTTGCCTTCTGTACCTGGGGCAGGGCAAACTTTTTCTCAGCCCAAGGGCCGCATTCCCTTCTGGGCAACTTTCTGAGGGCTGCTTGGCAGTGGTGGGCACGGCCAGAGAGGCAAAATTGGGTGGAGCAATGACTGCAAAGTTGTGCCATAGAGTAGTTTCTTCACACACTTGCACGCACACCCTTCTCAGTCCTCCATTCATGCAGTCAAGAGGCATGTTCGGAGTTCAGGGACATATTCTAGCCAGGAAAACAAAAACACTCAAGAAAGTTGTGAAGCAAGACCCATACAGGGTGTAGCTGTGGAGGGGGTGTGGCCTGGGGAGAATTCTGAGGGCCAAAGGAAGAAGCCTGGAGGGCCGTATTTGGCCCCAGGCCTGAGGTTTCCCATCCCGGCTCTGTACCCCTCCCCAGTCGTTTCGATCCTTGACAGAGAAGCCTCTTAGTGCTGTGCACTCCCGAAGTCTGTCTTAGTGTCCGGTAAGACCAGAGCGTTTAGCGTGGTAGCACCTGCCTCATAAAGCTGATTTTGGACTAGGAAGATCCCCACCACCACCATACATTTAAAGCACATGGCTTCTCACGAAAGAATCCCGGGAACTGTAGTTTGTTAAGGGTGCTGGGAATTGTAGCTCTGGAAGGATTAAAATACAGTTCCCAGGACCCTTTGGGGGGGCGAAATCATGTGCTTTAAATGTGTGGTGTGGATGTGACCTGTCTGTTTATGTATTTAAGGGTTGGATTCAACTTTCTCTGCAGAAAGTGAGTTTTAATGTTGCAAGGATTCCAGTGCAACAGTTGCCCTAGTGGAAACTCATTGCATAACAGGTTGTGCAGTCTGTTGCGCAACAGAGTTGCCAGCAGCCCACCTATGCATTCTCATGCACAACAATGTTCCACTGGCAGAAAACTTTTCGCCAGAGGAACAAGTTCACCAATGAGTGACTTTCACTCAGCGCTATATTGGATGCAGCACTGAAACTTCTTAAATGCTCTGATATATAAGTCTTAAGTGTTAGTAGCAATGTGTTCTTATTGCACTTTATCCTCACAACAACACTGTGAGGTAGTATGGGATAGAAGAATGTGATTCACCCAAGAAGAAGCTTTCCAGGGAACTTCATAGCTGAGCAAAGATTTGCATCCAGATCTCCGGTGTCTAAACTTGAGGTCCGTCTGCTACTGTTGGGTTCAGGAAGAATGCTAAAACCTTTTCATTGCCTTGACACCCATCTCTTCTGTAGGTATGTGGAGCTGGTCAACGCCGACAGCATTTTCGAGCACAACGAGAGCTTCTTCACTCTCTTCTCAGACCCTCGGAGCACCAGGCTGGCGCGAATCCATTTGCGAGAGGACATTGTGCAGGATCAAGACCTCGAAGCCATTCGAAAACAGGTAGGGACATCAGACGCTGTTTCCTACCGAATCAGATCTCTGGTCCATCTCGCTCAGTATTGTCTACACTGACTGGCAGGCTCTCCAAGGTTTCAGGAAGGGGTCTCCCAGCCCTACCTGGAGATGCCACTGGGGGTTGAACCCAGGACCTTCTGCGTGCTAATCAGATGCTCTACCAGTGAACTGCAGCTCTTTAGCTTTTCTTTGTGATCAACTAATAATTTATAATTATCTGATTATTCTGTGTTTGATAGAGAGGAGACCCAGTGAAATTAATGGACCAGAGTTGGTCATGTCTCTTATTTCAGGAGGTCTACTCTGAGTAGGACTTAGGTGGATACAACACATATATATCTGATATGCCGCAAATGTATACGCATATATATATTTGTTACATCCTTACCATTTTTATCTCTTCTAAATTATTTTTTTAAAATGCATATGTTGCTCCACCCACTTTTGCGTCTGGCCACTCCCACCACTGGCATGTACCCCCCCCCAAGAAGGGATTGTGGCCCTCTTGCGAAAAAAGGTTCCCCAGCCCTGCCCTGACTTTGTGTAACTGGGGCGACAGCCCTGTTTTTCATTCCTCATTTCTCCTCTCCTGCAGGACCTCGCTGAGCTCTTCCTGACGAATTGCGAGAAGCTGACCGCCAAGAGCCTGCAGACCCTGGGCAGCTTCAGCCCCACCCTCGTCTCCCTCAGCCTCTTCGGCTGCACCAACATTTTTTACGAGGAGGAGAACCCGGGGGGCTGCGAGGATGACTTGAACCCCACCCGCCAAGTCTTGGTCAAGGATTTCACCTTCGAGGGCTTCAGACGCCTGCGCTTCCTCAACTTGGGCCGGATGACCGATGGGGTGAACGTGGAGGGGCTGCTCCGGCCTTTGGCCACCCTGACCGCCCTGGACCTCTCTGGGATCCAGCTCAATGACATACTCTTCCTGACCCAATGGAAGGATAGCTTAGCTTCTCTAGTACTTTACAACATGGACCTCTGCGAGGACCACATTCAGGCCATAGCACAGCTGCGCAAGCTCAGGTCAGCCAGCGGCGTTCGGGAGCGCTCATCTTTGCAACTGTTTAGTCCGCCCTACGTCACCTGGTGCCCTCCAGAACACTTTGGATCGCAACTCCCATCAGCTCCCAGCCAGCATGGGCTTAAGTGTTTGCCTTGTCTTACGCCAAGGCCCACAAACCTAGAGACTGTGGATTGTGTCCAGCTTCACATAATGTTCCTCTGGCTGGCCACGGTGAGAACCGGATGCTGGACTAGATGGGCCCCCTTTGGCCTGATTCAGCAGCCAGGCTCTTCTCATGTTCTTAAGCTCTACTCCGACTTGGACCCATTGAAGTTAATCTGTTAGTCATATCAGTTATTTTCAGTGCGTTTCCTCTGAGTAGGACTAGCATTGGACACAACCTTATAACGCATATCCAAAGTAAATCCGACTCAGGGTAGACCCATTAAGATCAATGAACCTTCTCGGAGCATAACTTATTTTAGTTGGCTGCCACCCTATAAAAACAAAAACATCACAAAAATCCAATATTAAAATCTCATAGAAATAGCTGTAGCAGAACTGCAGAAAGAGGAGGGGAATAAATACAATAAATATTTTTATAATATATTTATATCTTGTTTGATAATGATACTTTTTTATCCCGACCTTTCTCCGGGGAGATTGGAACAAGTACTGCCCAATGAAGTCTAGAAACTTGCTCTCTTTAAAAAAAAAAGGAAAGAGAGAAAGCTGGTATTCTCAGGAAGACACATTCTGCATCCTTAGATCCTCAGGTAGCCACGTTTCTGCACTTTTTCTGGCCTTGGATCAAGAGCCTTCACACATAGCCCTGCCATGCATGTTTCCCTCTGGGCACATAAAAGTACCTGTAATACCGCAGAGGCATTAATTCAGCTACCCTTTTGAGGGTCGCTGGTCAGTGACGAGCTGTTTCTCATCTTCATTGTTGTCGCCAGGCACTTGGACGTTTCCCGGGACTGCCACTCCAGTTACTACAAATTCAAGCTGACCCGGCGAGTTCTGAACCTCCTTGTGGAGAACCTGGTGAACCTCACCTCCCTGGACATCTCTGGCCACGCCATGCTGGAGAACTGCGCCTCCTCATGCCTGGACGAGAAAGTGGGCCAGACGAGGTGAGTCCGATGGGGCCCCCTCCTGATGGTTTATAAGTCCAGAGACTGGCGGACACCAGCTGCCATCACCCCGTCGCAGCCAGCATGGCCAGTGGGTCAGGGATGTTGAGGGTTCCCGCAAAGAATCCTGGGAACTGCCATTTTACCCCTCACAGAGCTACAGTTCCAAGCACCCTGGCCAGATCGGCCAAGAGTCTGGTTCGTATGTGGCAGTTTCCATTTGTTACGTATATTTCTCTAGCATCAACCCTGAAACAAGCAGCATCACCCCTTTGAGGAATCTGAAGCGACCGCTGCAGTTCTTGGGCCTCTTTGAGACCGCTCTTTCCCACCTTCCGCATATCCCAGCCTACAAGGTAGAGCAAGAATAAAAGACAAAAAAAAATGTTATATATATATTTATTTGAAGATATATCTGCTTCTGAGGCATCTTTTTACTCAAGCAAAAATATTGTTAATCATTTGATTGAATAACGCAGCGCATATGCCTAAGGGCCGCTTGGGGAATTTGATCTTTGTGAATTCTAAAATGAACTGACCTGATCCGCGCCTCCCAGACCAGTGCATTAATTGAACATAGCTCTCCAACAGAGTTTGCTTTTCTCCGAATTCTGTGACACATTTCCTGGCTCACAGAATTTATCATAATGCGGTTTGAAATCTTGAGATAAAACACGTTTAGACATGTGTATTTTGAAAGACAACCGGAGCACCTGCATGTATACATGGACGCATATTCACACGGGTAAGCTGCACTGAGAGATCATTACGTTATTCATATAGTGCCATCTCTGTACTTGGCATTTGTTGATTACTTGGAGTATCGCCTTTCCTATATGTGCCCGCTGGACCACTTCGGTCTGTGGAACTGGCACTCCTACAAGTGCCACATAATGTTCAGTTTGCACTTCTAAGGAGCCGACCTTGTAGCTTGGCAGCTTCTACACCCTGGAACTCCCTGCCCATTGACATTAGACAGGCCAATTAGCTGTGTTCTTTCTGGTGCCTGCTTAAATGCTTTTCTGTTTAGGCAAGCCTACCCAGACGAAGTTATATATTTGAATCCGTCATTTTAGCTGACAATGTGTGTACTTTTAACTCTTGATTTTATCCATCTTGCCTTTTTAAAAACTTGTTTTCAACTTTGATTTTTATTGACAATTGTAACGTATATTTTATGTTCTTTTGAAACCGCTTTAGAGGTTTTATTTACAGTTAAAGGGTATACAAATTTTGTCAAATAAATAAATGTAAGTTAGTTACTGGTCCCATAATCTAAACTGCTCATAAGAGCATTAATCAAGACTTGTGTGGCTAGACGGTGATTTGAACCCGTCTTCCCCCTCCCAGAACAAACACTCTACTTACTATACCACGCTACTCGCCTCCTTTCCCACCTCTGAGCGTTCCCATTCTCCACATCAGGTGACCGGAGATAAGAACGAAGAGCAAGTCCTCAACGCCATCGAGGCATATACTGAACACCGGCCTGAAATCACATCTCGAGCCCTCAACCTCCTTTTTGACCATGTCCGCACTGAGCGCTGCAACCAACTTCTGAGGGCCCTCAAGGTGCTCTAGTGGGTCTAGGAGCTCAGTGGCAGGGCAGAGGAGGGAGACAGAGGCAGGCGGGCAGGTGTAAAAGGGGAGGTTGGGTGGCTTTGGCAAGGGGTAAAGGGAGGGGTGGATGGTAAAGGGGGGTTGTGAAGGCAGGGGGCTGGTGAGCAAATCAAGCAGGGGCCCAGCCCCTAGTGCAAAATAATGATGGAACTTTGTGCTCCATTTCTGCAGCTAGTCATCACGGCTCTCAAGTGCCACAAATACGATAAAAATATCCAGGTGACGGGGAGCGCCACCCTCTTCTACCTCACCAACTCAGAGTACCGCATGGAGCAGAGCATCAAGCTGCGACGGCAGGTCATCCAGGTGGTGCTGAACGGCATGGAGTCTTACCAGGAAGTAACCGTAAGTGCACTGCCAGATCTCAGCCAGGTTCACAACCTTGGGCTCGAATATTGATGGAGCCCTTGGCTCTAAGGCCCATGTGCTTTCCGGCCTACTTTTAAAATTATTATTGGTTGTCATTTCTGTCTTGCTTATTGTTGTCTTTGCAGTTTGTTATTTCGCTGATGCAATGGGTCTGAGGTTAAGAACATCCAAAAGAGCCCTGACTGGATCAGGCCCATCTAGTCCGGCGTCCTGTTGTCACAGTGGCCACCGAGGTGCCCCGACGGGAAGCCCGCAAGCAGGACCTGATCACAGCAGCAAACTCCTCTCCGGCGGTTTCCGGCAACTGGAAGCTCACCCCCCCTTTCTTCCCCTCCCCAGGTGCAACGGAACTGCTGTCTGACCCTGTGCAACTTCAGCATTCCAGAGGAGCTGGAATTCCAGTACCGCCGGGTCAACGAGCTGCTTCTGAACATCCTCAACCCGACGCGGCAGGACGAGTCGATCCAGCGCATCGCTGTGCACCTTTGCAACGCCCTGGTGTGCCAAGTGGACAATGACCACAAGGAGGCTGTGGGCAAGATGGGGTTTGTCATGGTGGGTATGCCCTGCCTCCCAAGATGGCCTCTTCATGTTCACCTGGGCCTTTTTTTTACCCTCATCCCATAACTACTACAGGCCCATAATTTTATTTTTGCTCAAGCCATCTTTGGAGTTTTAAGGAAAGCGTTCTGCCATGATTGTCCAGAGATGGGGACATGCACCCATGATCTCTTATTAAAATGCTGCTGGAAGAGATCATCAGGACATTTATTGAAGGAGAGGCCAAAGCTGCAAGGAAAGGGTCCCCGGGGACAGTCACTGGCAACCTTCCAGGGCCCACATAGAATCATAGAATAGAATCATAGAATCATAGAGTTGGAAGGGGCCTTGTAGGCCATCGAGCCCAACCCCCTGCTCACAGCAGGAAATCCACAGCTAGAGCATCAGATAGCTGTCCAGCCTCTGTTTGAAGACATCCAGCGAAGGGGATCCCACCACCTCCCTAGGCAGTTGGTTCCATTGCCGAACTGCCCTTACTGTCAAGAAGTTCCTTCTAATGTCCAATCTGAATCTACGCTCCTGCAACTTAAAACCATTAGACCTAGTCCTACCCTTTGGGGCAGCAGAGAACAAATCTGTACCCTCCTCTATGTGACAGCCCTTCAGGTACTTAAAGAGTGCAATCATTTCACCCCTCAGCCTTCTCTTCACCAGACCGAACATGCCAAGTTCCTTCAACCTTTCCTCATAAGACTTGTTCTCCATACCGGCTATCATCCTCGTCGCCCTCTTCTGAACCCGCTCTAACTTGTCTATATCTTTCTTAAAATGAGGCGCCCAGAACTGAACGCAGTATTCCAGATGAGGCCTGACCAATGCAGAATATAGTGGGACTATTACTTCCCTCGACCTGGAAACTATAGCTCTGTTTATGCAGCCCAAAACCGCGTTTGACTTTTTTGCCGCAGCATCACACTGCTGGGTCATGTTCAACTTGCGATCCACTACAATTCCAAAGTCCTTCTCACACGCACTACTGCTAAGCCGGGTATTTCCCATCCTGTACCCGTGCATTTTGGTTTTGTGGCCTAAATGCAGAATCCTGCATTTGTCTTTATTGAATGTCATTTTATTAATTTCAGCCCAATTTCCTAGTCTATCCAGGTCCCTTTGGATTTTATACCTGTCTTCCATTGTGTTAGCTATCCCTCCCAGTTTCGTATCATCCGCAAACTTCATAAGGCTTTCCTCCACCCCGTCATCTAAGTCATTGATAAAAATGTTGAAGAGTATCGGCCCCAGGACAGAGCCCTGTGGCACTCCACTCGAAACCTCCTTCCAGTCCGAAGCAGAGCCACCAATGACCACTCTTTGAGCACGGTTTTCCAACCAGTTGTGAATCCACCTGACAGTATTTCCATGTAGTCCGCATTTGACTAGTTTGCTAATCAAAAGGTCGTGGGGGACTTTGTCAAACGCCTTGCTGAAATCTAGATAGATGACATCTACAGCATTTCCACCATCTACTAAGCTAGTGACCCGATCAAAAAAAGAGATGAGATTAGTTTGACAGGATTTTTTCTTGACAAACCCATGCTGGCTCCTTCTAATCACAGCATTGTCATCTAGATAGTTGCCAGTGGACTCTTTTATTATCCGTTCTAATATCTTTCCCGGTATTGAAGTCAGACTGACCGGCCTGTAATTTCCCGGATCTTCTTTTTTACCCTTTTTAAAGAGCGGGATGACGTTTGCTCGTCTCCAATCCTCCGGCACCTCTCCCGTTCTCCAGGATTTCTCAAAGATGATGGCAAGAGGTTCTGAGAGTACATCTGCAAGTTCCTTCAATACTCTGGGATGCAGTTCATCAGGCCCTGGAGATTTGAACTCATTTAGGTTAACTAGGTATTTCCTGACTATCTCATGCCAGGGATGTAGCAAAGGCATTAAGGTCTTCAGGCCATTGTGTAATAAATGGTGGGTGTTTATCCTCCTAGGCTCAAAGTTCGAGTCTCTTAGCCAAAGGGCTTGTAAAATTCCATTTTTGTTGACCTGCTGTTAATCCCCATGCTGTTGTTGCTATATGCCTTCAGCATCTCTCTCTGTCCTCTATCCACGCAAGCAAGAGTCGTCATCACAGTGCGAAGACACATTCAAGGCAGGCTATCACACTCGAGGGGCGTGTGGGACAGTTCTGCGGAGGGGGGGTGAGCTGCGGAGGGCACACAGCCTTTGCGCAGTTGTCAGGGCCAGATGGAAAACACTGGGGGGCTGCATTTGCCCCCGTCGCCCCCCAGGCCTGAGCTTCTCCACCTCTGCCTTGTCCGACGACTACCCTTGCGCATCATTTTCCCTGCCTCCTATTCCCAAACTCTAACATAATTCGATTGCTTCTTGTTTTCTGCCAACAGACTATGCTGAAGCTGATTCAGAAGAAGTTGGTGGACAAAGTGGTAAGGTTAAGATCTGGGTCCCCCCTAAGGGCTTGAGAGCCAGGAACAGATAAAATCAGATAGTTTTAACAGCACTACAGAAGGCCTGTAATGGGTGGGCCTTGTGCACCATCAGTGGGAGGGATTTTGGCAACATAAGAACAGCCTGCTGGATCAGGCCAGTGGCCCATCTAGTCTAGCATCCTGTTCCCACAGTGGCCAACCAGGTGCCTGGGGGAAGCCCGCAAGCAGGCTTCGGGTGGGGGCCGCAGCTCCATGGTAGAGCATCTGTCTTGCATACGGAAGGTTCAAGCCCCACTGGCATCTCCAGGTAGGGCTGGGAATGTCCCCCCTCCTCTGAAACCCTGGAGAGCGGCTGCCAGTCAGGGTAGGCAATACTGAGCTAGATGGACCCCGTGATGTGACTTACAACAAGGCAGCGTCCCATGCTCGCATGAACTGCAAATCGCCCAGAGGATCTCCCAGCGGGTTTCACCTTCCCAAATAACAATAAAAAAAAAAACATTTTATTTATTGCATTTTCGTGCCACCTTCCTTCCAAGGAGCACGCCTGCTTCTCTCCCCTTTGTCTAAAGCTCACCTTCACAACAACCCTGTAAGGTAGGCTAGGCAAAGCTAGAGAGACAGAGGCAGAGAGATAGATTCTTTCCAGGGAGCTGAAGGGTATTTGAACCCTGGTGCTCCTGATCCTACCACCCCACCTTTTTGGGGGAGGGGAAGGAAATGCCACACATGTCCCAGCATTCCTAGGCACTGCCTTCAAAATGGTGCCGTCCACCGTCCCTGCCCATCGTGCTGCTATTGGTGGAGAGACACAACGCAAGGATTCCCAGCCAATTGGGAGTCAGAGCTGAGAGCGAATTAGAAGTGCCTCCCACCCCACCCTGCCTCAGAGACTTGAACCGTTTTTCTCCTCCTCTGCTCTGGCAGTGCGACCAGGTGATGGAGTTCTCCTGGAGCGCCTTGTGGAACATCACAGACGAGACCCCAAACAACTGTGAAATGTTCCTCAACTATAGCGGCATGAAGCTCTTCCTGGAGTGCTTGAAGGTCTGTGAAGTCTTTTTTTGGCTTTCTGCTTTGTTTAGTTTTAAAGCACGGTTGTTTGAACTGTATAAATTAGAACAATTAGATGGATCACAGATGGACCTGCAACAAAACATTGGGTTGTATTATCGCCTCTTACCAAACGTGTGAGTGGGTTGTGGGGTAGCCCCTGCAGGCGACCCCCGTCCGGCATTTCGGCTGCTTTGGGAGGCAGTCGGCTTGTGAATACCAGTTGCTGGGAATTGCAAGCGGGGAGAGTGTTGCCGGTGCTAACTCCGGTCCTGCTCGCGGGTCTTTGGTCTTTCCTCCCCTGCAGGAATTCCCTAACAAGCAGGAGCTGCATCGCAACATGCTAGGCCTTCTGGGAAACGTGGCAGAGGTGCAAGAGCTCCGCCCACAATTGATGACTTCCCAGTTCATCAGTGTGTTCAGGTGGGTGACATTCGGGATTTTCTTCAGAAACGCGCCATCCACAGCTGCTTTAGAAGGGGACATAAAAAAAGAGCCCTTCTGCTGGACCGAGCCAGTGGCCCACCTGGTCCAGCCTCCTGTTCTCACAGTGGCCAACCGGGTGCCCCAATGAGAACCCCACAAGCAGGAACTGAGCGCAAGAGCAACTCCCCCATTTGTGATTCCCAGCAGCTGGTACCCAGAGGCAGGCTGCCTCCGACGGTGGAAGTAGAGCATAGCCGCTGTGGCCCATAGCCACTGAAAGCCTTATCCTTCATGGATTTGCGTAATCCTCCTTGAAGCCCCCCAAAGTGGTGGTCATTACTACATCTTGTGGCATATGCAGAGTGAGAACCTAAGAAGAGCCTGGCTGCTGGATTAGGCCAAAGGGGGTCCATCTAGTCCAGCCTGCCCACATGCGATTCCCAGCAAGTGGTATCGCAACGGAAAGCCACTGGATAAGGGGCGGAATTGGCCTCCCTGTGCTCCCTGGGCACAGCCAAGGCCCTCTCACACCTCCCAGCCAAATGCAACACGGACACTGGTGTGTCGCAGAGGAGAGCCTCCATGGAACATCTCAGTGGGCACAGGACGGTCTTTTAGGTATCCAGCTCCCAGGGCCGTTTAGGGCTGTAATGGTTGATGAGTTGTGGCTTTTTTTGATTCCTCCTCCTCGTGACAGCAACCTGTTGGACAGCGAAGCCGATGGCATTGAAGTCTCTTACAACGCGTGCGGGGTTCTCTCCCACATCATGTTCGACGGGCCAGAAGCCTGGATGATCCGTGAGCCTCCCAGGGAGGAAGTTGTGGACAGGATGTGGGCGGCTATTCAATGGTGGGATGTAAATTCCCGGAGGAACATCAATTACAGGTGGGCAGAGACAGGGTTGCGGCCATTAAAGCAAGCTTGGGGAAATCTCAAGCCCCAGGGGCTTGAATGTGGCCCTCCAGGCCTCTCGATTCTGGCCCTCGAGATTCTTTCTCCAGCCCACAGCCCTCCCTGGTCAAGAGGGTTGGGACAGATTTGGGGGAAGGGTGCAGGGAGAAGAGAGAAAGGGGAAGTTACTTAGCAACATGATGGATACAACCCAAAGTTTTTGCCAGTGTTCTTCTACCAATTTTTAAATGATTTATCGCTGCTGCTGTTGTTTTCCCTTAACAGAAGTGGCAGGATTTTGGCTTATTTATTTATTTATTATTTATTACATTTATATACCACCCCATAGCCAAAGCTCTCTGGGCAGTTTACAGCAATTAAAAACAATAAAATCAAATATACAAATATTAAAACACAAAAAACAATTTAAAAACGCAATTTTTAAAAAATTTAAAAACAATTTAAAAACATCTTGTCATCTGGTTGTCATCTTTCTTCTCTTCTTTCTGTCTCTTGATCACCTTTCCCCCGCTCTTTCTGCCCGCTTGCCCAGGTCCTTTGAGCCGATCCTTAGGCTCATTCCGCAAGGGATCTCTCCGGTAAGCCAGCACTGGGCGACGTGGGCCCTCTACAACCTCATCTCTGTCTACCGTAAGTCGCTCCTGAGAAAGCTGTGCGGTGGCAGCCGGGGTTAGGCTGTGTGTTAAGAATGTGCCTTTGAGGAAGTATCTCTTGCTTAACGTAACACAGGGATGGGGGACCTGTGCCCCCCCCCCACAGATGCCATTGTCCTCCAGCTCCTGTAGTCCCTGACCATTGGCCATGCTGGCTTCAGGGGCTGATTTGAGTTGGAGTCCAGCAACCTCTGAAAGGCCACATCCCCGATCTAAGAAGCAGCGTCCCCTGCGGCATGTGAGAGATGGAGGAATGCCTCTATTCAGAAGAGGCATTCTCTCCCGAGAAAGAAGGGGATGCCTCCTCTTAGATCAGGGCCGGGGTACCCGTGGCCTTCCAGAAACTGTCAGACTCAGACTCACAGCAGCCAGCATAGCCACTGGTCAGGGGAAAAGAGAGCTGTCGTCCAGAAACAGCTGAAGAGCCACAGACATTTTCCACTCCTGATTAGGAACCTTAGGACGCTGCCTTGTATGGAGTCAGACCCTTAGTCCATCTAGCTCAATATTGTCTACTCTGACTGGCAGCGGCTCTCCAGGGTTTCAGGTGGGAGATACTCCCAAGCGCTACTGGGCATGCAAAACAGATGCTTTGCAGCTGAGCCATGAGCCCTTCCTCAAGATATAACATCTTTATGCTTGAACGTCACTCTTCAGATTTTTTTATTTCCCGGCAGGCATTTTAAAATAACGTTACAAAGTTAAAAAGAAGAAAAGCCTTGTTCTTTTGTTTTTCTTTTTAAATGGGTGGTGTCCAACTAAGTTATACTCAGGAATGAACCAATTGAAATCAGTGGAGTGAAGTGAGTCATGTCTGGCAATTTCAGTGGGTCTTCTCTGAGTAGGAGTAACATTGGGTGCAACCCAATGCTGTGAACACTCAGGAAAATTCCTATATATGTATAATTTATTATTATTATTATTATGGGTTGTTGTTGTTCAAGTGTGATAATCTCTCTCTCTCCTTTCCATTTTCTTTCTCCTTTCCTTTCCCCCCCTCTCCTCTCCTTGCTGGAGTTCCTTCTCCAGCAACGCAGTCTGGAGGCGCTGACCCCTTTTTTGAGAGCACTTTTCTTTTTATAACCTGGCAAAGTCGAAAGCCAACCATCTTTTCTCTCCCCATTCGCAGCAGACAAATACTGCCCCCTACTGATCAAAGAAGGTGGTCTCCTCCTCCTAAGGGACATGATCAAAATGGCTTCGGCACGGCCGGAAACGAAGGAGATGGGACGGTAAGTCCTCTTGAGGATGAACTTGTCTCCCAGCGATATAGAAATCCCGCTCCCCTTTTGCCACCTCGTCATTCCTTGCAAAACTCCGCAGGCTGCTAACTTCTGCTGGCATTGCTGCATAAAATCTGTTAGGATTCCAGGTGTTTTCTGTTTGCAGTCCCGCTATGTCCTTCAGTGACAGTGGTTAGGACTCCTGAAAGTTCAGCAGAAGAGGGGTCTCCTAACAACCCTCAGCACCCTTCACAAACTACACTTCCCAGGATTCTTTTGGGGAAGTCATGGCTGCTTACAGTGGAATAAATGTATTGGCTCTGCCTCATTGGCTCTCGTTCCTCCTACTCTCCCTGCTGCCTGCCTTCCAGGCCTCACAGACATCAGAAACCACTTTCATGCCAAAATAGACTCCTAAGGCATAACTGCAGCCAATATCCACTGGGTCCCCCTCCCCAAAATCCTTTCCTTCCCCCACGTTCCATCCCCCGTTCCGCAGCCGCCCTCGCAGCCTGGGTTCCGGCCGTTTCCTAAATTTCTTTCCTCCGATTTCGTTCCTAGGAAAGTCATAGAGCACTGCAACAACTTTATGGACGAGAACATGGAGACGTCTAGATAGAGGCGAGCGGGGCCTCCCGCCTCTCGCGCTGGCACTGTCTCCAGTTCACTGTACCTAGGGTTGGACTTTCTCACCAGCTCGGCGGCTGGAAGGAGACTCTACGAATATGTGTGTGCGTGCGTCTAAAAGGAAAAGAAATACCCTCAGCAAACAGCAGTGCGCACGTGCCCGAGCAAGTCTAGCTGGGGAGACCATTTTGCACAACGGCAACAACAAAACACTTCCCTTGAAATAGTGGATTTCCCTTCCCACCTTTTTTTGTTTTGCTTTAAAACGGTTGGAGTTTGTGTGTATGTGTGTGTGTGTGTGTATGATTTCTGTATTAAAAAAAAAAGAGGAAACAGAAACCAGTGTGACGTTTGTGTATCTGTCGCAACTTTTTCTAGAGGACGTGAAAAGCCTCAAATGTATGCGCAATGATCTAGCTGGGCGATGGATAACAAAATAATTTCCCTCTTTTATTTTTTTTAACTTTGAGATTATTCCTCTCCTGTTTGTGTTGCATTAGGTCTTGTGACTCCTGCCCCCCCCAAGCATATGGCTCAAAATCTGTGTGTATGGTCCCCCTTACGAGAGCTGCACAATGATGATGTCAAAGCCAGTAGCCTAGAGGTGGAACGGAGAGCCTCTTTCAGCCGGAGGGCCGTATTCCCTTCTGGCCAATATTCCAAGGGCCACGTGCCAGGTGGTCAGGACCAGAGGCTAAAGCAGATGAAGCAATAGATGTAAATTTTACCTTTGGATATTAGGCTAGTTTCTACAAATGCTCACGTGCACCTCTCTTATCCTCCGTCCTGGCGAGAGGCATGATCTGAGTTCAAGGACAAACGCTCAAAGAGGGTGCAAAGCCAGTGCCGGAGGAGGTGTGATATAGAAAGAGTGAGTCCCGAGGGCCAGACAGAGAGGGCCGCATTTGGCCTCTGGGTCTGAGGGTCCCCACTCCTGTTCTAAGCTGTTATACGGGAACCTTGGCCATCAAGCATGGCCCGAGTGCATAAGGTGAAACCACTTTGCCAAGCCTAAGGAGAGCTCAAGGCTGGTCTGTAGTTGGAGGGAGGCTATCTGGAAACTCCAGCAGAAGTCGCATCCCAGAACTTTGTGAGTTCGGTGTTGGCCAGAAATGCCCACGTCTTGCTCTTTCCAAATGCACAGCGTTGTTCCTGATTTAGGAGGGGCCGGAACAGGAGTGTGCGATACGTAAAATGGAGAAATCCCTGTGTCCAACAAGAACCAGACCTGATGCATTAGTGACTTGGGTTTGATTTAAAATTATTCTCATGGGAGACCCTGACTTTATCTTGAAAGAGCAACAATCCAAAAGCAAGTGATGCACAGCTTCAAATTGTGTAGTCGTCTGGGGTCTCAGGGGGGTCTTAGACCCCTTTTTGGGGAGCCAGGCCACAGCAGGTCCTTACGTCCCCAGCATCCTATGAGCCAGTCAAGATGAAAGGGGAGTGTGTTGGCCTCTGAAAAGAGTCTAACACACATCCCTTTCCTGGTGATTGGAGCCATCAGAGTGAAAGGAGGGAAGTCAGCCACTGAGAAGACTCTTCTCAGAAGCTAACATACTCCCCCTTTCATGCTGTTTAGTTCCTAGGGAAGTCTGTTTTGTGGGAGAAGGTATTAGGCTAGAGAAACAAAGCAGTATTCAAACCTGATTTGAATTGATTTGGCTTTTGTGGCAGGATTAATGGCCACTGTGGGTAAGTGGGCCCTGGGAGAAGAAATTAAATCATTTTTATATTATTTATTTTGGTGTCTGAACTATCCTATATACCAGAGAACTAAGAACACAAGAAGTGGAATGGACCTCCTGATGAGGTGGTATCTGCAGGACTTCCTCTCTTGCAGTCCACAGGGACCGGCTGGCTGGCTTATCAGGGGTGAGAAAATCATTTAGGTATGATATAGATACAGCCCCATCAACAGTGTCCATGGGAATTTACAAAGTACAAGAGGGCAGGCAGCAACAGCACTGCATCTAAAAATTGGCACAGGGGAATCAACAGAGGAAAGGTAGTCATAGGAGCTAAACAGGGCTGCTTGGATTATTAATAATAATAATTAGTCGATTTCCTCACATATGCAACCCAAAGCAACTCACAGCAATGCTAACATGTTTCATTCTGGCATAAGGAGTTTTCCGTAGCTGATGAAGGGGATTCCAATCTATGAACGCTAATTATTATTATTAATTAGTCGATTTCCTCACAGATGCAATTGCACAGCAACTTACAACAGCACTAACGTGTTTTATTCTGGCTTAGTGGCGTAAGACGTTTTCTGCAGTTGATGCAGGGGACGTCAGGCTGTGCACACTAATTTATAATTGTTACTGTTATTAAAATTATATATTTAAAATCATACATTTAAAGTTATGTTATAAAAATTGTTCTTTTAAAAATTGGTCGTCTCTAGGGTGACACAAGGCTCTTCTGCAGCCTTCAAGGTGCCCATCAGACTCACTCTCTCTCTCCAGACTTTGGCCTTTTGGAACCAACCATTCGGAAGACACGCCCGCCCACCCCCCATTTTCGCCATGGCAACCCTTCTCCACCCAATCCCGTCCCTCGCTAGGAGGAGGGAGGCGGGGCTCCAGCATTTCCGCCTTTAGCAACTTAGTAGCCGCCTGGCCGGGAGGAAGACGGACGGGAGGGAGGCGGAGCTCCGTTGGCCCCCCGAAGCCCGGAGGATGCGGCTGCGGGCCGCCTGGAGCAGCGCCTGCCTGGTGCGGGTGGCGCACCCGGCGCTCAGCTGGGGCATCACCCTGGGGCTCTTCCTGCACTCCACAGGTGAGGCATTTCTCTCTTCCCCCCAAAAGTAGGGTGCTGGGATCAGGACCACCAGGCTTCAGATCCCCACTCGACCCCCTGAAGCTCGCTGGAGAACCTTGGGATACAGGCAGGCAGTCTCTCTTACTCTTGCCTGTCCTACCTTGCGGGGCTGTTGTGACAGTGAGATTTGGAGGGAGGGAGAGAGGGAAGCGAAGCAAAGTGCGAATGCAATTTATCGTAATCATCATCAGCATTTATTTATTATCATCATTATAATCATTTAGTATTGTTAAAAACATTATTTGGGCAGAGGGCAGAATCTGCATCTGCTGCAAAATCCTCTGGGCGGTTTGCAGTCCAACATTGGAAACCCCAAGGGAACTCTGGAAGTTGTAGATCTGTGGGAGGAAGAGGAGGGGGAGGGTCTCCTGACAACTCTCAGCACCCTGAACAAACTATAGTTCCCAGGATTCTTTGGGGAAAGAAGCCATGACTGTTTAAAGTGGGGCCAGAGCACTTTAAATGTATAGTGAAGGTTAAAGATGTAAAGGCTGAATTGTTCTGGTTTTTTTCCCCCCCAGGCCTTCATATCTCTAGTGCAGATGGGCCATTATTGTTGTTCCTGCTGGGAGGAAGGGCAGGATATAAATCAAACAACCACCACCACCAGGCACCTGGTTGGCCACTGTGAGAACAGGATGCTGGACTAGATGGGCCACTGGCCTGATCCAGCAGGCTCTTCTTATGTTCTTAAATAATTACAACAACATTTATTACCTGCTCTTTACCCAAAGGTGCCAGGGAAAGTTAGCACCATGTTAAAATACAGCATTAAAAACAACCCGAGACAACTTTGTCTGTGTCTCCCTCTGGTTGCTGCACAACTTTCCTTACCTGCACACCTTACCTGACTCTGCACACCCTGGACCCTGCATATTTATACATTCGGGTTGGCCAGTCCCAGGCCAGCCACAGGAACTGCCGCCGCGCATCTTTTTGAGAGCCGAGCGTGCAACAGCCCCAGCAGATGCCCTGGAAGTCCTGGTTTAAGGCCAGAGCCCCTCAGAGGCTCGTGGGTGTGCGTGCTTTTCCTAAGACGTTTTCCTTGCTTTTCCAGACCTGCGGAGGCAGGCGGAGCGAGGAGACCTGCTGCGGCCTCTGCTGTTTCTCTCGCTTGTTCTCTGCTCTGTCTTGCTCTACTTTGCTGTCTCTCTCATGGACCCCGGCTACGTCGAGCAGGATGGGGACCCGAAGGTACGTTTGTCCCTCACGGGGACACTGGAAGCTGCTTTCTCCCGAGTCAGACCATTTCTCTGTCCAGCTCCGGGTTCTCTACGGGCACTGACCGGCAGTGGCGCTCTGGGGTCTCAGTTAGGGAGTCTTTTTTTCCTGGAGATGTTGGGGATCTAGGATTTTCTGTACGTAAAGCAGGTGCTCTTTAACACTGCGCTGCGACCCTTCTCCTGAAAATAAAGTAAGATTTTAGCCCTCATGGTCCTGAATAAAGGGCTGAATTGAAGCTGCCTTATAGTGAGTCAGACCATTGGCCCATCTGGTTCAGTATTGTCTACATTGACTGGCAGCAGCTCTCCAGGATTCCCAGTAAAGAATCTTTCCCAGCCCTACCTAGGGACAGGGGATTGAACCTGGAACCTTTCACATGCAGAGCAGGGTACTCTCTCACTGAGGTGAGGGAGAGGCAGCCATAATGTTGTATAGTTATTTATGTATTAAAGTAAGATGTGTAAACCCACAATATTTATTTATTTTATTTAACAACATGCAGAAAAGTATCTTCTTTGGTTTTTTTGGGAGGAGGGGTCATTTCCCTTTGAACTCACTTTTTCCAACCCTCTCCTCCCTCTAGAAAAAGATGTGGGTACATACCTATAACTCAGGCTAACACTTCCTGCATCCGACAAAGTAGACTTTCGCCCACGACAGCTCAAGCCAGGGGTAGCCAATGTCCTGCTCTCCACATGCCGATGATGGACTCCAACTCCCATCATCCCTGACACATGGAGGGGTGATGGGAGCTGGAGTCCAACAATACTGGAAGGACCATAGGTTCCTTACCCTCAATCTAAGGGGCGCATTCCCCTCTCTCGGGAGGGAATGCCTCTCCTAAACAGAGGTGTTCCTTCATCTCTCGGAGGCAGCAGGGGATGTTGATTCATGTTCATTCCATGTATGGATCACTTCCCTATAAAATATCTCAAAGCGTTTGGACAATAAAAACGTACACAATCATCCATCGTTTTCTAGGTTCTTTAATAACGTCACATCCGCAAAGTACATTCAAAGCACATGGCTTCCCCCCCAAAAAACCTGGGAGTTGTAGTTTCAGGGTCCTGGAAATCGTAGCTCTGTGAGGGGTAAACTACAGTTCCCAGGATTCTTTGGGAGAACTCCCATCATCCCTGAGCCACTGGCCAGGCTGGCTGCAAGGGGCTGACAGGAGGCGGATCCTCAGGATTCTTTGGGGTGCTTGAATGTGTGCTGCAGATGTCACTTGAAACGCTTCAGCAACCTCTACATGCTGATTCTTGTCCCACTTTCCCCTCATCTGGCTTTATTTTTGGTAGGAAACTGTAAGCGAAGAAGAGAAAGCGATGATATCCCAGCAAGCTTCAACCATCCGGCTCAGGCGCTGTGGATACTGCCTGCTGAAGGTAGACCTTTTTGGGTGGCGTGCGCCCAACATAGTTAGTCCCCGAGACTCCAGTTAGGGCTGCCTCCTTCTGCCGTGAACCTTGAACTCTGAAGCCTCACCACTAATAATTGCACAAGGGTCACTTCACTGAAGCCTGTTTTGCAGATCCAGGCATATTTTCTTTTGCCTGAAGCTGCTGCTTGCTGTTGTTATTATCGAACTGATATCCTGCCTTTGTAATGGAACATAGAAATGTGCCTTATACTGAGTCAGGCCATTGGTCTGTCTAGCTCAATATTGTCTACACTGACCGGCAGCAGCTCTCAGGGGACGTTCCTGGAGATGCCCCGGGGGGTTGAAGCTGGGACCTTCCGCATGCAGAGCAGATTATCTGCGCCTGAGCTGCAGCCCTTGCCCTATGAATAAAAAAGATTCCTGTCCTCATGCTTCTGAATCAAGGGCTGATTTGAAGGAGCGCCTGGGAAGGTGCCTTGTACAGAATCAGACCGTTGGCCCGTCTAGCTCAGTATTATCTACACTGACTGGCAGCAGCTGGCCAGGGGTCCTTCCTGGCCGTACCTGGAGACGAAAACTGCCTAAAGTGCTGAAACGCCTTCTGCTCTTTGCTGTCTTGCAGCAGCCAATGAGGGCCCGGCACTGCCAGGCATGCCGGCACTGCGTCCGCCGCTACGACCACCACTGTCCCTGGATCGAGAACTGCGTTGGAGAGAGAAATCACTCCGTCTTCATTGTCTATTTGGCCATTCAGCTCGTGGTTCTTCTGTGGGCTCTGCTGGTGGCTTGGTGAGCAAAGAAAACGGCAGGACTTCCCTGGGATGATTATTATTATTTTTTCAAATAGGGCGGGTTGAGGAGTAAAGCGTTCGCCCACCTACCACTAAGGACAAAAGGCATATTCGTTCCTTCCTCCCTTCATCCGTCTGTCCGTCTGTCCGTTCAAGGCAGAGGCCAAATGCAGCCCTCTCTATCCAATCCTCAGCCCTCTCTCTAGGCCACGCCCCTGTCCTCAGGCCTCACCCCTCCCTGGCCCTGTTCCACCACCCCCCTTGTATTTTGCCTTGCTGGGATGAGTCCCTGAACTCCCATAATGCCTCCACACAAAATCTTTGCCCCTGGCCCCGCCCACCATGGCATGTGGCCCCTGAAGGGATACCCGTGAGGGAATGTGGCCCTCAGGGTGAAAACAGTTCCCTGCTTTCGATTTAAGGATTTCAGTTAGACAGTGTGTATGAAATGCTTTGGACACTTAAAAGCACTATACATATTTTAAGTATTGTTGTTAATATTAAACAAGCAAACAATATTTATTTATTTACATGCCGCCCTTCTTCCCAAAGGCGCCCAGGGCAGCAAATACAAGTAATAAAACTGTTTTTAAAACCCTGTACATCTCCTTGATGAACTTCCAGCACATGAAGACCTTTTTTGTCCTAGCAGGCATTTTAAGGTAGTGCTTGGTTTTGATGGTGATTTCATTGCTTTACTCTTTTATTTTCTGTATGGCTTGTTTTTATGTACACCACTGAGAAATGCAAATGATTAAGTGGTATGTAAATGTCTTAAACATCTCTAATAGGGATGCAGACTGGGGAGGTTACTTGTAATAACTCTGGACTGCTAGGCTGCTAGTCTGCTGGAAGGGGGGGGCAGATGACTGACAGCATGCGACACCTGTGGTAAAACGTCTGCACCGTCTATTAATATACAAAGCCCTGAACAACTTGGGTCCAGGATACCTTAAGGACCATCTGAGCCGTTCTGTTCCAGATTGATTATCCAGGAGCGCTGTTAGTTGTGCCCCACCTTACAGAGGCCAAACTGGCCTCAACCAGAAGTGGGGCATTTAGCTTTGACAGTCTCATGCTGTGGAACACTCTTCCGGCAGGCACCCTCCTCTCGTTTGACTCTTAGGAATTTCTCATTTTACGTAGACAGACCTATGCAACTTTCTGAGAGCTTTCTGCTATAGGGCGGTCTAGAAATGTAATTAAATAAATAAATAAATAAACTGTTTAAGGGTTGTATCCGACCCTTAAGGTTTGCTCAGAGTAGACCCATTGAAATTAATGGACACGCCTAACTTAGGCGCATTAATTTCAACGCGAGTCAAACTTAGTTGGCTACAACTCAAGGAACCCATGTTAGTCATGCCCATTATTTTCAAGGGGTCTACTCTGAGTAGACTAGTACTAGCTACAACCTACTCTTTTTTTTTTTGATCAGGCAGTCATCTTAAGGACCATATTTTTTAACTGTTTTATATTTTATTGTATATCTTGTAGTACACCACCTTGTTAAATATGGTATGAATTGGTGACATAGAAATGCTTTTATAAATTATGGTTTCCCCTCTTCTCCCGCCCCTTTCCTTCTCTTCTAACAAAAAGGTCCGGCCTCCATTTTGAGCAGCCCTCGTGGGCCTGGCTTCATCGCAACCTCCTCCTGCTCCTCTCGTTCCTGGTGGTTGCCGTTTTTGCCGTGGTGGTGCTTCTTCTCCTGGCCTGTCACCTCTACCTGGCCTCCTGCAACACCACCACCTGGGAGTTCATGTCCAGTCACCGCATCTCCTACCTGAGAGAGTGCGAGGCGGAGAACCCCTTTGACCAAGGAGTCTTCCTGAACCTCTGGAGATTCTTCTGCGCCAGCCGCCTCGTCACGTGGGAAAACCTGTATGCCGAGGGAGAAGGCAGTGCCATGTGATGGCAGGCTGGGACGTTCAGCCGGCAGTGGTGCCCAGCCAAGGAGAGGGCTGTTCACTGGATGGAAACAGATTGTTGCCGTTTTGCACTAACGGCTACAGAATTGAGAGGGGAGGCACGTTTTTGCCAGTAGCCATCCTGCTTGTTTCAGCAACTGGAAAAGAGACCACTCCCACCCACCGACCCCAATAAGCCAACGTTTTATCAAGGAACAGCCAAGATCCAAGAAGCTGTTTTGAGGCAAACTCTTTGGGAATGTTAACGCGGAGGCCCACCATTAGCAGTTCAACCTGGTTTTTTTAAAGCCTGCTGTTCAGCTCGGAATGGGAGACACACTGGAGGGCGAGCATCCAGTTTAATTGGGGAGAATTCTGAGGCAATGGTACACGCATAGGTGGAAGCCGCCCTTTGAAGACCACAAGTCTAAAAAAGTCTCATTGGGGTGCCGGTGGAGAATTTGTTACAGGGGGAAGGCCTGCCCTCTGTCAACGCTGGATTTTCTTCTTTTTAACAAAGAGCTGTGTTAGAATTACTCCTTGGGCTTTTCATGCTGTGCCTTAAAGCAGCAGATCTCAAGGACTAAAGCTTTAGTTAAAAATAATACAAAGTTCACATGCTAAAGCCTTCTTCAGATCCTTCTGTGAGCCTCACCCCAGTAGAGGAGTTGACAATGGTCCTCTACTCTTTCGGTGGGAGGACCATCCCCAGAGGATTCAAGAGAGCTGTTTCGGTGTTCTATTTCTGTAGTCTAGAAAGTCTTAAATTATTAAAAGTGTTCAAACTTGCATTCGCTACTGCTGTTTCACCCCCCCCTCAAATCATCTGTCTATTATTTCTACCTCAATTATTATCCTCTCTCTCTCTATATATATATTTTAAACTCATCTCTTAATGGAAGATTAATTCAAGGATTTTTAAATTGGATTTATATCCTGCCCTTCCTCCCAGCAGTCATTGAGTCAGACACCAGCTCAATATTGTCTACACTGACTGGCAGCGCTCTCCAAGGTTCCAAGCAGGACATTCCCAGTCTTATCGGGAGATGCCATTGGGGATTGCACTTGGGGCTTTTTAAATGCTTTGCCACTGACCTAAGGCCCTTCTCCTATAAATAAAGTAAGATTCTAGTCCTTATTTTTCTGAATCGGGTTGATTTAAAGAAGAACCCAGGAAGTTACTTGAATCCAATGGAATCTGAGACCTTTTGCATGCAAAGCAGATGCTGTATGCCTGACCTAGGGCCCTGCCCCTTGCAACAGAAGTGCTTTATCATAATATGCTGCAAGCTTAATTCAGTCGGCATGGTGAGAGTGTAAGCAAAACCCGAAGCAAGTACTTTATATTATAGGGATGGTGAACTTGTAGTCCAACAACAGCTGGAGAGCTACAACTCCCATCATCCCCAACCATTGGTCATGCTGGGAGTTGTAGTTCTGGTTCCCTATCCCTGTGCTTGTAAATCGCTGTTTGCCCTGGAATGACAACACTGCACCAGCCTTGCTGTTCGCTGATTCGGGAGGGCCCTGACCTCTGGCGCCCGCCAATGACATCATAGATCAGCACCAAGCTCTCACCTGCGTGCCTGATGCGAGTCGCAGCAGAATCGCCCTTTCAGGCCACAAACACGCATCATGCTCTGGTTTCAAATCCAAAACACTTTTATTTTAAATATTAAATCACAACATGCAATTTGGAAATCCTCGGACATTTTGCTTTCTTGCTGAGCTGGGATTCTCTTGCCATTGCATTCCCTTCCCCCCCCCCACTTCTTGGTCATGTTCGCTTGTTTGCCAGTGTTTTTATTCAAGACATAGAAATCCGTGGGGGGGGGGGACAGTGGAATAGGAGCACATCTGTTTACAGTGGCCCTAAAGTAGCATCTTTGGAAATGAAGGCAAATAAATCCAGGCTCCTAGGAGCTGGTGCAGCAAACGAGAGGCATAACAGAAAATATTATAATTGTATTCACAAAGGTGGGGGAGGGAAACCCACCCACCAGCTGTCTCCAAAGGGATGGAAAGACAACAGACCTTCTCTTTTCAACCCGCGCTGTGAGCAAACTCTGGAATTTTAATGCATGATTCTTCATGAGAGTGCAGTTCAAAGATTCAGGAATGACAAAGGCCCCTTTCACTCATTCCTCTGCACATAGGGGAGATGGAGGAGGCTGCATCTCTTTGCGCCGGTCTCCAAAGTTGTCCATCATGCACGCCCTCAGCATCCGCACATCAACAGAGATGTCCACAAAGGAGCAACTTTTCTGTGTATAGCTGTACATGCTAACGCTTCCATGCGACTGAGAACTCTGATCGCGCAAGATTCCCATAGTGTAAAAATCTAACCATGCAGCTTTCCCCTTTGCAGACGTTCGTGGTGGTGCATGGACATGGGGAGGGCCAGGCAGGGGATGTGGCCCCGCTCCATCCTCCAGAGGTCCACCCTCCACATGGAGAAATGCACAAAAAAGGGCGCAAGGGTCTGTTTTTTCCCCTAGCAGAGACTCAAGGACAGTTTATAGGACTTGGTGCATGGGCGAGGGGCTTCATAGGTGAGATCTGGCTGCCTGGCAGTTCTACACATTCACAAGCCGAATTCAAGTCTGCCGCTCACCTTTGACATTCAACAGGAACAAATTGCACATATCGCTCCACTCCAGCCCATTCAAAGAGCCTTGTGTGTCTGGGAAAGTGAAATCGGAAGAGATCCTCTGGAAAGGAGACTTCAGGTCCAAACAGATCCTTCATTATCCTGGCTTTGGTAAACTTGATTCCTCATCACAAAATTCCTCAGGAGGATCAAACGTAAGTTAATGTTGGAGAGGACAACGTCTGACGTTATTTTTATTTTTTCCCCTCTGCCAGGCACGGATCTCTGCAAGTAGCAGGCAAGATTTTTCTTCAAGAGGTACTTGCTTTTATATTCAAAGCACCCAGGATGAGCCTTATTGCTTGGTGATTTTAGACATGGCAGTGTTGGAAAGAGAACTACGAGCACCATTCACCTCCTGTTCCTCTGCCTCTATGTCTTAGGTGAAACAGAATTTCCAAACACAAGAGAGGCATTCAAACAGTCCCTGAATTCTCCAGTGAAAAAGGTGAAAAAGTATGACTTTGGTTCACGTCTCCATCGTGTCTAAACAGGAAGTGCCGGAAGCCTTGCATTGCCCGCTCCTACATGCTATCGTCACCTCTTGGGTCCCAAATAAAATTGATGTTTAAATACCTGCAGCAATCTAGCATGACATCCCCAGAAATCTTGGTGTCTGCCCCAGCCTCATCCGTGCGCCAGAGACCTTGCAGAGGGTAAAAACCTCTGTAGCCATACTGTAAAAGCATTGTCCCATTTCCTGCATGGCTTCATGTGTACGTGAACAAAGTCAGCACTGCTGGAAAACAGGGCCTCCCCCAAACAGGAGCAGGTCCACATTAGTTCTCTAGCAGCAAATGGAGGTGAGGATATCTGAATGGGCTCTTCGTGACCCAGTCAGTAAAATAATAATAATCAGAGCTCCAGCAGGTGTCTGGAAACAGAGTCAAAGTCTTTGAACCTGGCCTGCTCTTCTGCAGTAAGCGGGGGGAGATCATCCGGAGGGGTCAGGGTGGCCTCCTGGGAGGTGAACACCCTGTCAAAATTGCTGACATCGGTGGCACCTCTCAAGGTGGGCACAAAAGGAGGCTTAACGGTCCTGGCAAAGAGGGCATCCCAGTCAATCTCCTGGGAAACACAGAGAGAAACATGGGATCATTCTATCTAGGTGGCAACTAGGAATCATTCCTGTTTATTCAGGCATTTGGTGGCTAAAAGACACGGTTCCTGGCAACCCTGAAAATCACTGGTTGAGAGAATGTTTTTAACTGATTGTAAATGTTTTTTAAAAATATTATTGATGTGTTTGTTGCCCTTCTGGAGGAAGGGAAGGGTATAAATTGATGTTGACTATGATGGTAATAATAATAATAATATTTAATTGGATTCCTGCATCAAGTGGGGGTTGGACTCGATGGCCTTATAGGCCCCTTCCAACTCTACTATTCTATGATTTTGTAATAATATCTGTAGTCTAATATTTAAGAAAGGTTTCACCATCCAGATGTCTTGGACTACAACTCCCATCAGCCCCAATCAGCAAAGCAGAGCAAGTCAGACCATTGGTCCATCTAGCACAGTACTGTCTACACTGACCAGCAGCAGCTCTCCAGGGTTTCAGATAGGGAGTGTCTTCCAGGCCTAACTGGCGATGTCATCGGGGATTGAGCCTGACACCTTCTGAATGCTAAGCAGGTGCTCTACCACTGAGCTACATCCCTTCCCCCTAAAAATACAGTAAGATTCTAGTCCTCAAGCTTCTGAATCAAAAGGGCTGAATTAAGTAGCAACATAGGTCCATCTAGGTCAGTATTGCCTATCATGACAGGCAGCAGCACTCCAGGGTGTCAGGCAGGGAAGGCACAGAGCCTGGCCCTTCATCAAGGGGGGGGGAGGATCTCAGCCCCCTCTGTTTACCTTGAAAAAGGGCTGCCTTTTAATCTCCTCCGCATCTCCCTCTCCTCCTCCAAGGCGATGCTCTGGACACTTTTGGAAGAACTGCAGGAAAAAGTAAAAAGACCCCCCCAAAATGACCCAGAGGGATAAGGCCACCGGTGCAAAGGCCAGCAGACTGTGGGTGCAAATGGGCAAGGGAGTGGGAAATAGACCCCCAAAAAAGGGCCCCACAGTCCCCCTCCTGTGCAAGCCGCTCTGAAACTAACAGGGTTACCGCCAACATTAGGCTTACAGCAGACCCACTGAAATTAACAAACATAACTCATTTAGGGCCATTCATTTCAACGGGTCTCCTCTGAGTTAAACCTAGTTGGCTATAACCCAGGAGCTCCATGAGAGCATCTCTGCACAGATAAGGGCATCCGAAGGGCATCCGAAGGGCATCCGAAGAGCCTGGCTGCCGGATCAGGCCAAAGGGGGCCCATCAGAGCCCGGCCTCCTGTCCTCCCAGATGCCCATTTATGGGAAGCCCCCAAGGAGGACCTGAGCGCAAGAGCCATTCACCCCCACAGATTCAGCACGGCTTCCCACCAAGCAGAGCTTTTCTCTCCTCGAGGGATTCCAGGGCTGTACCTGACGCATGATGGAGACCGCGTGCGAGGCAAGGAATTGCGGGTAATGGGCGTCTTCGTTGATGATGCTGTCAAACACCTCCTCTTCATTGTCTCCAGGGAACGGAGACTGGAACGGAAGCAAGACAGGATCCTGCTGGTCAAAACAGCTGCACAATCCAGTCCTTGTTCAGTTTACTTCTTTGCAGGAGGGTGGGAAAAGCAACTTGCCCATTTAATTTGGGAAAGTTTACCAATTTCATGACTTCTGGTGTTAAGGACAGCTGGCATGCACCTCAACATAAGAACCTCAGAAGAGCCTGGCTGCTGGATCAGACCAAAGGGGTCCCATCTAGTCCAGATTCCTGTCCTCGTGGTGGTCAACCAGGCATGTCTTTATTTTAAACCAGATGCCCATTATGGGAAGCCCGCAAGCAGGACCTGAGCACAACAGCAACTCTCCCCTCCTGCAGTTTCCAGCAACTGGTATTCGGAAACATGCTGCCTTCATTCCCTATGGAATGAGAAGCTGAGGGGGGGGGAATTGTTGGCAATTAGCTCTCATCTAAATGGACGTCAGACCTAAACTTCACTGCAAGAATCAACCCATGTCTGTCCCAGTTCAATGTACAGAAAAGCAAAACAAAATATCAATTCCCTGCACGTAGAAAGTAAGCATCTCTAAGCCTTGTGTGCTAGTTTTCTATGTGCAGGGATAAACAAAAATCTTGCCAGGCCCAGCCCACCTTTGGTGGTGTCACTTACCTCCCCAACCAACATTTCAAAAATCAGCACTCCGAGCCCCCACCAGTCTACCGCCCGGGTGTAGGAGGGGTCGGTCAGGACTTCGGGAGCCAGGAACTCGGGGGTGCCACAGAAGGTGCTGGTTCGGTCTCCGAAACCTATCCCTAAAGGGAGAGAAAACAGGAGGCCATCTTAATGCATCAGAGCAAAGGGAGTCAAGGTGGTGTCCTCCAGATGTTATTGGATTACAAGTCCCAGCAGCCAGCATGCCCAACAGTCAGGGATGATGGGAGTTGTAGTCCATTGCCACCTGGAGGACATCAGGTTGTGCTGTTGGACTACAACTCCTATCAGCCCCAGCGAACTGTGCCAGTGAGGGAGGCTCGAGGGGGTGGGGAGAAAGGACAGGGCCTTTTCAGTGGTGGCTCTGTGGAATACGCTCCCTAGTGAGGTCTGCCTGGTGCCTTTGTTGACATCTTTTCAGCACCAGGTTATGGCTTTTCCCCCAGGCATTTGACAGACTGAGATGATATTGTTTTGTTATTAGTGTGCTACCAAAGCTGTCTGTGGCTATATGGGAGTGGTTGTTGCTGTTTATAATTTAATTTTTATGGAATGAGGTATGTGTTTTTAACAGCTTGGAGACCTTTGGGTAACAAGTGACTAACAAATCTATTATTATTATTATTATTATTATTATTACCTTAACTTTATATGTTATGCAAGTTGCAACTGAAAATATCCACTGGAATAACCTCTCCAGGGATATCCACTCAACGTAGACACTTACCAACTTTTAAGCACCAGGCAGTGGCTAACTGAAACTCCGCTAACATCTGTTGAAATCTTCTCTTAATCTCTGTCTCTCTCTCTCTCTTTTGCATTACAAGAGTTTATGCAACGGTTGCTAAACTATTAACACATTCATCTATGCTCTTAGGAGGATTTAGGAGGGGATCTGTGGGTAAACTGCTAATTTCGTTGATTGTTTTGGATTTTATTTTCTAAATATTGTTAGCTGCCTTGAACGCTTAATTATGGAAAAGCAGGATATGAAAGATTTTAAAATAACTAAGATTAGAATCAAAAGCCTTTTATTCTGCAGCACTGGATTCTGCTGGTTCCAGTAGCGAGGAGCACTATTGGAACAAGGAACTTGGGAAAGCATTGAGGTCCCTTCCATTCTCAGCGTTAAAAAGCATACCAAGTACCAGTCCCCTTCTCTGGTTACGGGGATTTCCCCAGGCATTGCTCTTTCAAGTTTATCTTTGTAGCCATGAGGTCTAGAAACTCATTTGTGTTTTTTTTTAAATGAGAGGTTCTCACACAACCATAACTGAATTATGTATTCCAACATCACCTTTTGTACTAGCATGAAATCACAAAATGCACAGAGGCTCAGTTCCGTTGCCCAGTTTAAAGAGGTCAATTTGGGATTTTGCTCCCTTGAATTATTTTGGTATCTTCCACAAAAGCTGCCTCTCCCCCTACCCACCCTGTCTCCAGGTCACGGTGCTGCTCCCAAAGCAGAACTCTGGGAATCATAGCTCTGTGAGGGGAATAGGGATCTTCTAATAACTCTCAGCACCCTTAACAAACTACATTTCCCAGGATTCTTTGGGGGAAGAAGCCATGACTGTTTAAACTAATTTCATAGTGCTTTAAATGTAAGCTGTGGATGCACCCTCAAGGAGCAAAATGTTTCAGGCCAGTCAAATCAGCTGCAGCAGTTGTGGCTAGTTGTAAGGGTGGCCAAATCACTTGCCTTCCTTGCAAAGCCCAAAGTCGCCAATCTTCACAAAGCCCTCAGCATCTAGGAGAAGGTTATCCATTTTCAGATCCCTAAATACAAAAAGGAAGGAACAGCCCAGGTTACCTGCATGCTAACAGCATATGGGGAGGAGAGGGCATTGTGAGGGGGTGCTGTTATTATGGGAAGAGACATATACACAATTGCACAAAATAAAATAATGTATTATTTTATTGGTTTTATTATTATTATTACTAAAGGAAATACTGACAAAATTATCATTCGTAATATCAATATTTTAGAGGTGGATTTTTTCAAAAATAGCAACCGAAAATTGCTACATAAAAATTTGATCCGCAATGATAGAGACTAAGTGAATTAGTGAGAAAATCATTATCGAAGCCGAATTGGGCAGATTCCTAGCACATCCCCATTTGGTGGTACACTTGTCCTGCTGACAAAATGTTTTTCTGCCAGCAGAACATTGATGCACAAGAAAATGCATAAACAAGTTGCTGGTAACTTTGTCCAGCCACAGCCTGCACAGCCTGTTGCGCTAGTGGCAACTTGTTGCACTGGTTCCTCTGTTGCATGACATTAAAACTCACCCATGCGCTAGTGCAAGAACATGCGCTAGCAAACAGAGAACGTTGAATACAGCCTGTCATCTTCATACGATTATTTAATTATCAGCATCAGGGCTTTTTTGGTGATGACCTAGGAAGTAGCAGCGTGTCTTCTTTGCTGCTCATGCCAGCCATTTTATACAGGCACCCAGGGCACTTTTCTTACGATATGAGGACCTCATCCCCCCCCCTAAAAAAAAGCACTGATGACGATTCACATGAAGGATTCCTATTTCTTGTACCAGTTGGCCATGCTTTCTTTTGCAATAGTCTTCCATTTCTCTTCCCCAGTTCCTGCCCCCTCCCCTAAACATTTTGTGGCAGGTAAGCATGCTCAGTCCTTACCAGGCTATTTTCTGCCCCCCAAAAAAATATTTTGGGAAACCTTAATGTTCTCATAAGCTTGACAATATCTCCCTCTTTAGTTTTTCCTCAGAGGGCCTGTTTTGGCTAAATCCTATTGGCACGCACCAGGTGAGTTTGCTCTTGGAAGGAGTAAATAATAATCACGACCACAGCATGTATATAGCATATTTCAAGTGCTCAATGTATGTCGTAACACGAGATGATCTACAACTCCCATCAGCCCCAGGGAGTCTCGTCCCCCTCCTTCCTTTGTGAGACTGTTTAGAAGTCTCAGCAGCTTCAACAAAACACAGTGCCCAGGATTCTTTGCAAGAAAGTCACTACGGTGGCAGAAAAACTCAGATAAAAAGGTTTCCAGCATAGCTGTACCTACGATGTCAATAATTGTAACAACAACCCTCTAAAGCACACCATCAATAGCCTCATCTTGGATGAAAGCTGGCTTTTGCTTCAGAACTGTTGTTTAAATATGGCAACTTTAATTGATCACACTCTTAATTGCAGGATATCTAGCCTGATTTGGAGAGAGCCATATGAGAAACCCCCATCTTTTTTAATTTAATTAAAAATTGAGGTAAGCCTAAATGGAGTATCTAAAATTAAACCTAAAACTAGGAAATGTACACTGTAGGTTTACGTTTATTTAAAATGCTATTGTATTTAACGGGAAAAAATCCTCGACGTCCCCTGAAAAACGACAACTAAACTAAACTTAGCTGCACAGTTTCAGCAAACTGTATCCAAATATGTATTTTAGTATCTTACCTGTAAATTATCTTCTTCTCATGTAAAAACTGGAGTCCCAGCACCACACAGGCTGAGTAGAACCTGTATAAAGGATTTTTTAAAAAAATAGACAAGGAGTGTGAGAGCCAGGGTAGTGTAGCAGTTAGGATGCTGGACTAGGACTTGGGAGATGTGGGTTCGAATCCCCACTCAGCCATGAAGTTCCTTGGGGCAGTCACACTCTCACCTAACCTACCTCAAAGGGTTGTTGTGAGGATAAAATGTGGAGGGGGGGAGGACCATGTTCTTTCCTGCCAAGAAAGGGAGTGAGCACAGACATCAAAAGGGGTGTGCGTGCAGATGGCACTTTGCTGGGGGTAGGGATGGGATCCATTGGCCAGTGCCGGTTCAAAAGCATTCCGTCGACTTAACAGGCTGGTATCAATTCGAGTTTGTTCTTTGTCCACTATCTGCTGCTTTTACTGATCTTTTTCCCCCCTCACAAAAAAAATATTGATATTACTATAGATATTTTACTATTGATAAATGAAAGGAAATATCGATACAATTATTATTCTTAATACTGATATTTTTGAGAGTTTTTTTAAATCCAATTTTGAAAATAGCCATGGAAAATCGGTACATAAAAATCCGACCCTCAACAATAGAGAATAAGCAAATTAATGAAACATTTGGCACCAAATCCAAATTGGGCAGAATTCCAGCACATCCCTAGCTGTGGGGCAGGCCTTGAACCTGCGCTAGTTCTTGTGTTACTGAAAAACACCATCATACCAGTAAGGATATTTAGAGAGGAGAGACCTCAACCAGCTCACCGCGTCACGTGCTCTGGAAAGTTGTCTACACAAATCTGCATCATGAGGTCCCCCCCGGGGGCATAGTCCATCGCAAAACACACGTGGCTGGGGGTCTGGAAGCAAGCAAACATGTTCACCAGGAAGGGGTGGCCGAAGGAGTTGACCACTTCAAAGATGCGCTTCTCGCAATTCAAGCTGCCAGGGATTAAGTTAAGAGAAAGCATCAGGGAGCCAAAAATGAATGGAAGGAAACTCCCCTGCCCTGCTTGCTTTTTGCATCTCTCCTTGTAACCATGAGGACTAGGAACCAGCTCTTTTTAAAAAATAAAGAAATAAATAAGAATGAAAGGTCGGTATCAGAGAATTCCATGTCTGTTCTTTAAAAGTGTAATCCCAGCCACGGAGTTTTTGGCCAAGTAGGAAATTAATTAAGCTTATTTCCACAATGGCTTCTAAGTGGTTATTATTATTATTATTATTAGATTTATATCCCGCCCTTCCTCCCAGCAGGAGCCCAGGGCGGCAAGTGGTTTGCAAGTATAAAATAGAACCTAAAATCCATACATAAATAAAATGCGCACTAAAACAATTCCATCAAAGCATTAAAAACATGCATTTAAAAAAAAATACAACAAGTAACAGAGTAACAGTTAAAACAGTTCAAAAACAATGATTTCACAAGACCAAGTTAAGGGAAATTTACATGCCGCTTTGTAACATAGTGTCTAAGTGATGTACAGTTCAAAAGATGCAATAAAGATAAAGTCAGCTAAAATGAATCAGAAAACTTACTTTAAAATGCCTGATGAAATAAAAAGATCACCACTGGGCACCATCAGGCATTTAAAAGTAAGTCTTCTGATTCGTTTTAGCTGGGGCTACCCTTGAAGATGACTTAGAAGTTCTCGCAGATACCAGAAAGTTGATGTGGCCAGATTTTTGTTATGTTATGTTAATGTTTATTTATACCCCGCCTTTCGGCCAAACAGCCCTCAAGGTGGCTTACAGAAAAAGTAAACACAAATATAAAAATGCATCAGCAAGGCAATACATCCATAAAGCAATACATTATACAAAAAATTAAGTTAAATAGCAAATAACATTAATTAATTCTTAATTAAATTAATTAAATAACATTAATTCTTGTATCGTTATTACACTCATTAAATGTGGAAGCTGGAAGCTGTAAAAGAGTTTTGCATACAACACCAGTTTTGTTTAAAATCCATCACCGATAGCGTGAACACTTCCAGGATCAACTGGAGGGGCTGGCACTTAAAACCCTAAACAGCTTGAGATCTTCTCCTGAAACCTTGGTCCTCTGAGCATCTCCTTTATCAAAGGCATGGTACTCAACAAAAAGGGGGTGTTTTTCAGCTGTGGCGCCCCAACTTTCAAACATTCCCCCCAAGCGATCCGCCAGCCATCAACACCGCAATCTTTCCAGCACCTAGTACAAATGGATTTATTCACACCAGCATTTTAACCTGCTGTAAGTTGCTTTTGTTGATTGCATTTACTTGTTGCATTGCTGCATTTTTATTAGGAATGCACAGTACTCTGGTATCCTCCTCCCCCCCCCCAAAAAATATGAAGGGGTGGTAGAAGGGTTGTTTTAAAACAAATAAACAAGGTCTCTCGTTTTGCTGGACAAACATGCTGATCAGCTGTTCATCAGAAATCCCACCAGGCTAATGTTTGCTGGGCTGTCTCTGACCAAATATTCACCTGTCCACATCATCCCGGCCAATGATTTCGTGTTTCTTCAGGGCTTTGATGGCATACAGCTTACCTGTGGTCTTATGCTGAGTCAACAACACCTGAAATACAGTAATTTGGTGATTTTGGCAACACAGAAGCCCTTCTGCGGAAGGGCCGTGGCTCAGTGGCAGAGCATCTGTCTGGCATGCAGAAGGTTCAATCCCCGGCAACATCTCTCAGGTACAGCTGGGGAAGAATCCAGCCTGAAACCTTGGAGAGCAGCTGCCAGTCAGTGCAGGACATACTGCCTTGCATGGCATGACTCGGTATGAGGCTCTCCTCTTTAATGAGAAGGAGCCTTAGCTCAGTGGCAGAACACCTGCTTTGCATGCAGAAGGTCCCAGTTTCAATCCTTGGCATCTCCAGGCAGGGGAGGGGAAAGGCTCCCTGCCTGAAATCCTGTAACTCAACTCTCCTCCCTATCCCAGTGGTCCCACAATCTTGCTCAGACCACCACCCCTGGGGCTACAATTTCAGGGTTTTTTTTTAATGCACTTGAATTGCATTCACACACTCATCCTTATGGCTAGCGTAGCTCTTTCTGTGTTCCCAGTTTGCACTTCAGAATTTGCAGCAGTGGGAAAAAAATAAAAAGGATCTGTTTAAAAGGCCCCGCATTTCCTCTCGTGGGGGGGACCCCCCATCCCCCACAAACCTCTTACCTTTCCAAAGTGCCCACGTCCCAGCACAGAAATGCAACAAAAGTCCTCAAACCGGACAGTCCTCTTCCTGTTGACAGAAGAAAGCATCGTTGCAGCAGAGAATCACTGAAGCAGAGAATTTGGGGGAAGCTTTCAGACAAAGTAACTGCAAAGGGAGTGAGGCGACAGCAGGGATGGGAGTATCTTTGGGAGAAAGGGGTGAGTGGGTGGGATGGTTATGGAGGTCGAAAAAAAGGGGGGGAGGACTGATCAAAATGGGATTGGAGGATTGGAGAACTGATAGGCCCAGATTACAGCAAAACTCTGTCCATCATGTTACGAGCAGGTACCACCAAGC
The DNA here is from genome assembly GCF_030035675.1 of Rhineura floridana. Classification (NCBI taxonomy): domain Eukaryota; kingdom Metazoa; phylum Chordata; class Lepidosauria; order Squamata; family Rhineuridae; genus Rhineura; species Rhineura floridana. The sequence goes on along the minus strand of NC_084499.1, from coordinate 19,498,081 downwards.
CAGGAAATGAGAGATAAGGTAGGTTTTAAAGAAGAAGCGGCAACAGGTGCTGCGGAGAGCATTCGGGTTGCCGCAAAACAGTTACCAAGGAAACACCAGACAGTAAATTTCAAGGGCCTCTTGCAGGGTGGGAAGGGAGAGGCAGGAGAAAGGTATGTCCTCAGGAGGCCCCCAACATCAAGGCCTTAAGAATGGCCCGTGTCAGGTCAAAAGTCAATCTAGTCCAGCATCCTGTTCTGACAGTGCCCAACCAGATGCCCCAATGGGAAGTCTGCAAAACAGGAGCCGAGTGCAACAGCAGCAACTCTCTTCACTTCTGATTCCTAGGAACTGGTACACTGCCACCAACAGTGGAGGTAGAACATAAGAACATAAATAAGTGCCCTGCTGGATCAGGAGAAAAGGCCCATCTAGTCCAGCCTCCTGTTCTCACAGTGGTCATCGAACAGGTTCCCCAAAGGCCATCTAGTCCAGCCTCCTGTTCTCACAGTGGCCGAACAGGTGCCCCAAAGGGAAGCCTGCAAGCAGGACCAGAGCGCAACAGCAGTGCTCTCCCCACCTACAGTTCCCAAGAAACAGCGGAGGGAGAGTGTAGCCACTGTGGCTCGTAGCCACAGATAGCCTTCTCCTCCAGGAATTTGCCCTTTTAAATCCTTTTAAAGCCATGTGGCCATTGCTGCCTCTTGTGGAGCAAATTCCATACATAGAACACAGAAAAGCACCACCTCCCTCGGAAGTACATAGTTCTCCTCCTCCATTTTAGCCTCACAACAACCCAGCGAGGTATATTAGGATGAAAGACTGCGGCCATCTTCACAGCATACATTTATTCTGGTACTATTCCACTTTAAGCAGCCATAGCTTCCCCCAGAGAACCCTGGGAAGTGTAGTTTGTGAAGGGTGCTGAGATGTGTTAGGAGACAATTCCCACCATTCTCTGGGAAGAGGCACTGAGTGTTAAAATGCTCAGGGAATGGTAGCTCTGTGAGGGGAATTAGGGGTTTCCAAACAACTCTCGGCACCCTTCACAAACTATACTTCCCAGGATTCTTTGGGGGAAGAAGCCGTGACTGTTTAAAATGGAATAATAGTGGAATAAACGTGTGGTGTGAATGTGGACTGTTACTGGCCCAAGCAAGCTTTATGGCTGGGTGGGGATTTGATCCTAGTCCGACTCTCTAACCACTATACCACACTAGCTCTCATATTATGCACATATATAAACACACCTATTAGTACTGATTTGTTTAGGCTCATCTCCACAATCAATTATTGTTTTAATTTTTTTTTATTAATTATAATGAACATACAAGAATTGACCCACAAATCCACTGGCATCCTCTTCTCCTACTCTGGTACTCACCCAGCGGTACCCTGGCTTGCCTCTTGCGAACCACAGATATGTCCATCTCCATGTAACCTGTTCAGATTCTGAAATCGTAGGAGAAAAGAAAATCAACCGCCGCAAGACAAGCTTTCCAGTGGGGTTGATAGAGCCCTATAGGAGCAGAAGACAGACCCACCTAATGCGGCACCTAATTTGATACCTATTCGGACATCTGGAGGGCTTCTATTAACTTATATGTTTAACTTAGGATGGATGCACTAATGGTTATTGTATCCTTAATATAAGCCAATGGTGGGCTTTTAAAAAATTATATATTATTTCTTTTCCCTTCCTTCTTTCTTGTTCTCCTTTTCTTCCTCTTTGCTAATAAAAAAAAATATTATTTTTTAAAAAATTGAAATACAGCCACCACAGCGCCACCACAACTTACCACAGGATCCAAAGGAGATGGAGATGTCACCGGCTCCTTGGGAGAAGATTCCAGGAAGAGGCGCGGCGGCTTGGGAGGGGGCTCATCATCAAATGTCAGTTTAACCATCGGGTAGTCACTGCATGTTGAGAGACATATATATATTTAAGGGGCCTGTCTCTCAAATTTCTCTCAAAGGTAGACATCAAAGCACTGGTAGAGTGCCAACGATACAGAGGAAGGGGATCTTAGCTAGGGATGGGGGAGAATATTTGCTAAATCAGATTTATTACCGGATTTTGACATACTCTGACAATCCACATTGTTTTCAGACCTGCATTGATTTCTCGCAGCAGGTCACAGCTGTCATCGGCATTATTATTTTTAAAAAGAGAAGAAAATCTGTTCCAAACTTTACTTTATTGTATTCGTAATCAGCTTCCCTCTAAACTGATGCATTCTTAACTCAGCATCAGCCTACAGTTTAAGCAGGGAGGTCTAAAACATCTGCAGGGCACCAGGATGGTGAAGGCTATCAGTGAATTCTGTATCACCAGCCATTTCTGCATATCACGCTTAACGGGGGGGAAAATGAGATGTGTACTTAGATGAACTTGGAAGCGCTCTCCGTTTGTTGGCACCGGTCAGAATCTTTGAGTTACCTGGACACCGTTGCCCCCGGATCAACTCGACTCCGAGAAGGGGGTGGAGAAGCGATATCTGGACACATGGAATCCCGAAGAGGGGGGCTCAATGTACTTAGGGAACTGCAAGGGGGCAGGAAGTTCATCATCAGACGCCCCCAGGTGGCAATGTTGATATTCATCTGAGAGGCTCGGAGAAACTCTTTGCCTGCAGAAACCAGAATTGAAAACCTGCCGAAATCAACCTTCAAAGATGGTGGGTTCCCCTCCCCATTTTCATTCATCTCCTGAAGAACCGCTGAGATTATTATTATTATTTATTACATTTGTATATTGCCCCATAGCCGAAGCTCTCTGGGTGGTTTACAACAATTAAAAACATTAAAAACAAATATACAAATTTAAAAACACATTTAAAAAAAACCCAATTTAAAAACACATGCTAAAATAAGATAAGATAAGTCTACCGCCGATAGCCAAGACATTGCAGAGGATTCTAGGGTATTTTGGGGTTACCGGGGGATAGAAACTGCCTAAACCAGGGGTTACAAACAGTGATCCATGACCTTCATTCCAGTGGTCTGTGCACGTCTGCATTAAATATTCAAACTGATTTTTAATTATATTGTTATTACTTATTTTATTTCTGATATTGCCGCCCTGGGCTCCTGCTGGGAGGAAGGGCGGGATATAAATCAAATAATCAAATAAATAAATACATAAAACAATATTTTATTGCATTACAATTTGAATTCTAGGGAACGCAAATTGTAATGCAGTGAAATACAACTTGAGAAATAACAGAAGCAACACAGACACAATTAAAAACCATACAGCACCTAGCACAACACATTATGATTGCTGCAACAGGCAGAAAAATCATTAAGGGGTCCACCAAGATCATCTGCAATTTTCAAATGATCTGTGGAAGAAAAGTTTGGGAACCACTGGCCTAAACCTTAAGAACTATCTAATATTGTTACCTTGGGGGGGGGGAGACTGTATGCTCTAAATGCCTTGGGAGTTGGCATCACTCGGTGCTGAAAAATGTGTGTGTTTGCAGAACAGCCATTGTCAACATGGTGCCCACCAGATGTTTTCAACTCTGACTCCCATCATCCCTGGCCATTGGCCATGATTGCTGGGGCTGATGGGAGTTGTGGTTCAGCCACGCCTGGAGGGCCAAAGGTTCCCCACGCCTGTCGTAAAGCAAGGGGTCCAATCATCTACGAGGAGAGAGAAAAGGGATGCCATCGACATCTGCCCCCAATCCAGGTGTGGCGCCCCACCTGGCCTCCTCACCCTCTTACCTTTTTGTTTGGGGAAAATGCGCTTCTGACGCTGCAACCTAGACCGGGTCTCAATCACAGGGTTCGTGAATGTGACCTGCGGAGGAAAGGCAGGGGGAACAAATTAAGGATGTGCTAGAATTCCACCCAATCTGGATTTTCCATTTATTCACTTATTCTCTACCGTAGCAGATCAGATTTTTATGTAGTGATCTTCTGTGGTTATTTTCAAAAACGCCTCTAAAGCACTGATATTAAGAACGATAATTTGATCGACATTTCCTTTCAAGATATCGATATCTCCTTGCAAATTATTGATATTTCCTTTAAAATTATCAATCTCAATCTCAATTTTTTTTTTTTTGCGAGGGAAAAACCGAATCGGTAAAGGCAGCAGCTAGTGGACAAAAAATGAATTCAGATCGATACCAGCTTGTTAAGGTCGATGGAATGAGTTGACACTGGCCAATGGATCTCATCCCTAGAAAAAACTGGGGTGTGGAACCTTTTTTCAGCCAAGAGCCTCTTTTCCTTCTGAGTAACCTTCTGGGGGCCACAACTGTACCTTTGTACAGTTGTTTCTGCACACCTGCACACACACACACACACTCCATCCCAGGCACGCAAAAGCCATTATCGGAGTTCACATCCCAGTGAGGCAAAAACCACTCAAAGCGGGCGCAAAGCCAGTGGAGGGTGACGCCTGGAACAGACAGAGAGGGGCTGCATTTTGCCCCCAGTCCTCAAATTCCTCACCCCTAAAATGAAGGATAGAAATGGTGCGTTTCCCTGAGGATGGGACCAAGGTGCCTCAACTTGTGGATTTCAAAATGGATTAAAAAACCCCAAAACTATGTTCCTCTCCTCCTCCAAACAGCCCAGTTGGCTTGCATATCATTCCCCTAGAGTTACAAGGCTCGACCTCTCTGGGTTGAGAGCCCACATTCCGAGAGCATCCAGCTGCTTTACCTCTGCAAAGAGCGTCCCTTGGGGCTCAAGGGGGACACACAGGCCATGGCACTCATTATCAAGGAAGTCGTCCAGGCGCAAGAACTTCACTGCACACAGCTCCCGCCAGTCACGCCAATAAACAGAGATTTCCAGCTCTCGAGACTGGACAAGAAAGGAAAAGTTAAGGACGCTATAGATTTCACACACCCACGTGCTGGTTAGAGCCCCCGTCTTGGGCAGATTGCCTGGCCTCCTGTTATCTACTCTCTAACACCAGTAATATCTCGCCTGGACTACTGCAGTGCATTACACTCAGGGCTCCCCTTGAAGACTGTTCTAAAGTGGCAGTCAGCTGCAAAAATGCTGCAGCTGGCTTGCTGGCTGGGCACAATTCAAAGTGCCCCTGTTCCCCTTTAAACCCTTGAATGGCTTGGCACCTGTCGCTTTCAAGGGCCACCTTCTCCCCTAAAACCTCCCCAAGCAGTAACAGCAGCCTCTGGAGCCTTTTAGCTGACGCAAGGCAGGCGTTGACCAGAAATGGCGTCCTCAGTTGTAGCATCCTGTCCCTGCAACTCTCTCCCCAAGGAGTCTCATCTGGTACCATCCCATTGTTTTGGCCCCAGGGGAAGGCCTTTAAAAATATAACTGTTCATGCCTTTTAGATCTGTCCGTTCTTATGAGTGCAGTGTAGCTGATGTCTGCAGGACCATGGCAACCCAGAGATCACTGGGCAGAATAATGTTTTTCTCCTCAGCTGTTCCTAGAATGTTTTGTTTTTCTTTGTATTCTTTTGATGTGTTTGCTATCCTGGGCTCCTTCGAGCGGAAGGATGGGATATAAATTTTAATAATATTATGAAGAAGTTGGGTTATGACCCAGGAGAGCCAGGTTGTGATTCCTGCTCAGCCATGATGCTCGCTGGGTGATCTTGGCTCTGTCACTCTAAGCCTAACCTACCTCACAAGGCTGTTGTGAGGATAATGGGGGAGGGGAAGAGAACCACATATGCCAGCTTCACACCCACCCACCCACACTTACTCTATCCAATTCGATGATAAATGTTTGGTCCCAGGCTTGGTTGTTAACTGGTCCCCAGTTTGTCTGGCCAACAACCTTGCTGTCTACCTTGAGCACTGCAAGAACTTCACCTGCATCATATGAGAAAAGGAAAGTCACCCAGGGGATCTTATGAGATCCAGAGTACGTATCCGGCAACGGAATGGGGGAGACCCCATCCCTGAAAGACCACCAAAGTTAGTCTTCCATCAAGGCAGGACCACTGGAAGGAAGAAAAACACGCTAGCAGCAATTCTCACAATCCAGCAATACCGGCAAAAGCATCCCACCCACAACCTGATTTCCAAATAGGAAAAGAGGAGAAATTTGATGATAGGTGAACCCCCCTAATCCGCACTTTTTCTAAAGGCATTGACAACCAGCGCTGAGACAGAGGTACAGTATATACCAAAAACAAATGTCGAAAGGACTCCACCGAGCAACTGAACAGGGGATCCCAACACTCACTGCACAGTTCTTCATTCAGAATGTGTTTCCCCAGAGCACATCGGCTGTGCAGACTCATGCCAACCCTCGTCCAGGCCATGGGCTTTGAGTCGCTGGGGCTCCCGTAGATGGGCGTTGAACTGACCGCTCGGGAACGGCCAGGAACCCTCTCCAGCACATCCTGGCAGCCCATCAGTCGCACTTCCAGCGTCCCTGAGGAAGGATATCAGTGGCAAAGAACAGGAAGAATCACTTGCAACAAATGTTTTAGGAAGCGCATACAGGTCAGGGGTCAGGAAGCCTCAGGCCTGGGGACCAAATGTGGCCCTCCAGACCTCTCTATGTAGCCCTCAGAACTCTTTATGGGCGACACCCTTCACTGGCCTTTCCTTTGAGCCTCAAGCGTTTTTGCTGGCCTGAATGTGTCCTTGCATGTGATAATGTCTCTTTCTCACTGGATGGAGGAGGTGTGTACGTTAGGGATGGCATCCGTTGGCCAGCGCCGGTTCAAAAGCATCCCGTCGACCTAACAGGCCAGTATTGATTCAAGTTTGTCCTTTGTCCACCAGCCACTGCTTTTACCAAACCTTTTTTCTCCCCCGCGGAAAATATTGGTATGAATATCAGCATTTTAAAAATATTTTGCAAGGAAACAAATGAATTAAAGAAAATATCAATAAGGATGTCAATATTAATATCAGTATTTTAGAGGCAGATTAAAAACAAAACGTTTTCAAAAATACCGGCGGAAAATCTTTACATAAAAATCCAATCTGTGATGACAGAGAATAAGCAAATTAATGGAACATCTGGCACCAAATCCAATTTGGGCAGAATTCTACCGCATCCCTAGTATGTGAAACTACCCTACAGTATGAAAGCAAAATTTACATGTGTTGCTCCTCCCACTTCTGCCTCTGGCCCCACCTACCACTGGCTTACAGCCCTCCAAAAGGTTGCCCAGAACGGAATGTGGCTCTTGATATCCCACCTTTCCTCCAAGGAGCTCAAGGTGGTAGACATGGTTCTTCCCCCTCCCCATTTTATCCTCACCACAACCCTGTGAGGTAGGCTAAGCTGAGAGACAAGCCTCTTAGTGTCCTTCAACGCTGAGTGGGGGGGATTTGAACCCAGGTGCCACAGTCTGACTGCAGCTCCACACAGCTCTCCAAACTGCTGCCCCCAGCCCAAGTTACCTGTAAGCGCTGCGGGTTTGATCAAGGGGGAAAATGGCTGCCCACTGCTGCCTGGCGGAGGCCCCAAAGAGGAAATGTTCATGAGCTCCTGCTTGATGAACTCCCGCTTTGGGTGACAGGTAGGCAAATTGCAGAGGAGATGCTCGAGGGAGAGACGCAGCAGATCGATCTTCTGCAAGGATTCCTGCAGACGTGCCTGAGCCTGGAAGGAAGGAAGGAAGGAAGGAAGGAAGGAAGGAAGGAAGGAAGGAAGGAAGGAAGGAAGGAAGGAAGGAAGGAAGGAAGGAAGGAAGGAAGGAAGGAGAGAGAAAAAAGTAGATTGGTTTGAGGGCTGTGGGGAAAAAAAGTTTTGTTGTTGCACCCTCTTCCCCCAAAGAATCCTGGGAATTGTAGTTGATTAAGGGAGTTGAGCGCTGTTGGGAGATCCCAAATTCCCAGAGCGGTTTAACAATCCATTTCTCTTCCCAGGGAACTCTGACAATTGCAGCTCTGTGAAGGGAATGGGGGGGGGCGCCTCCAACCAACTATCAGCACCCAGAACGAACTGAACCAAGTTTTGGGGGAAGCCTCCTTGACAGCCTCACTGAAGGCGAGGGCTACGGACGAGGGCTAGGGCTCACCTGCCCAGCTTGCTTACCTCAGCCAACATTTTCCGGTCCAGCCCGCGCCTGCTGCCAAGGATCTTCACCACATTCTTGGCCCCTTCCGCTACCGCAGCTTCGACATGCAGCCGATGCCGCAGTTCCTCCAGGCGCAACTCGAGGGGACTGAACGGGCCTCCCTCTCTGGCTGGCAAAATGGGAGGCAAATGGGAAAAACAAGATGAGCAATTCTCTGGGGAAGGGGCCGTAGCTCCGCAGCAGAGCATCTGCCTTACATGCAGAAGGTCCCGGGTTCAAGACCCAATGGCATCTCCAGGTAGGGCTAGGAAAGACCCTGCCTGAAACCTTGCAGAGCTGCTGCCTGTCAGTGTAGACAATACAGAGCTACATGGATCGTCTATCAAGCTAAGGCAGCTTCCTGTGTTTGTAACCTGGAAATTCTGCACCTTCAGAAATGAACCGGGGTTGTCTGGAGTTTGGTACGGGTGAACAATCCAGCACCTTGAGAATCCCTGCTTTTGTTTTTTACTCGTTTTAAAGCAGAAAACAAGTTTCTGGTCCTTATTGCCTGCAAAGCAAGAACCGAAAGTGTGTCAGCAATTCCAGGTAACTCTGAAGCTGTTTTCAGTAGGATTTCCAATGTTTAGGGAGTGGGTTCCTTTACAGTGTCCGTCGTAGCTATTTGCCCCTTCCTACGACTAGCAGAAATAAAATAAATTATGCAAAATAATGAAACATTTGCAAATAGCTATGGAGCGCTAGATGGACCAACGCTCCAACTCCGTATAAGGCAACTCCCTATGTCCTTCCTTAATTAGACCCTTTATTCAGAACCACGAGGAAAGGATAGATCAGATTTGTTTATTTCTTTCATTGATGTGACAGCCATGAGGACTAGAACCTTGCTTTACCCTTAAAAGACAGAAGCATCGCTCAGTGGCAGAGCACCTGCTCTGCATGCAGAAGGTCCCAGGTTTAATCCCCAATGGCATCTTTAGATAGGGCTGGGAAACACTCCCTGCCTGAAATCCCTGGAGTGCGGCTACCGGCCAGTGTAGACAATACTGAGCTAGCTGGCCTGGAGCTGTTTCTGGCCTGAAAGATAGCCTCCAAAAACTGCCAGCCAACGCCCGGTGTCATCTCATACCTGCCGGATCCACCGTGTCGCCTTCTGTGCCCCCTACCGCCTGGGACACCTTCACAATCTGCATGCGGATCAATTCGATCTTGGTCTTGCTCTCGTGCAGCATCTGTTCAGCGGTTGCCAGGAGCTTCCGTTCCTGGCCAGGAAGGACAAAAAAAGGTGATGGCTCAGCCAGCCAAAGGGCACCCATAATTATAAGACACACTTAGTGACACCCAGCCATCAATTTCCTGTGCTTCGGGCTCAAAGCAAGCACCCGAGAGAAGGGCAAAGGCTTTTCCCCTCCAAGTGCCTCTATGGTCCCTGCTAGTCCTGCCCATTCTTCTCTGGCTCCTCCCATTCGGCTTCTCCCAAAGAATTCTGGGAACTGTAGTTTGTGAAGAGCGCTCAGAGTTATTCTCACGGAGCTACAATTCCTGGAACGGTTGAACAATCCATCCCTCTTCCCAGGGAACTCTGGGAATTGTAGCTCTGTGCGGGGAACAGAGGTCATCTAACACCACTCAGCACTCTTCACAAACTACAGTTCCCAGAATCTTTTGGAGGGGGGAAACCAAGACTGTTGAAAGTGGTGTCAAAGCACTATAAATGCATAGTGCAGACGGGTCCACAGCTGAAAGCTCACAAATAATAACGAAAAATACTTTACAGCATCTCATAAAAATGTGCAACTCCAACAGAAATCTCCACCCAAGCTGGGGGGGGAGGGGAGGTGACTGGCTGACCTTTGTGGTGCTGGAATACATCTGGATCAAGTTCTCCGTGCCATGCTTCACCTTCATCTCAATGTGAAGCTGCTTCTTCAGCGCCCCGATCCTCCTTGACGCCGGGCCCGGGCTCTTTCCCCAGACGCAAGGATCAGGGGACACCTTTTCATCTGTAACAACATCAGGATCGGGCCAAGATGGGCCCAGTTAATCCACCATTCCATTTCCCCCCACAGCATTCAACTGGATACCCCTTGGTAGCCCACAAGCCAGGCATGAAAATCAAAGTCTTCCCCTTATTTTGCAGAATTTATGCACGCATTTGTCTGTTTTAACTTGTTAACTGCCCTTCCCCTCACAGTCCCAATGTGTCCTTGAAACTCTGATCATGCGTCTTGCTTTGCTGGACAGAGGATAGAGAAGAGCATGTGTAGCTACTAGCTTGCCGCACAAAGGTTGCATTTGTGGCCCCGCCCACTTTTGCCTCTGGTCCTGCCTACCCCTGGCACGCGGCCCTCAGAAGGTTTCTCAGAAGTGAATGCGGCCCCTGGGCTAAACAAGGTTTACCACCCCAAGACTTAAGACCACAATTAAAACTGGAAGAAGGAGATGGACGCCTGTTCATCTTAGCCAGGCTTCTTTGGTGGATTGTTCTTGGAGTCTGTTTAAATAAGTTTCGCTGTTTAGGCAAGCCTGCAATTTTTGTACACGGACTTGCTTTAAAACTACTGATTTTTGATACATTGTATGTATTTTGATACCTTGTATGTCTACAAGTTTCTGAAGTTTGAAGTTATCTCTGTTTATTATGCTTTTGCTTATTTATTTAATTTGTTAGTCACTTTTCTTCACAAGAGGGAACCCAGAGTGACTTACAATCAATAAACTAGCTGGATACATTCCTGTAAGACTTCATTTCTACTTGGAAGGAGGTGGAAAAGCCACCTCAAGTGGAAGTTCAGGACAGTATTATTTTTTAAGCCGATGCTAGTCAGACACAAAACAATGAGAAATGTACGTTGATCGTTTTGGTGTTGCAGAAATTTTCTGGTCAGGAAAAGAACGCAGAACATGAATATATGTCTGGAACAATTACAGAGCTGGAGTGATGCTAAACAAATGCACTGCCTCTTCTTTGTTTTGATTTCCAATAGGGATTTATATAAACATTTTTATAAAGCACACTTTGTTTAGAATCTTTGTTCATAATGGTTATAATCTTTTTAACAACCTCAAATTGCGTTCTGTTATAAAGAAATGGCAAGTTATGTATATCAAGATTTTACATGTAGTTTTCTTATTTTTTATTTGTACAACTGCATAGATGTGTAAAACCTTATTTCTTTTCTTATTTATTGTATTTTTTATTCTATTATTTCTTTTACGATTCGGCACGGCACCTGAAGCGGATGGAAGTTGGAGATAAGCAACATCTTGAGGGCCACAGGTCCCCCCCCAAACACACACACACACATACTGCTGATATATATCATTTAGTATCAGAGCTGCCCAGCCAACTCCCACACAGTCAGACCCCAAAAATCCATTCCCCATCAGCCTCCCTCAATTCTACATGCTCAGTGCATGCCACCCCTGTAAGGATGACCAAATCTGTCAATTTTGGTTTCTCATTTTTCCAGTCTTATGATCAGTTCTCCACATCATTTTGGGATTTATTTATTTTTAACCCCTCGTGAAAATTCATTGGCATTTTAGTGCAAATTCCTCCCAATATGTGCATTTTTGCAAAGCAATTTTCCCTAATGTAATGCATTCTTGTATTGCTATGTTCATAAATATATGCATTTTAGGCACACTTTACCCTAGTACAGGGTGCCCAACCAGTGGTCCACGAGCTTCATTCAGTGGTCCACGGCATGTCTGTGAAAAACACAATCTGAATTCTATATATTTCTACGGAATTCAAATAACAATACAAAAAAAATACAATATAAGAAATTTTAAAAGCCAATAAAAAGCAATTAAAAATCATACAGCATCTAGCACGGCATGTTACAACGGCAGAAAAAAAATCATTAAGTGGTCTGCCAAGACCCTCCGTGATTTTCAAGTAGTGCATGAGGGGGGGGGGAAATTGGGAACCGCTGTCCTAGATGGTGCCGCCTAGGCCAGTAATTGGAGCACAGAAAGCAATTTCACCCCACCACGTGCATTATTGTTTGCATTACTTTCAGAATTGCACCGAAACATTTAGAGAACTACACATTTCAAAAGATGGCTGTGTTTTCAGTTCTCGTATTGTTTCAGAAAGTGTGGTTTAGGCAGGTTTGTTTTTAAATACATACTGAATCAACTTTCCCCCGCTTCGTTCCTCACCTGTCCTGGCCACCTCTGTCTCTTTTACTACAATCCTGGCATTGAGGTCCTGGAGTTCCTGATGCAGCTGTTCCAACTTGCAGTTGGACGATTTTAGCATGCCTTCCACATGCACCAGATTCTTTTTGTCGGTGGTGACCCGACGCAGATTCTCAGCTCCTTCCTTGATTTTTAGCTCCTTCTGGATGGCCCTGCGTATGACCTCCTTCTCGCTCTCCAGTTTCTGTTGGAAGCCCGGATCCATGACGTCCACCCTGTGGCGCAACTGCTGGAGACAGCCACCCTACATACAGCCAGTCCAAATCAGGAGAAAGAGAGAGAATGACAAGTTGTACAAAATACACCTTGTGGACCATATGCAGTGTTAGTTCTGCTTAGTTAAAGGGTGGGTGGATCTGTCGATTTTGGTTCCTCACAATCTTTCTGATATTTATTTCTTTTACAGTAGACCCTCGCTATAACGTAGGGGTCAGGGGACAAAGGATGCATCCACATTATAGGGGTTCCGTGTTATAATGAAAACTACGGTACAGTATACAGTATCGTACTCGGGGACATCGTCAGACCCGCAGTATACCTGAATCCATGGTACAGTGAGCTGCATTATAACAAGCTTCCACTCTATTTTATTTGTTAAATTTTTATGCCACCATTCCTCTCGAAAGAGCCCAGGGCGGCAAACATATCAACAAAACCATTTAAGAAGAAAAAGAAAAGCATTCTAAAAGCAGTTAAAAACTTTCTAAAACACAGTTGCAGTTAAAAACCATTATAAACATCAAGTTTGGTTCTGCACAAATCCACATCAGCTTGCCATTTAAAAAAAAAAAGTCCTCATGAAAATTCATCAGCACTTTCGGGCGAATTTCTCCGTTACTCACACAGTTTTGCAAAGCAATTTTCCCTAAGAGGATGCATTTTTGTACGTTATTTTCTCAAATAGATGCATTTTCATGCATACATTAAAGCATTCACAACCGTGTCCGCATTACTCGAGGGAATAACTGCATTGCAAAATTAAGGGAAGGGGGAGTTTTGGAAGCCGTTTCAGTTTGCATATTGATTCAAAAAGTACACTCTAGGTAGGTTTGCTTTTAAATGCCAACTAAATCTAACTGCTGTTCCATCCTTACTCAGAGCAGAGCCACTGAAAATAATGGCCATGAGTCTGTTAGGTCTATTAAGTTCAGTGGCTCTATTCTAGCTGGATCTAACCTAATATAAGTTTGGTTAGGGAAGTAACTGCAACATTTGTTATTCTGTGACAAAAGTAGAACTTGGCTGGATACAACCATGTGTGGTATAGTGGTTAGAGTGGTGAACTTTGACATTGGGAGACAAGGGTTCAAATCCCTGACTCGCCCATGAAGCTCACCGGGCGACCTTGGGCCAGCCACCAGTTCTCAGCCTAGCCTACATCACAGGGTTGTGGTGAGGAGAATATGGAGAGGGGATGAACTATGTACACCACCTTGAGCTCCTTGGATGAAATATGTGATATTAATGCAAAAAGAAATTAGTGTGGAGTCACCATGCCTCATTCATGCACATTTAATGGGGGCAAAGGGGGTGTCCATCATCTATCTGCAACTCTCCTGGGTTTTCCTAGTGATTTTTTGATAGTGCAAAAAATAAAATAAAAATTTAAAAAAGCCAGAATTGAAGTGCGATCTCCATGGGTGTGAATAGCTCTCAGTTAAGCTCTCCTGTCTTTTCAAGGAGGTACAATTCCGACATTTCCCCTGACATTCTTGGGGAGGGGGTGGGTCAACTGTATTTATTTATTTATTATTTGATTTATATTCTGCCCTTCCGCCCAGCAGGAGCCCAGGGCAGCAAACAAAAGCACTAAAAACTTAAAAACATCATAAAAATAAACTTTAAAACACATTAAAACAACACATCTTTAAAAACGTTTCTTAAGAAAAGCTTTCAAAACATTGTCTAAGATTAAAAACATTTTTAAAAAAGAAGGTTTAAGAACATATTAAAAAGCAATTCCAACACAGACACAGACTGGGATAGGTCTCAGCTTAAAAGGCTTGTTCAAAAGGGGAAGATCTTCAATAGGCGCCGAAAAGATAACAGAGATGGTGCCTGTCTAACATTTAAGGGGAGAGAATTCCACAGGGCAGGTGCCACCAACTGTATTGCTTTAACAAGTGAACGTCCAGAGGAGGGCGGGGAAACCCAGAAAATGGAAAACCAGCAGGACAAGAGAAGAATGAAATGGAGCATCCTGGAAAAGGGCATGGCTGGCTGGCTTGCATCCTGAAAAGGAATACTGCACACTGTGACATTTTGTTGCAATTAGGGATGTGAAGGCCTGGGGGCGGGGGATCAGAAAAACCACATCTCTAGTTACAGTTCTCACTTGTGTGTGTGTTTTCTACTTAAAGAAAGAAAATGTGTTTGACACCAGCTTGAAGCTAAATCAGGCAATCTGCTACGAACTACAACACACACGCAAAGGCTCAACATCCTGGATGTAGGAAGTTCACACCCAATGAGTAAGAAGACCAGGAGTTAAGCCAAAGTCCAAGAGTGGAAAGAAAACAAAGGTTTCAGCTGCAAACATCAAGCGTGGAGCCCCAAGCGTTCGAGCTAAATATTAACAGAGGGCAGGACAAATTCAGAGGTCTGTGTGCCCGGCTTCCAAGAAGCAGACAAAGAAGCCACAGTTTACCACAGTGCTGCTTTTAAAGGAATTATTGGGGTGTGAGAGAGGTGGGGTGTTTTTTTTTTTAATCACGTTCTAGTTCATAGCTGCTGTTCTCTGCTCCCTGCAACCTTGCCAAAGTACGGCGACAATAAATGACAGGAATGGCAGTGAACGGATCAAAGATGGGCTACCGCATTGTTCCTCTTCCAGTTTCAATGGGAAAAAAGAGGAACAGGCTTAAAAAGTTATCGCCTCGCCCCTGAGAACCCTGGGAACTATAGTTCCTTGAGGGTGGAGGTGGTGGAAGTTGAGATCTCCAACAGAGAAACTACAGTTCCTAGAATTCTCTGTGTGGGAAGCCATTTCAGCTAAGCTGGCATAAAGCCAGCATACATGTATAGCAAAGACTCGCATTTCTTTGTTTCTGAGAGGCATGCCCCACTATAATTTCCCTCTCTGCCATGTCTTACTTTGTCACTCTACGACTGAGGTGTAGCAGCAAGAGCATGAAGAGACCTGGGTTCAAATCCCAACTCGGCCTTGAAGGTTTTGTAAACATTCACTGTTTTTCAGCCTAACCTACCTCACAGGATTGTTGTGCAGTTAAAATGGGAGAAGGGTTAAACTTTCACATAGGCGCTGGAAATTGGTGGCTGATGACTAGGGTGACCCATGAACAATAACCCTATAGTTTGTATTGAATGTTAGTCCTACTCAAAGGAGACCCATTGAAACAGATGGACATGACTAACATAGGTACATTAATTTCAGTAGGTTTCCTCTGAGTAGAATTTAGTTGGATACAACAACCCTATAAAAATGAGCATCCGGGTTAATAGTATGAGGTGTTTACTGGGGCGTGCGGAGTCCTAGATTAAATTCCAGGTTAATCACGAATTATCTCACAGATGATCAAACAAACCATGGCTTGTTTCTCAAAAGTTTATTTTTTTCAGCCTTGCTTGTCTTGCACCTCAGTCATTTGGTGAGCATCTGGGATGCTCATCAAACAAACTATGGTTAAGGAAGAGTGCTGGGTTGACACTCAACACCAACCCATAGTTTAAACAAACCAAGGTTTGTCAGCCAATCAGAAAGCATGGCTTCAGATTGTGGTTTGTTGGCAGTAAACAAGCCATAGTTACATTTTTGGGCAGGGTTCACACATAAAAGCTAAGCCATGGTTTAGCATTATGTGCAAGCCAGACCATAGTGTTAGGCAGCCAATGTTGCAGTACGGTCTTCTTGTATACATCGCCAGGAAATTGTTGAAAGTGAGTGAGAGTGCGTTTGTGTTTGTGGGTGGGTGTAAGGGTGTGTAGATAGATTGAGGCATGAGTGTATTAGTGAGTATGACATTTTTGTGGGTAATAATAATAATAATAATAATATCCCACCCTTCCTCTCAAAGGGAGCCAAGATTCCTCCCAAAAGGAGATTCATACTGAGTGGAATGGAATCCTATTTTATGGATTTGGGTGTTTTTTCCGGTATATACTGCAATATTTTATTTTGTTATTCAATTTCCTTTATAAAACCGCTTTGCAAACTTTTCTGAGGAAGAGAAGCATATAAATTCTTGAAACAAACAATGAATAATACCCTGTCATTCTGTGAAAGAACTATATTATAGTTCTATAATATATTATACAGAGAGGCCAGCCCACATCTTTAATGTCTGTCGCATATAACTCTTCTTTTCAAAGAAGGCTCAATCTAGCCAAACTTGAGCACTTTAAATACTGCCAGTTTCAGTGGAACAGTTACATGCATGTTTAAATTGTTGCCACTGAAATAAATTAAATGCACTTTAAAAATTTTGCCTGGATAGCTCCCCAGCATGTAATGTTTCTCAAGAAATATTTTTTTGGGGGGGGAGGGAGTTTCTAAACTCTCCTAGCCGAGACAGGAAGAGAACACAGAAGAGGCATAGATTAAATCAAACAGGAGGTTGTGCAAAAAGTCAGTTTTTAGACAAAGCAATGACCTTCCAACTGACACGGAGGCCACCTTCCAACAGTCTCATTCACAAGAGGTTTCTCCCATCTAACTTTCTCCTAGCCAAAAGCACACAAGGGCCATGTAGATAACCTCAGGCTCATTTTCGACATATACGTTAGCTGTCCCGCAGCTAAATCACCGAGATTTGCACCCATCCCTCTGTGTCCTCCAGAATCTTCTAGCCCACATGACTGATCCCCAAAATAAACTGGGCTCCAAGAGCCATTCTGCTCACAGAACACCTGCAGCTAGAAAGTCAGTACTCATCGAACCAGCCAGCAAACCTCCTAAGCTGCTAGTCCTCATGGGCCACAGTAATAAGAGGCTAGCAGCTAATCAAGGAGATAAAAAACAGGACATTTTTTAAAAAAAGATTCCAGAATCCCTCCCCCCGCAATCTTTCCCCAATATTAGTCTCTTTCCTCGTCAATGCTCCACATCTGTTTTCTCAGCTGGCCTATCGCTGTCAAGGGCACGGTTTAGACATCCACACTTTTCTAGGTTCATATCTCCCTTGTGACCTCCAATCCTCTTTTCATCTTGCCCAAGGGTGGGGCACTTTTCCAGACTGAGGGCCACATTGCCTCAACAATAACCTTCCGGGGGCCACAGGTCAGTGGTGAGCAGGGCCAGGTGCAAAAGTAGGCAGAACAACAGATGTGACGCTTACCTTTACAGAGCAGGCAGCCATGCAAAAGTCAAAGGGGTAGAGGTTTGTTACACACACACACCCCTCTCCCCCATCCAGGCAAATAAGAGCCACTGTTGCAATCCAAGAACGCTTCCAATCAAGGAAAAGCCCTCACGGAAGGCATAGGGCAGGATACAGAATTTTAAACACGCATTACTACGACCTGCGAGACCAGGATTTGAATCCCCACACATCCATGAACCTCACTGGGTGACCTTGGACCAGCCACTGCCTCTCGGCCTCATGAAAACCCTATTCAGAGGGTCGCCATAAGTCGGAATCGACTTGAAGGCAGTGCGTTTACATTTATTAAACCAGCAGTTCCCAAATTGTGGTCTGTGGGCCACAGGTAGTCCCGCAGCTTCATCCCAGTGGTCCACAGCACATGCGCATTGAATGTTCATATTGATTTTGAATTGCATTTTGGCTGCTCTTTTATTCCTTAATATTGTACGTTATCGCGTTGCTGTTTGAACTGCAGAGAATGCAAACAGCAATGCATTAAAATGCAACATAAGTGACAAAAGAACAGAAATACGATTGGGGGAAAAATAATAATCATGCAGCACCCAGCGCAGCGCATTACAATTGCTACAAACCATGCCAAGACCAACAGCAATTTTCATGTGGTCCACAGGGGACAAAAAAGTTTGGGGAACATCACAGTAAAATCATACTTAGCATCGCAACCTAACCCCGCTCTAACCACTGGGTCTCACTCATTAACTTCATGGACTGATTTGCATTGATTTCAGTGGGTCTACTCTGAGTATCCACAACATACATCATAAAGCACGTAGTTTTCCCCAAAGGATCCTGGGAACTGCAGCTTGCTAAGGGCGCTGAGAATTGTACCTCTGTCAGGGGTAAACTACAGTTCCCAGGATTTTTGGGGGGAAGCCACGTGCTTTCAATGCGTGTTGAATATGCCTTAAATGTATGGTGTAGATGTCACCCAACACTGGCTATCACCCAGTATCTTTACACAGGTGGGGCATACACTGATTCCAGTGGGTCTACTCTGAGCGTGGCTAACATGGGCCATCATCCAGTATTCTTTACGCAGGAATCGGCGCCAAGGTTTTGAGTCAACTCCCCGAAATGAATGGCCTTAACTGAGCCATGTCCATTAACCTCAATGGGTCTACTCTGAGCAGGACCAATATTAGTCCCAGACCCAGCCTTTTCCTTCCAAAATAAATGCTCTCCCCCCTGTTTCCTCAAGAAAGAATCTGCCCCGCAGGGGATGCCCGGGGGTGGGTGGGCTGAGTTTGGAAACCCAATCCGGACTCCCCTCCGTCTTTCCTCTTCCCTCCTCCTCTTCCTTCCTCACCTGCTGCGTCTCCCCAGCCGCCATTGCTGCTATCCAAGCGCGGTCGCCCCAATTCTCCGGACCCGGCTTGCTAAACTCCCCCTGCGGACGCCGGGTCAACCCAATCCGGAGTAGCCACTCGTCTGTCGCCAGCAAAACTTTGTTCAAACTCCCACCGTTCCCGGGCAAAGAGGCTCCGAAGGGATCCGGCGCCCTCTGCTGGCTCACTCCGGGGGGAGCCCAGGCCCGCGACCGGGAAAGGATATACTCAAGGCTTGCCTCCCTCTCCCCCCCCCCGCCTCCAAAACTGGATTATTATCCCCCCACTCACCCACCGAGTCACCTTTTGCTCACAAAAACCCAAGTTTTGCAAGGGGTAAAGCGGTTGCAAAAATAGGTAAGAAATAAATGCAATGCGTCCTATAGGTGAGACGGACAAACTAAGCAGCAAGGGGGGGGCTGTTTAACAAGAGCTTTCCAGGTGGCTCTTAATTTGCTTTAATTAAAAATATACATATAATAATCTCAGCAAGATTTAAAGGCCCAGAGTGGCAGCCATGGCTAGCTTATCTGAAAAGTCAATTCAGAGTAGAAAATTGGTGCAACCCAGCACTCTCTGCATTCCCAGCGTGTATATCCTGCCTTTAAGGAGTGCAAGTTGTTTCCCCCCCTCACCCATTTTATTTCACAACCACCCTGTGAGGTAGGTTCAGATGAGAGGGTGTATACTCCACTGCTAGCAGCTCTCCAGGGTTTCAGACTTGGGGGACATTCCCGGCTCTGCCTGGAGATGCTGTTGAGGACTGAACGTGGAACCTTCTGCATGCAAGATGCTCAGTCACTGAGCCACTATGGCCCTTCGCCAACGAGCTGAGGGAGGATTTGAACCTGGGTCATCCCAGTCCGCGTCTAACCCTCTGGATCTCTACAGCACACGGGCTGGTCCAGAACCAAGTCAAGTCGATGACTGGAAGTGGTGGGAGAAGGCCCAGTGCATTGCAGGAGCAGAGGCTTCTCCAACTCAACGAGGGCATTGATAGAATCATAGTTAGAGTTGGAAGAGGCCTATAAGGTCATCAAATCCAACCCCCTGCTCAATGCAGGAATCCAAACCAAAGCATTCCCAACAGATGGTTGTCCAGCTGCCTCTTGAATGCCTCCAGTGTCAGAAAGCCCACTACCTCTTGAGGTAATTGGTTCCATTGTCATATGGCTCCAACAGTTAGAAAGTTTTTCCTGATGTCCAGCCAAAAAAGCTTCCTGCACCTTGAGCCCATTATTCCATGTCCTGCACTCTGGGACGATTGAGAAGGGATCCCGGCCCTCCTCTGGGTGGCAACTTTTCAAGTCCTCGAACAGTGCTATCATATATCCCCTCAGTCTTCTCTTCTCCAGGCTAAACGTGCCCAGTACAAAGACTGACACGCATCTTTACCCTTAGCTAAGCATGTGAACCCGAGCACTGAGTAACACACCAAACGACTGAACATCAGAAATGAAAACGCATGTAAAGAAAAAGAAACGGGCAGGTAAGGAGAGGGGAAGGGGTGGGTGGGGGGAGGGTCATACTTAAGGGGTCGCACACGGTTTTTGGTAATATGAAAACCCTAATAAACTACATCTTTTTTTAAAAAAACCTCAGTAATCAACTGATTGTTGGTTTTGTATTGTGTAAATGGTAAATCAGCTGGAGCTAAAATTTGATGGAGCAGCAGGGTTTTTTAAAAAAATGACATCAGTAATAATAATTCAGAAGGCATTTAATTAATTCCTGTTTTCCCCAGGTATTGTTGGCAGAAATATACTGTGCCTGACAACCTTGACATTATTAGCTGGGAGGATACATGATTGTTTTTGAACATTCAAATGTGTTTTTAAAAATTGTATTGTTTTAATGTTTGTTCTGGGCTGCCCTAGGATCCTTCAGGAGGAAGGGCAGAGTAGATTTATTTATTTATTGCTGCTACTGTTATTCAACAACAAAACTGCCTGGCTGCAGCATTTCCTAGGCAAAATTGTGAACCTGGAGACCTTTTAGTAACAAGGGACTAAATAAGCCTGATAAAGTAGAATTATATAATTGTAATGCAATAATTTTAATTGTTGTTAAGCCTAAAGGTTTAAATCAATCTTGATTCATCCGGCGAGTCTTAAGAGCAATCTGAAACAAGTTACTCAGAGGCAAATCCCATTGAACACAAGTGTGTTTGTAAGTGTGGTTAGGACCACATCCTTCCTAAGGAAAGAGCTGCGCTGAACACAGTGAGAATTACTCCCTCATGAATATTCAGAAGGCTTGTGCTGCTAATTGATTAAGTGGCACCTTGGCTTTCTAATGGTCTCCCTACCAAGACTGTTGCCCCCCTGGCTCAAATGTGGTCCTCCAGGCCTCTCCAGCTGGCCCTTGAGAATCCTATAATAGAGTTGGAAGGGACCTCTAAGGCCGTCTAGTCCAACCCCCAGCTCAGTGCAGGAATCCAAATTAAAGCATCCCCAGCAAGTGCGTGTCCAGTTGCCTCTTGAATGCCTCCAGTATTGTAAAGTCCATCACCTCCCCAGGTCATTGGTTCAATTGTCATACTGCTCTAACCATTAGGAAGTGTTTCCTGATGTCCAGTTGAAATCTGGCTTCCTATAACTTGAGCCCATTATTCTGTGTCCTGCACTCTGGGATGATCAAGAGATCCTGGCCTTCTTCCTGTGACTTTTCCAGCATATCTCATTTTTCTCTTCTAAAGGCTGTGCCGTTTCCAGTCCCTCCTTATAGCGCTGTTTCCAGTCCCCTGATCATCCTTGTTGCCGCCCTCTGAACCTGTTCATTTGTCTAAATTAAACTTTTATCTTTTAAAAAAGAACTAGAACTGTCAAAATGCTAGACAAGATCTCCTGACCTGCACATTGGCATCTGCTCTGCTCCTGGATTTAATCTTTTTTTAGGGGTGGCGGGGAAATTCTTCCAGGCCGAATTGCCACCAAAAGGGGCGCAATTGTTGCTCTCCAGGATCTGCATTGACAGAACTATATAACTGTGTTGTAACTGTAGCTTTTTCCTCAGTCTGTTTTCCTCGTGTCATTTTTTCTTATTTATTAAATTTATATCACTAGAAGCTAAAATGATGAAACTGAGGTTATACTTTGGACATGAGAAGACAGGATTCACTAGAAAAGACAATAATGCTGGGAAAAACAGAAGGGAGTAGAAAAAAAGGCCAAACAAGAGATAGATTGATTCCATCAAGGAAGCCACAGACCTGAACT
This sequence comes from Rhineura floridana, assembly GCF_030035675.1. NCBI lineage: Eukaryota > Metazoa > Chordata > Lepidosauria > Squamata > Rhineuridae > Rhineura > Rhineura floridana. Next base: position 19,476,027 of record NC_084499.1, on the reverse strand, counting down.
ACAAAATCTGAACAGGGTGGTTCATGACAGATGCTCTTGGAGGTCACTGATTCATGGGGTTGCCAGAAGTCATGATCAAGCAGTGAAAATGCTGCCATGCGTTACAAAAGTATTAATCCAAATTCACCCATAACCCACCCAAGCAAAATAAAAGCTTTTAATTCAAGCAACTCTGAAGGACCAGACCCCACCAGCACATGCCAATCCAGTGATGATCTTTATTGATACCAATAGATGTAGTTACATAATTCCACCTACATTGAATATATTTCTCAAAGCATCACTCCTATCAATCTCACAGTAGCCCCTTGGTGTTAAAGCAGTCTCTTCTCTACCTGGCCCCCAAACTGACTGGGAGTCTTGATCAAATTAAGCCAGTGAGGTCAGCTCTCCTTAAGTTTGGTTACCAGTTGATATGCAAACTGCCAACTCTTCCACATTGACTGGAAGAAGCGAGCAGGCACTAAGCGACCTTTCAGAAAGCTGGGATAGCACATAGGCAAATGCCTCTTCTGTTTACACCTGAATCCTCAAAACATTACACTTTCAAGAGATAGTCTGGATGAGAGGCTAGTTTTAGTGAAGGGAAGACTGCAATGTGTGTTTTTAAAAATGTACAACTGACTTTGTTTTCTTCCTTTCAAAATAGTATTAGTCCTAACAGTTCTAATTTCCATGTGGAGAAACCAAACTAACTGGAGTTGGGTCTGAAGCGTGCTTTTTTTCCCCAGTGAAGACTATCAGCCCCCTTGTGTACACATTAAGTTTTATTGTAACAAAGCAACTTGTACACTTTTTAACGTTTAAAACTGAGCATCTTTCTTTTCCAGTGAAACAAAAAAAATTGAAAAACAAAACAAAGAACAAAATTACAATAGAGAATGTAAATTCCAAATAAGATCCTACAGGTTCTGCTGATTCTCCATCAAGTGGCAGGGCTCAACTGTAATCATTAGGAGAGAATTTGATTTTTTTCCTTTAAAAGTGTCATCTTTTAAACTGCAAGGATGTTTATTAAACATCACGATTAAACATGCCAAAGGAGAAGCCTTGTTTTGTCAAAATGCCCATTTAACCCACCCCAACATCTGAAACCCACCCCTTGCTTACCCTGTCTATAACCCCTCCCATTTTTTTTAGCTTTTTTCTGTTTTTTTTTTTAAACAAGAGAAGTAGACAGATACATGTTGGTAAATGCTAACTGTCCATATTCACATAGAGACACAGTGTAATCTCTGAGCCCAATATACAGAGAAAGAAGGAAAAAGCTAGATTCTATGCACTACTACACAGGGGCCTAGCACTCTTCAGCTTCCAGCAGAGTGAAGGGAGCGCAGAAGCTTCTCTTTCTTCCCCAAAGAACACGGCGTGTGGATTCCACTAACAGTTTTTTGTTTGTTTCAAAACAGATAAAAAAAATTGAAATGAGTAGAGATTCTTTTCCACTGCAATTCAGCTTTATATTTTCTCCAAAATTATTTGTGAACCATGGTGAAGAGAGGAGAGGAGAAAAGACCTCAGGAGAACAAGGCGACTGAGCACAAAAGGGAAGGGGGGGAAGGGAATAGACAGCAACTTGCTCCCAGGGACTGGAGAGGGGGGGAAGGGGTGGTTGGAATCTGTCAGTGTTCAGTCATCTTCTCCTTCATCCTCCTGTTGAAAGAAATGCAACATTTAAACACAGTATTCTGCAGTCATCCCATTAATCCAAATCTCACACAATCCGCTCTCCCATCCCCTTACTCTATAATTATCCTCCATGCAAGGCTTCATAAGGCAAGGCTTCTATCCCTAACACGCTGACTATGGGGACTGCCCCACACGCTTCCCATGCACTGTTAAAACTCTGAACCTGCATGATGCCCAGGCTAACAGAAAATGGCTGCAGACAAGGGCTTGTGCAATAAAGGCTACCTGAAGCATGTGAAAAATGTGAAGTCCAGAAGCTTCGGCAGATCCATTTTAGGGACTCTGCTCTTCCACGCAAGAGGAGATCCTGCTAAGCACACAACCAGCTAACCAAAGTCACTAAAGATTATGGCATGCAGAGGAGAGATGCCAAGCTGAAGTTGACTTGCACTATGACCGTAAACCACACCTGAAGTTGCCAGTCATCAAGCAGCCCCCTGGCAAGGAGGTATTACCCTCACACAGGAAGTAGGAGAGCCACTGAAAGATGGTTTGTTTCCAGCCAATCCATTCTTGTGCCACATATAGGCAGATGAGCTAGTAAAAACCTCTGTGGGCTTGTAACTTTTTGGACTTATTAGTAACTCCCTTACTGAACTCAAGACATGTATTTAGAACCAGAATGCAAGTCACACAAGTTTAAGAAGCTCTGAGCACCCCCAACTTTGGAGCTGACAATCTCAACTCAAAGCTGCCAAAACCATGCCTTATATTGGAATTATCAGAGCCCCTGGGTGTTCTGAGCTGCATAGCTTGCGCCGAATTCTTCCTAACCCTATTTGCAAGCCATTACTAAATGGCAAGTGCCATTCCAACCTCTCCTTCTTCTCCCTCGTCATCATCTTCATCTTCTTCGCCCTCATCTTCGTCACCTTCCTCATCGATGTCCTCCAGGCCTTCTTCCTCTTCCTCATCGTCGTCATCCTCCTCTCCTTCACCTTCTTCATCATCCATATCAGGAACCTTGTTTGAATAATAACAACTTGTTAGCATCTTGTATCTTAAACCAGCCCTAGACATCCTGCTACAAACACGAAGTAAAGCTCATTAAAAGGCACCTACCAAGTAGTACTGTAATGGGTTTGGCCAGATGTCATCTTTAATGACCTCGCCTAGCTCATCAGCACCAGCATCAGAATGGTCAGTAAACCAAGTGAAGAAACTCTCCGGTTCTTCATGCTGCCTCTTCCTGCTGGCCTTGTTCTGCGTCTGACTCGAGCGCTTTGTCAGATCCTTTAAACAACCAACCACACAGAAAATCAAAGCTTCATTCTGAAAAGCGTGAGGCTTTTCCCGCAGAAAGCATCCATGTTAACCTATACAACTGCTAATTGGCCATCTGAATAGAGACCCCAAACCACACAGCGACTGGGATGTGGAGCACTATCGAACTGCTTTTGATACTCCCTGTCCATTTCAGAGAAAATTGGCCATTTGGAAACACAAGACTTGAGCCTGCTCAGTCATTTACAGACTAGCTGCGTCAGTAGTCCTATGAACACACACGCACACGGCAGAGAACTCCAGGGTATTGAAAGAAACGTCGTGTCGTGTTAGGAATATCCCAAGCCCATCACTTGGACAATAGGGGCGGGGAATCTTTTTTCATTCCAACAGCCAAACCCTCTAGTAGGTTCCATTCCAGCCACACAAAGCTAGATGGTTCTAGACGCACCCCCGTCTCGATCCAGGCAAGAAGAATCGTCACATCTCAAGGCTGCATTCCAGCCGAGCGAAAGTACTCAAGGAGGGCACAGAGCAGGAGAGACGAGGGGGCTGGGTTGTTATTATTGGCAAGAGGGAGCCAGCCATGGGTGCATTTGGTTAGAACTTTATTTGGTACTATTCTTACTTCACTCCATTGAGATATTAAAGGGAAGGCAGAGACAGAACACCCTATGGAGCGCCCTGCCAGGGGAAAGGCCCTGCCTACTTTCATACATCTGTTAGAAACTTTTACTCGGACAGACATTTGAGACATTAATCTTTCTCAACTACCTTTTAAGGATATTATTGCTTTTATCAAAGTTACTGCAATTGTATGTTGTATAGCACCTTGCCATATTTTTAAGAGTGCAGTCTATAAATATTAAATAAAAATGAATCTTCTGACAATGCTGGGTCAGAGATGAAAATGTGACTTCTAACTCTCCTCAGGGCTCTTCATCCACTCAAGGTAACAATGGAATAAGTGAATAAAATGAAACAGTTCAGTTAGCTTTTAAGATATTTACATGTTTTGCCTCTTTCCCATCCCCCAGCAGCGGAGTGACACCATGCTGTCTACAAATGAAGTATCACCGCAATATACAAAAGAGTTTGTATCCAACTAAGTTCTCCTCAGGTAGACCCACAGAACTTAGTCATGTCTATTCATTTCAATGCGTCTACTGTAAGTATGATTAACATAGGATATGACCCATAGTTTGGCGCTCACATGTTCTATTCCCCTCCCAGAGTTCTCAGAAAAATCTCAGGAAAAGCTCATAAATTTGGTCCCCTAATACCAGTGGGCAGCTTTTTAGCAAGGTTTGATGGAAATGTAAAACAGATCTAAAATTCACTAGATACACACGCCACCACCCCTACTTTGCTTCACCCACATCAGGAGGAAACAGATTCTAGCTCAGGCGTGTGGCACCTTTGGCTTTCCAGTTGTTGCTGAACTACAGCTCCTATCAGCCCAGCAAATATGGCCAATGGCCAGGGATCATGGGAGTTGTAGTTCAGCAAAGGTTCCTCTTACCTATTACAGCTGGAGAAGTTGCTACTAGTAGCTGGAATCAAGAAATCTACAGGAAAAACCTGTTTAAAAATAGGCAGCAACTCTTAAACAATGACAGCTACATACCTTCCCAGACTTCCATTTGATTTCACTTGATTTTGATGATGGGTCCCCACTCTCATTCAGATGAAACTCTTTGGAGAGCATCTTGTTTTCAAAATATGGATTCTCATCAAAATACTGTAATCCAGAGAACATCGTAATGTGGACAATACTGTACGACATACAGATTTCAAAGCAAGCTATCGGGGACTATGAGGTCACTCTCCCAGCCATCCACAAATATGGTAAGGATGGTGCAGTGCACCTTTAACTTACAAAATCTATTCTGTAACCTGATTTGATGTCTTCAAACTCCGTCACCTCAACTCTGGTCAAATAATGCAGCGCCTCCTCGTCTTCCTCTCCCAACAGTGCAGATACTAACACAGAATTACAAAGTTTCCATCACAAGTTTGTTTTACATACTCTTTAGCAACAGAAGTGTCACTAACTAACTAAAGCAAGCTTGCTTCAGGGTTCTCTGAATTACGTCCTTAAAAAAGTTGTTAGAGGTCATATCAACTAATATAACCTCAGCTCTATTAAATCATTCCTGACCTACTATTATAGATTGCTGAGGATTGTGTCCAACAGGGATCTCCCCTCCCCACTACCTGCTCAGCAACACTATTTGATACAACCAAATAAGAGAAATAAAAGCTAACGTCTAGGAATTTGAGCCATGGGTTTAGCTTTTGAGAAAGAGCAGACCTAAACTGTATTCTTAAGAGGGCACTGACAATTCCAAGCCACTTTAGAGAAATTATTAAAGCAACAAATATAATTTTAAGTATATGGTTTCAGCATACCTTGTGGGTGGTTGACAAATGTTGTTACCCAAAAGTTTGGGATTTTGGCGATCAATTCTGACCTCTTCTGGAAGAATGGTTGGCGGAGTTTGTTGTACTTCTGTTCTACTTTCAAAATTTCCTCACTGGCTTGTTCATTCAGTCTGTAGCAAAGACAATATAAAAAACAGAGATATGAAGTTTAGGAGAAGGATCAAAGCAGCAGGGAAATCAGAATTAAACTTCTCCTATAACTGCATCCAAGACAACCTTAAGGATAATCTGAAATCAATGGAACTGGATCTTCAGTTGATGTGCTCAGTTAAACAAGTGTGGAATTTACATTTTGTAAAAACAAGCATATAGATAGAGGTGATCCAGTGGACATAGTGTACTTAGACTTTCAAAAAGCGTTTGACAAGGTACCTCACCAAAGGCTTCTGAGGAAGCTTAGCAGTCATGGAATAAGAGGAGAGGTCCTCTTGTGGATAAGGAATTGGTTAAGAAGCAGAAAGCAGAGAGTAGGAATAAACGGACAGTTCTCCCAATGGAGGGCTGTAGAAAGTGGAGTCCCTCAAGGATCGGTATTGGGACCTGTACTTTTCAACTTCTTCATTAATGACCTAGAATTAGGAGTGAGCAGTGAAGTGGCCAAGTTTGCTGATGACACTAAATTGTTCAGGGTTGTTAAAACAAAAAGGGATTGCGAAGAGCTCCAAAAAGACCTCTCCAAACTGAGTGAATGGGCGGAAAAATGGCAAATGCAATTCAATATAAACAAGTGTAAAATTATGCATATTGGAGCAAAACATCTTAATTTCACATATACGCTCATGGGGTCTGAACTGGCGGTGACCGACCAGGAGAGAGACCTCGGGGTTGTAGTGGACAGCACAATGAAAATGTCGACCCAGTGTGCGGCAGCTGTGAAAAAGGCAAATTCCATGCTAGCGATAATTAGGAAAGGTATTGAAAATAAAACAGCCGATATCATAATGCCGTTGTATAAATCTATGGTGCGGCCGCATTTGGAATACTGTGTACAGTTCTGGTCGCCTCATCTCAAAAAGGATATTCTAGAGTTGGAAAAGGTTCAGAAGAGGGCAACCAGAATGATCAAGGGGATGGAGCCACTCCCTTACGAGGAAAGGTTGCAGCATTTGGGGCTTTTTAGTTTAGAGAAAAGGCGGGTCAGAGGAGACATGATAGAAGTGTATAAAATTATGCATGGCATTAAGTGGATAGAGAAAAGTTCTTCTCCCTCTCTCATAATACTAGAACTCGTGGACATTCAAAGAAGCTGAATGTTGGAAGATTCAGGACAGACAAAAGGAAGTACTTCTTTACTCAGCGCATAGTTAAACTATGGAATTTGCTCCCACAAGATGCAGTAATGGCCACCAGCTTGGATGGCTTTAAAAGATTAGACAAATTCATGGAGGACAGGGCTATCAATGGCTACTAGCCGTGATGGCTGTGCTGTGCCACCCTAGTCAGAGGCAGCATGCTTCTGAAAACCAGTTGCCGGAAGCCTTAGGAGGGGAGAGTGTTCTTGCACTCGGGTCCTGCTTGCGGGCTTCCCCCAGGCACCTGGTTGGCCGCTGTGAGAACAGGATGCTGGACTAGATGGGCCACTGGCCTGATCCAGCAGGCTCTTCTTATGTTAAGCAACAAAACTGAGGCAACACAGCTATCTATTCTTGCAGCTGTTTCTCCAGATCAGAGCCCAGGGTCTGAACTGTGATGAGTTCAGTTCTAACTGTATAGCAGTACACATTTGTAGGTCAATGCTTGGCTATCATACTGCACAGCATTTCCACAGATAAACCTCAGTTTCCACTCCGGCTCCAAATCCTATACTCACTAGTTCATAAGCTCAGCAGTACAATGTCTCTGGTCTATTAGGTGGGCACAAAACAAATGAAAAATGAAACGAACATGTTCCTATTAATTCATTTTTCAGTCCATCTGCACTGGAGGGCACTGTTTTGTACTGAAGAAAAACTGTTATAGCCCAAGTCTACAAAGAGGAGGAGAGAGAAACATGCAATTGGTGTGACAGATTGAAAGTTATTTAGCTTCAATAGCTAAGCTGTGATGCGGGGGTGGTGGTGGTGTTGATTTTCTCTGATTAGGGAACCTTGTCTCACATAACTTATGGAAATAACCAGAACTTCTTATTGCTACCAAGTGCTTACTTTTCAGCTGATTGTATTAACATAGAAAAGCCAACTGAGTACAGCTCACATTGTCAAGTTCTATATTATTAAAGTTGCCTTCTATCACAACTCTTTATAAAAACCAATTAGCAGCAGGCAAAAAGCATTTATCAACTATGTCTACCCATGAAATAGACTTCAGGTTTTACAAGCAAAGCTGTTTTATATAACACCTATATTATAAAAATGTGCATACAGTTGTTTGTTGGTCTATTCTAAAGAAACATATAGAACACCATCTGGGTTACCTGTCTATTTCATTCTGTACTTCATCAATATGTTCAATTGCTTCCTGTTGCTCTTTGTCTGGAAAAAAAAGTACCTCAAGTCAAATTCCAATTAGTAACAACACAATTCAATAGAAGTAATGTTTGTTCTTGATATTACTGATGTTATTATATGAATAAAAATGCTTCTCAATCTGTAGTGTTTTTGATTGTTTGCAATTGCTCGAACTCCCCCATCCTGAGCATGTATTTTAACAAATATACTGTGGTCAATCCCATGCACACTTAAAATAGGAAGTTGTGTTTTTTTTTTTAAATGCTCATAGGAACTTATTTCTGAGTATAAACATGGGGTTGTGCTGTAAGACTTTAATGCAAAATGGGGGGGATGAGTCCCACACAATCCATGGACAAAAAAGAATTGCTCCCATGTATTCATTCACAAAATATTTTTCATCAGTATTTATACTCTTGCCAGTATTTTACCCTCACTGGACCAGTAAGACGCTTACTTTGCTTGTTCTACATTTCTTGTGGGTCATACTCATCTACAAAATAGACATGCTTTAATTCACTTTAAATAGATCCACACCAGCTTGTTGAAGTATCCCCATTTAAAGAAACCTGTTTCACGGAACTGGAAAAACTATATGACAAGTGTACCTGGAAATGTATTATTTCCTGGATTGTAATATCAAGGCAAAAAATCCCTTAAAGAAACATTGCTTATGTAGCAGTTTTCAGATTGAGGAAATGCAGCGGGAAGGAGCTATCTAACAAACCAGAAGGCGGGATTCCACACATAGGTTGGTCTAGCCTGTGTTAAGGGTCAAATGGTTCCAAGGAGGAGGAATGAGAAGGGGAACCTCCTCACAAGTGGTGTAACTCTGGCTGCAATTCTCTGCACTTTTACTTGGAAACAAGTCCCACTGAATTCTGGATGGCTAGTTCCTGAGGAATTGCGCTGGGCCACGTGCAACCGGATGCAAATGAATCCCAATCATTTTACAGCTTACCCCACTTAAAAACTTTTCTTGCAAAAAAGGCGGGAGGGGGGTTTGGAAGAAACACGTGGGCGAAATCCAGCACGCTATTCACTTTCTTTCCACGCTTGCTTGCTCACAAGCAGCGCGATGTAAAGAGGGGAGGGATCTTAGCGTGCCCCCCTCTTTCACACATAAAATGAAAACAATCGCCGCTTTAAAAACCAAACCACGAATTCGTGTTCTTTCTTTTTAATCGTACACCAATAGTAAATATTACATTATTTTTTTTAAAAAAAAAAATGACCGGGAGGAGGAACCAGGATTAAGCCACAACCGCAGGGGGCGATGCAAAAAGTTACTAACGGGATTTCGGGGGTGTTGCTCTAAGCGATGCAACCATGCCACAGCCGCACGTGGTGGCAAACTGCGGGGGAAGCAAGCGCATAGAGCCCCCCCTTTTAAAAAATGTACATTTTAAGCAATTCTCTCTTCCCTCCAAATTGCAAGAGCGTCCCCCCACCCCGATTTTTTTAAAAAAACCCTAAGCTGCATCAAGCAAAAGCCATGCGGCGTTGAGAAGCAATCATGGCGGCAAGAGAAAGCGGGGGGGGGGGGAGAGAAAGGAAAGCCAGTCGTGGAGAAGAGCGCGCGCGTGTGGTGGAGGAAAAAAGGAGATGGTAATGATGGAGGAGGGAAGGAGAAATGAAGGAAGAGGCCTGCGTTGCCGCCACAGCGGCGGGAAGAAGAGGGGCGGGCGGAAGGGAAGGCGGCTGCTGCTGCCACCGCCGCGCGGGAGACAAAAGGGCCGCTTTTAATATGGCCTCCCTTCCCTCGCTGGCTGGACGCAGCCACCGCAGCTGCCTCGGCCTGCACATCCGGCCCAAGCCTCCCCCGCGCGCGCTTCCCCTTCCCGCCTCCGGTGGCGGCTGTTGCTGCTGCTGCTGCGAGTGGTGAGGAAGATGGCGGCGAAAAGGGCCCGGCATAGCCTGCCTCGCACGCCCGGCCCCGCCCGCCATTCCCGCGCGCTCTCCTCCTCCCTCCCTCCTCCCTTCTTCACCTGAGATCTCGTCGGCCCCGTCGTGGTTGGAGTTGAGCTCCTTCTTGCTGACTTTGGCCGCCGGCGCCGACATGTTGTCGGAGGGAGAGAGAGAGAGAGAGAGGGGCGGGAGCGAGGGAGGCCCGGGCTGAGACTGAGCGAGGAGGGAGGCTGCGACCGGGCGCCGAGAGCCGAGCCGGAGCCTCGCCTCAGACCCACCGACCGACCGACCGAGGCGCTTGCTCGTGAGCCGCCGCCGCCGCCGCAGCAGGCGCCGCTCCTCCTGCTGCTCCTCCCCACGCCGTGCCTCTCCCTCCCTCCCTGGGGAAACCGGGTGGCGGCAGAGCCTGGGCTGCCCCTCACGCTATCTCCACACAGCGAGAGCAGCCTCCGCCTCCTCTTCCTCCGCCGCCGCCTCCTCCTGCTGCTTCTGGCGAGAGCCGAGCGGGAACTGCGCAGGCGCAGGAAGGCTTTCCCGCCCCCCTCCCTTTCTCCTTTTCAGCCCCCCTCCCTTTCTCCTTTCCCGCGGCCACCAGCAGAGGGATAGAAGGATCGCAAAAAACGCGCCTGCGCAGGACAGACTCCTCCTCCTCCCCATTCCCACCCTCCTCGCGTGTGCGCAAGCGCTTCGCTTGGCGAACGCTAGCAGCTTCACTGCGCAAGCGTAGAAGTTTCCCTGCGCCTTGGGTTGCGCTGTAAAAAAGACTACGCAAGCGCACAAACTGTTTTTTTCTCTACCATGGGTTGTAAGATTAAAAGTTACTGCGCATGCGCCCAAAATCTTCCTAATCTCCCCCTCCTCGTCGAAAAGAACGCAAGGATATAACTCCCTCCCACCGGAGAGTAAGTGTTTTCTGCGCATGCGCAGAAATGTCCTCCTCTGCATGGAATGTCATGGGGGTACTAGCTGTGCCCGCGAAGAGACTACGGATAGCAGGAGCAGGATGATATGCGCAGGCGCACATATAACCTCTCGTCCATTGACACACATTTAAAAAGGTAGGCAACGTCTCGAACGCAGGCGCGGATCGACAGCTTTAAGCCCGCCCTCGCATAGTGCTGATTGGTCGCCGTGGCAGTGCGTCTAAGCAACTAATATTTACATATGTATAATAGGAGTGGGCGGGGCTAAGAATGGGAATACGCGAACAGAGGAGGCCGTTAGAGAAGCGAAAGTAGTACGACAGCGCCCGCGCATGCGCCGACAGATTACAGCAAATTCTCGTTTTCGAAAGACTAGCTGCTTGCAAAATCAGCCCTGACCTCTCCAGGGTATTTTCGAAATAAAGAGTTGGGATTTTAATTGTTTCTTTCTTCCAGCCTTCCTTTTTTCTTTGGACTAATTAATCAATCACTCAATGAATTCATTACACTTGCATCCTGCCTGCCCTCTCAGAAGCTGAACTTTACTTTTTTATTATTTATTTAAATCATTTATATACTGCTTAATATTTTTATCTTCAGCGGTGTACAGTATAAAAAAGCAACCAGTATGTAATAAAAAAAACCTGCACAGCCTTAAATACCAGTAAAACAACAATATAAAAGTAAAGGTGTCCCCGTGCTTATAGTGCGAGTCGTTTCCAACTCTTAGGGTGACGTCTTGTGATGTTTACTAGGCAGACCATATATATGGGATGGGATTGCCAGTTCCTTCCCTGGCCTTTCTTTACCCCCCAGCATATTCCGGGTACTCATTTTACTGACCACAGATGGATGGAAGGCTGACTGGACCTCGACCCCTTTTACCGGAGATTCGACTTCCTCCTTCCGTTGGAATCGAACTCTGGCCGTGAGCAAAGCCTGGGCATTGACGTAAATGTTTTAGGGCAGGCTATCTAATAAGCACAGATTTTCTTTCAACAATAGATTTGTGCTAGAAAAATAAGCATTGTTTCGGGAAGGACTCACTCTTACCCTTCTGGGACACAAGTCTACATAGTAAGTGATGCAGATAGGATGAATGCAGCTAAACCAAGAGTGCTTTCCATGTGTGACACTCGCAATGCAACCTGGGCGCCTGTGTCCAACAGAACTTTTAACTCCCCTAGTGAGTGCGTTTAATGGCCAACCCTCTGTGGTTGGATGCAGCATGCTTCTGAATACCAGCTGTTGGAAACCACAGGAGGGGAGAGTGTTTTTGAACTCAGGTCTTGCTTGTGGACTTCCCATATGGGCATCTGTTTGGCCACTATGAGAAGAGGATGCTGGGCCGGATCCAGCTGGCTCTTCTTATGTTCATATGTTCTTCATAGTGGCTGTGATCCTATGTAGGGTAACTTAGGAACCTGCCTTATACTGAATCAGACCATCTAGCTCGATATTGTCGGCACTGACTGGCAGCAGCGCTGCGGGATTTCAGACAAGGAGTCATTACCAGCCCTACCTAGACATACCGGGGACTTTCTGCACTACATTGCTGCTGAGCTATGGCCCTTCCCCAGCTTCAATATAGGAAGATTTACTTCAGAGTAAAGGTGCATATAAAATATGGAATACATCTATTTTTAAACTGAACGCACATTCTAGCCAAGGTGCATTTTTCATTTGAATCACAGATGACAGGAAATGCAATGACTCGGTACCTGCAGGGATGCTTGTGGCAGAACAGTTGGGCAGAACCCGGTCTTGATTAAATCACAGCTTCTGATTTCTCATGCTGCAGTCTTTGTTGGCAATCTTCATGTTTTGCAACCTCCTTTTGAGAGCTCCCCCCTTCTCTTTTGTTGCTATCTGTGTAAATAAATAAATAAATAAATGAAAATAGGAAAGAGAAGCCCAGCCATTCGTTGCAGCATCGCTTCTAAAAAAAAAAAAGGCCCACAGTTTTTAATTGTATTATTGTACCTCTTTGGCATTGTATCTCTTTGGCAAGAGGATAGTTAACTTCCATCACAAATGGGCAAAAGAAAAAGTCTTGCCCATCATAATGGCCACTGGATAACCAGCAGTCGGATAGGATCAGGCACCGTGAGCATCAGGGCTCAGCATCTTGAAAAACCTCTTTTGAAATGGCCACAGGAATGCACTGAATCATAAAATCGTAGAGTTGGAAGGGACTTCAAAGGTCATCCAGTCTAACCCGCTGCCAATGCAGCCCAGCCATTTCTATAGCATCCCAGATCAGATGGATTGAACCTATTAGATTGTTGCTTGTTTGCTTTTATCAAACCCCTGGGTTACACATTTTATTTGTATTTATGAATCGCTTCCAAAGAAACATCTCAGAGTGGTTAACAATAATAATGATCAATAACAAAAACATGGGAAAAAACCACATTTCACATATAAATGAAAGGTAGGGCACCAGTCTGTATCTGTACTGGAGTTGAATAGATTTCTATATGAAAGGGCTTACATACATTATAACCACTCTCTCCCACACACCAAATCAGTAACATATATAAATGTTATATATAAGATAAAGTACCAAAAAAGAGCAAATAAAAAAGGCACGTGTGACAGATAAAATTGGTGTAGCAAAGTCTGCCGGTATAAAAAAAGCAGAGCTTGGAAAAGTTACTTTTTTTGAACTACAACTCCCATCAGCCCCAGCCAGCATAAAGCTGGCTGGGGCTGATGGGAGTTGTAGTTCAAAAAAGTAACTTTTCCAAGCTCTGAAAAAAAGTCTCCACTGACTTGACGGAAAATGGTGGGAGAGGTGGCCATTTAAGTAATCCTCAAGAAGCAAAGTATTGCAGAATGTGAATGGCTACAGGAATATTATCTTTTTGGTGCCTGTAGAAGACCTTGGGTTCTAGCCAATGTTACCCCTACTAAGAGTAGACCCATCGAAATTGATAGACACGACTCACTCAGGCGCATTAATTTCAGTGAGTCTACTCTCTTCCTTTCCCAACAAACCTTTTATGTGCAGATTTTGTTTATCCCAGTCTACATCTGTATTGGACTTTAAATTCTTTTTAAATTCTTTTTCATTGTTGATTTTTTATTGTTGAACTGCATTGGGATGTGTTATGGGAAGCGATTCATAAATATAGTGTAGCTAATGTTGGCCATATTCAGAGTAGACCCATTGAAATGAATGGACACGACTAACTTAGGTCCATTCACTGAAATGGGTCTACTCTGAGTAAAACCTAGCTGGATGCAACCCAAGGAGCCAACAGGCATGGGGAAAATGGTAAAAAATTATTCCTCATTATTACCACAGAGCCAGCACGCCAATGTTTCCCCTCAGGCAGGGCCTAACATGGCTGCCTGAAGCATTACTGTTACAGCGGAGGGAACTCTTGGCCCTCCTTGGATAAACAGGATGAATTTTTTCACTTCAGAGGAAGTCAAGGCAGGATTTTAGCATCACTTAAAATTTAAAGCAATGAATGAAATACTCATATCTGTGATGAGGCCACTGATTTGGAAACCAAGTTGGAAGCTATGAAGCGGAGTTACATGGCAAAAGAGATGAGCAAGGCATGCACAAGGAAACCACACTGTTGCCATTTTCCTGAGTGTGATGAGGAAAATGTCCCTGGAACACCTTAAAAAAAAAAAAAGGCTAACCAGTCAGTAGTCACACATGCCATCCTGTGAAGAAGATATCCTCCTCAGCGGCTTTGCAGAGATGTCCCTGCTGAGCTGGTGGAATCCGATGATACCAGGCATCCGCCATTTATTACTTTATTAAATTTATATCCCACCCTTCCTCTCAAAAGAGCTTAGGGTGGGAAAAAACCCGTCAATAAAAGGAGAGTTAAAAGGGTTTAAAAACTTTTTAAAAACCCAGCCAACCTCCTACCCTCACAGCTAATAATTTCAGGGCTTTAAGCCATGTAGACTAACAGGAATGTTTTTTGATTGTTAATAATGACTGATATCTAGCATAGTGATAATGGTCGATATCTGGCATAGTCTGAAAATGGATATCCGCAAAGGCTTGCCTGATGTTAGGAAAAGAATAACCATTTTGGATGCTTTACAATGGTGGTTTTTGTATAGCCAAAACCGGCACTTTTTTGGTGATGCAACTCACTGGTTCAGAGTACTGGCACCTTTTTTTCCTTTGCAACCATTTTGTGCTGACACCCACAGCACTCTTATCAAGGTATGAATCCTGGTACCCCAGCTTTTAAAAAAAGCACTGGCCAAAACCATCTGGAAAATTGTGAATGTAAAATTACTGCTTTATCAAGACACTGCACTTAAAAAAAAACTACAAACCTGTCTTTTGCTCAAAAATAGCTGTGTTCAAAAATCTTGCAGAGTGTGTGCCGCAGGCAAAGCATATATGCCTTGAGACGTTATTATCTTCCCCCCAAAACTAGAGATCTGATATACTGACGGGTTTGCAGCAATATCAGCATTGACTATAATGGCATTACGATGCTGACATTTTGGGACTTTGGTTGAACACAGAGTTGAATCTTTGCAAGGCAGCTCGCAGATACTTCTGGAGCTTCCCTTTTAAGTTAATTCTGCAGAGCCTTCACCACTCTGGCACCTTCCAGCTGTTTTGAACTACAACTCCTATCAGCCTTAGCTCCAGGATATGCTGGCTGGGGCTGATGGGAGTTATTATTATTATTTATTAAATTTATATACCGCCCGACTAGCAATAGCTCTCTGGGCGGTGAACATGGCAATACAATAACAAAAGAAATACAATAAATGACACAATATAGTACAAAAATAATGCAATCTAAAATCAATACAATAACATTTTTTAAAATTAAATCAATTTAAATTAAAATGCTTCAGAGAATAATCCAAAATAGTTGGAGACCACCAGCTTGGCAAAGGCTGGAATAGTGAACAAACAGATCCATGGATAGGGCCGGCGCTACCATTAGGCAGAGGGAGGCAGCTAATTTGGCGCGTTCTGGTGGGGCAGCAACCTGCTTATTATTTTATTGTTTGAAATAAATGATATGAAACTGTAATGTTTTAGTTGCTGAAAAAGTTAAAATCGCCTAGAGCAGTGTTTCTCAACAGGCGGGGCACTTCCCCCCCTGGGGGGGGATATGAAGATCTCCAGTGGAGGTGAATGTTTCCCAAAAAATACATACAAGTACAAACAATAACACTATTAAAATATAAAAGTATGAAATGTTATGTTCAGAAGGCGAGACGGTTGTACGCAGCTTATTAGGTGATCTGTATGTCATCATGGGTGCCCAGAATCTAAACGCTTGTGACAAGCATTCAACATCAATGATCATATTAATAATAATTAGAGATTAGGGAACTTGTAACCCTCCTGCTGTTGCTGCTGTACAGCTCCCGTCACCATTGATCATTGGCCATGCTGGCTGGGGCTAATGGAGGTTGGGATCTGACAGCATTTGGGAAGGCACGGGGTCCCCAAGCCTGCCTTAGTTGTTGCCTCTACTGCTCTTTGAAAGTCCCATGATAGGCACAGGGAGACTTTTCTCACTTTACTCCAACCAATGCATCCTACCTAGCAATCAAAGGGTTGAAACCCACGTTACAATTGAAAAGTTTTGGTCCTTAGGCGATACGACAGCTTGATAGTATGCAACTCCTGGCTGTTCTGGGTGGTGGAGCTCATGAAGGCTTTGGGAGGATGATGATGCAAAATTACTGATTTGTTCTGTGGGTAAAATTGGGGGGGAAACCATGTACAACACCTCGCTGGAGGATAGGTTGGATTTTAAAGCTCTCTCTCTCTCTTTCTCTCTCTATACACACACACAATTCAAATTTCTGGCTCTCCAGTTTCACTATGAACCATTAAAAGAAGTAGCAAAAAGGTACTCCAAGCCAACTGTGTTTAAAATAAAGTTTTATAATTGAAAACCAACACATCATAACACAGAAAGGACAAATCAGAAACCGCTGTACAAGCCATCCATGAAGGCTGTGTAAGGCAAAACTTAACACCTGCAAGAAATAAAGAATATCCCCATTTGCACAAATGTATTTCCAGATCTTTCCGGGCCAATGGAAGCAGCGAACGTCCAAACAATCAACCCTTTTCAACAGCCCTCATCAGGCGTATGGGATGACCGCATGCGGGGTAAATGAGCAGAGGGGGGTGGGACATGCATGCAAGCCCTGCCCCAAATATCCCCCCCCTTTGGGTGAGCACGATGCCAGATGTTCCCACGTTCAGCAGGAAGGTCTTTTGAGCGGGGGAAGTGGGGGAGACTTTTAAGTGCGTTTGGGGTGAATGCGCTTAGAATCCACTCTGCGCTCAGGAACCCTGTACAATCAGAGCTCCTGATCACGGGGATGATTCTAAGCAAAACTCGCCCTTCTGTAAGCTCCCATGTGTGCCCCCCCAAATGCCTGAGGAGCGCTCTTGTGATCTGGAAAAGCCTAGTTCAATACCGCCGGTTCATCTTCTTGAATTTCTCATAGTGATAGTCATCTGTTGCTTTTTCGTTCGGTGGACGCTTGCGGTTCGGTGGAGATCCTACAAACAGAAAAGAGGGAACTTGGAGACACTTCTAAAGAGAGATGAGATTTAGATGTGATCCACTGCGATACAGAGAGGCGTCCTTCAACATTTTCAGTCCTAATCCAGAATTATTCCAATATATAAAAGGGAGGGAATTCCAAAGGGTAGGTGCCACAACACTAAAGGTCTGATTCCTATATTGTGCAGAATGGAACCCCTAATAAGAGGGTATCAGCAGGAGGACCTCGCCTGCAGAGCACAGTGATTTGACTGGGTGTATATAAGGGGTGAGGTGATATTTCAGGTATCGTGGTCCCAAGCTGTTTAGGGCTTTTTACACCAAAACCAGCACCAGTGGCTAACTGGCAGCCCGTGCAATTCTTTCAGATACAGTGTAACGTGGTGGTTGTATCCTGTTCCAGTGAGCGGTCTAGGTGCTGCATTGTGCAGCTTCCAGACCAGCCTGAAGGGCAGGCCCACACAGAGCACTTCGCAGTAATCCAGCCTGGAGCCTACCAGCCCATGGACAACAGCAGTCAGGCTAATCCCAAACTGTAACCTTATTTTAAAAAACATACCATATATGCCAATTTCGCCTCCTTTTCTCTTTAAGGCATGCGCAGGCAAAGGAAAGGCAGGGCTTCTACATTATTAAAACAGTTGCGTAGAGGAAGGAACAGGGCGATAAAGCCACAGCTAACTACTTTCTTCCAAACTGCAACGAAAGACAAAAAGGAAATCTATCTTTCTTGCTGGAAGGCGCATCTAACAGTGGTAGGAAAGGTCTGCCAGTTTAGCCAGGGCAGCTAAAGAGAATCCCAGGTTCTGCTTCTGAATCCTAGAAGAGTAGAGTTAGAAGGGGCCTATAAGGCCGAGTCCAACCCGCTGATCGATGCAGGAATCCAACTTAAAGTGTACCCGACAGGCAGCTACAGACAACTATTATGTTGGGAGCAAACTGTTATTATGACAGAGAACACCAGAACATCTTCCCCGGAGTATGAGTCACTGAGCAGGAAACCAACAGCAGCTCAGGCACGGCGAACGGCCATAGCTCGGTGATAAGGCACCTGCTTTGCACGCAGAAGGTCCCCGGTTCAATCCCCGATGGCATCTCTAGACGGCGCTGGAAACGCCCCCTACCAGAAAACCTGGAGAGCTGCTGCAGGTCAGTGCAGACAATACTGAGCTAGATGGACTGAGGGTCTGACTCAGTATAAGGAAGCTTCCTAAGTTGATGGTTTCTACGTAGGCACACGCAATTGTTAAGCCTCTGAGAATCATGCCCCGCCCTGTCAGCGCGTTAACTGCTTTGAAACTGGGAGCCAAAAGACAAAGGCTACATCCGTACAAAAGTTGCGGACACACAAGCATTCCAGAAATCCACATGTTGCAGGAACTTACTCTCAGGTTCTGGCTTTTCAGTGTCTCCCACCCTCAGTGGACGGGCTTTGGGCTCCTCTCTGTTTCTCCGCACTGGCGCGTTCAGCTCTTCATGATAAACTGGAAGGAAACACTCAGCCAATTCAGATGACTACAATAACAAAGGGCAGCAGGGCTTTGACAACGGGCTGATTCAGATCCAATAGCAAACCACGGTATTGGGCTTGGTGAATGAGCCTTCGAGGACCGTTGGGATCCTGTGTCCCTTCTCTTCCTGTCACACGCTTTGCTTCAACTTAGATTCCCCCCCCCGCCATGGCATTTCAACTCGCAAACTATGGCTTGCCTTGCCTTTGAAACCGGGAGCAAACCACGGTTTCCAATCCTAATGTGCAGGGTTAAGTGCAAGCCATAGTTTGCTAGTTCAGCCAGAACAGCATAGTTTGCTTCAAACCAGGAAGGGATGCATGAAGGAAGAACAAATGGAGAAACGGGAATGGGCAGGTCAGAAGGTCCTTAAAGGCTCATTTATGTAGCACTAAGTTATGGTTTAGCTTTACGTCTGAACCAGCCTATTCTGTTTATATCGAGGATGAAAGAATTTGCAGATGCTCCTGAACTTACCAGTAGTATTCAATGCTACCCCTACTTAGAGTAGACGCATTCATTGTTACTCACTGCTACTCCCAGTCAGAGTAGACCCATTAAAGTTAATAGACATGGCTAACTTAGGTACACTAATTTCAATGGGTCTACTCTGAGTAGGACTTCATTGGCTACAACTCTCTGTTCTAAGAATACAGCGTCCTTTGCAGTTTAAGTTAATACTCTTCACCAAAGGCAGCTCCTGAAAATGTTGCTTAAAACCTTCAACAGCATTTGTTAGTTTATTTGTGAATTTACTTCAGCTAACTGTGAGGGTCCTGCAGAGGGAGGGGAAAGCTGTGTGTGCACACAGGTGCACACAAACACACACACACACGTTCCTTCTCTCTGGCACTTCCTATGCCCTGCAGTTATTCAGGAAGAAGCGCATGCTGAAAAATGTTGTCCAAACCACAGGCACTGAAGGTCAGGTGCCCGTTGGGATCAGCATCTGTGCCGGCCTGCCCACAGCAGGGGACTCACATCTGTTGTGCTGGACGTAGTTGACAGCCATGTTTGTGGGAACAAAGGAGGTTTCGCTCTCTTTTTTTTTATTGTGCTGCTCAGCAAGCAACCTCGCTTTGGCCTCCTCGGTGGAGATGATGTTTTTGATCTTGGCTCTGAAAGGAAAAAGAAAAGGAAAAATCCCTACAGTGCAGAGTCGATCATTCTAGATTGGGTGAGGAAACAAAAGCAAACTGTTTTTTTCAGAAGACTGTTTTTAAATTATATTCTGTGTAATTGAAGCGCTTGCCACCCCTGGGCTCCTTCTGCTGTGCTACAGGCGGGTGCCTTGCTAATTGCATCCAAGCTGCAGTGCGGTGTGGTGGTCAGAGTGTCAGAATGGGACCTGGGAGGCCAGGGTTCGAGTCCTCACTCGGCCATGAAGCTCGCGAGGTGACCTTGGGCCAGCTGCTACCTCTCAGTCCAACCCACCTCACAGGGTTGTTGTGAGGATAAAGCGGGAAGAGAACTGTGTAGATCCCCTTGAGGTCTTTGGAGGAGAGGTGGGACGTAAATGTTGCAATGATAATAAAAAACCACCTACGCTGCAACAGCGACATCTAGTTACCCGTTAGAGAAAGGAGAGGTGGAACGCTCTATCTCCGTTGATGAAAGACCCAACAATTCCTGAATCCTCTCCCTGAACTCTTTCCATTCCAGTTGGTCATTACCAGGACTCTGTAACTAAGAATGCCCGAGCTTGCTTTTTTCCTCCTCCCTCCTCCTCCCTTTTCTTTTTGTGCCACGCCTTATTACTGATATTTGTAAGACGCTCTGGGAGCCTTTTTTTTTCCAGGGTAAAAAATGCTTTGCATAAACAGATAACAAGTGCCCCAAGCCACCTACTCAATGCCGAGGTCCACTTCAGGGATGCCACTCAGCATCTGATTGGACAGCATCTCTTCCGTCTTCTTGGCCGAAGAGACCCGGATGCTCTCGGGTAGCTCATACAGACAGTCCTCCGCGTTCTTCTGCTTCACTTTCTGCTCCTCGTTTTCCACAATTCCCTTCCTCTTCTTCAGCTCAGTTTCAATGTATTTCATCCTGAACATGGAGGCAGCATAGCAAGGGTTAAGAACATGCTCTATGTTGGCCAGCCCTTGTGTCTAGTCCGGAAGCTTTGCCTAGTGCAGAACACTGGGGCTAGACTGGTGGTAGGAACAGGCTATTGCCAACACATGACACCAGTGTTAGAAGACCCACACTGACTTCCTGTCTTCTGCATGGGCAGTATTCAAGGTTCTTGTGTACAAAGCCCTGAACAACTTTGGCCTAGGATGCCTTAAGGACCTCTTTGCCCCGGATGTCCCAGGCCCATCACTGAGATCACCTGGGGGGTGGCACTGTTCGTGGCCTCCCACGGGCCAGACAGGAAGTCGTGCCTTCAGGGTTGTGGACCCAGCTCTGTGGAACTCCCTCCCACCAGAAGTCAGACAGGCACCAACCCTGCAGAGTTTCAAGTGACCGTCGTATTACAGGAGGCCTCTGTTCAATAAATGCTGCTCTGATGCTCTGCTTTATGATGTTTCAAGCCATGTTTTAAATGGTGCACATTGTATGTTTTATTTTTTGTAAGCTGCTCTGAGACAAACGGTGAAAAGCGGCGTATAAACTTCTTAAATACTACAACAGTAAGCAAACAGCTAGGAAATTCAGATGGGGCTTATTCATGAGTGGAGGCCACAGGCGGCACTCCTTCAGCGAAGGCCTTCAGAGCATCTCCGTGTCTTTTCGTTTTCAAGCCTTGATTGCCTACTGCAGGGGTGAGGAACCTGTAGGTCTCAGGTGTCACTGGCCTCCAGCTCCCCTTAACCCTCACCTCTGGCCATGCTGGCTGCAGGAGCTGATGGGGGTTTATTAATTATTTTATTTATAAAAATATTCGCATGCTGCTATTTCGTTAAAAACATCAAAGCGGTTTACAACACGTTAAAAACCATCACCACCACCACAGAATTAAAAAAATACAATAAAAATACAATATAAACAAACGTTTGTAGTCCAGCAACACCCGGAGGGCTGCAAGTTCCCCACCCAGATCTCTAAGAGGCAGCATTCCTGTCCCCTCTTTTATGATGGAATGCCTCTTCTAAATAGAGGCATGCTTCCATCTCTTGCATGCAGTAGGGAATGCTCCTTCCTAGAGCAAGGCTGGGGGACCCGTGGCCTCCCATCGTTGCTAGACTCCAACTCCCTTCATCCCTGACAACTGGCTGTACTGGCCCGGGGCTGATGGGAATTGGAGTTCAGCAGCAAACTGGAGGAGAACAGCAAGCCTGGTCTGCTGCCTGAAACTTCTCGCTGCCTGGGAGCTGTGTATGAAGTTCCTAAATCAGGCAGGGCCAATTTACAGGCATTGTACAGGCCTCAGAACAATGGGAGTTGTGACAAGATGCTGCGGAGAATTCTGACTGCCCAAGAGGAGCTCCTCTTCAGACCTGCCATCAGACCACTCCATCCCACTGCTCCAGTTTTCCGCAATGGTTTCCAACCGGCACTGAACATTCTGTGGCATCTGAACATGTTCATTCCTCATTGGCAGTAGAGTAGGTGATGGGATCCTCCCCAGGGCTTGCTGACTGCCTTGCGGCGCTGACCCGACTCTGGCCCTGAAAAGATTCTCTGCAACATTTCATTACAGGTCCCTCTTGAGTACTGGCTGCTAGGGGACAAATAATGAGGGCAGGCTGGTGCCTTCATGCCTTTCTTGTGGACTTCCTGAACGCATCTGGTTGGACACCGTGGAAAACAGGATGTGGGACTAGATGGGCCTCTGGTCTGATTCAGCAGAGCAAATAGTAACGATTTTAAGCACAGCACAACAGAAAGTGCCATTAGGAACATTCTGGAGGGGAAAAGCATGCCTTGTGGGGAAAAAACAGGCCTGCAAAATCTGCCAGTGAGGGTATGACAAACCACTTACATATCAGCGTCTTCGTCCCTCCTGTTGGTCTCTGCTGAAAAAGAGGTCCCGAGGTTGAGATCCTCTTCTTCATTGATCCTGTAAAAAAAAAAATGAGAAAAATGAACAAGCTCTCTTAACCAGCATCAAATCTGTTAAATTGTCAATGGTGCAGCAGAGATGTTAAGTGAAACCATAAACCACTGTTTGAGCCTGCAAATGTACAACAAGCCGACCGTGGGTTCAATGCAATCTACGACAAGTACTTTAAAATTTCACTGAATTTGATAAATTTTAGTTTAGATAAGGGGGGGGCATGAGAAGAAGGGTATTCAATTGCAGTGTGGAGAAAGCAACAGAGAAAAATTCTTCTCCCGCTCTAATACAGTAATACTAGAACTCGGAGTCATCCAATGAAGCTGAATGTTGGAAGATTCAGGACAGACAGAAGAAAGTACTCCCTCGCAAGGTGCAGCGTTAGACAATGGAATTCGTCCCCACAAGCACCAACTTGGACGGCTTTAAGAGAAGATTAAACAAATTCATGGAGGAGAAGGAGGCTATCAGTGGCTACTTGTTATTTAGTTGTCTTTTACAGTTTCTAATTATGTGTTTTAAAATTGCTGTAACCCGCCCTGGAACCTTTGGGTGAAGGGTGGGTAATAAATTCTAATTCTAATAATAATAATATAGCTATGTGCTCCCTCCACTGTCTGAGGCAGTATGCTTCTGAATATCAGTTGCTGGGAATTGCAGGTGGGGAGAGTTGCTGTTGCGCTCAGGTCCTGCTTGCGGCTTCCCATTGGGGCATCTGGTTGGCCACTGTGAGAACAGGACGCTGGACTAGATGGGCCCTCCTTGGCCTGATCCAGCAGCCAGGCTCTTATATGAAAGTTATCCATGCAATTACTATCCTCCCATTTAAATGTAGGATGCTGCCTTATACTGGGTCAGACCATTGGTCACCTAGCTCAGTACTGTGTCTACACTGACTTGCAACAGCTCTCTAGGGTTTCAGGGCACGGTTCTCTCTGAGCCCTACCTGGAGTGGCTGGGGATTGAACCTGGGGTCTTCTGCATGCATAGCAAGCGCTTGGCCACTGAGCTAAAGCCCTTCCTCAAACCAGCAGGACTTAGGCTGCAATCCAATACATGCCCAGTCAGAAGTAAATGCCATTGGATTCAATGGGACTTACTCCCAGGTAAGTGAGTACTGGATTGCAGCATTAGTGCTTAATTCTGGCTGCACCATACCTGTAGACTGCAATCCTACGCACACTTAGAACTCATTGCACACAGTGGAACTGAATGCTCCTCCATACCTGTCCTTGCCCCGTTCTTTTAATTTCTTCATGTCCACCATTCCACCGGTCTTTATCTTAAAGGGGTCATCCTGGTGAAAAGGAGAGTGGGGAGGAGAGACTATCAGTGATTTGATCCTACCCACTGCAGAATATGCTTTTGCCATCTTTTATCCAGAGAGGATGAACGATTGGGGTCAAGTACACAAGCAAAACAGACCAGGGGACCTTAGCAAAAATGGGCAGAGCACCCTGTAAGGTAGACACAGCCCACCCACCCCCTCCCAACCTATAGAGCGATTCTGAATCTTTACAGGGGGGCGATCAGCAGAATAAAGGTATGATCGTCACAACTTTAACCTGCTCTCTTTCACACGGTATTCCTATATTACACACAAATAGAGCCTGGTTAATTTTGCCATGTCCTGATGATTATTGGCTTGTGGTAATGTGAAGGCGGGCTTTTTCACTGGTGGCACCAGTGTGGCAGAATGCTGAAATATGAGAGGCCCCATCAGTATTGGCATTTCGCTGGCTCCTGAAAACATACCTCTTTAGGCAAGTTTCCCCTGAACTTGAACTTCAGATCTTATTGTTTTAACTGTTTTTTTAAACGTGTTTTAATCGTCAAGCTTTTTAACTGGTTTGATTTATTGTACATTTTAATTAAGGATGCTTTAATGGAAACTGTTATTGTATATTTTAATTATGTATGGATTTTATAACGGGTTTTATAGTTGTAAACCACTTAGAAGCCATTTGGCATATAAGTGTAATACTACTAATAATAGAATAAAACCTATCCAAACAATGAAAACAATGTTCAGATTCATAACATCTTTTGAAGCAATTCATTTGTAAATCAAGTCCACAACTGGGGCTCCTGAGGTCAACTTAATCCCGTAAGAAGCAGATCCTGCTGGGAGGAAGGGTAGGATATAAATCAAATAATAAATAAACGGGCCTGCTATCGGAATTTTGCTGAGCAAACAAATTTAATGGTGTTGGCTAGGAATCTGAAACACATCCATCAGCTCTGTTCAAAACGGGCAGAGGGAAAGAGAAAAACGTTTCAGATTTTCTTTTAACAGTTCCAGGTAAGCGAAATGACCTCCTCTTCCATCCTCCCTGATCTTACCGTCAAGGTTGTTTCTTCTTGCAACTTCTCCCCGACGAGCAGAGCGGCAGCACTGGAAACATACACACGCACACCAAAGAGAAACTCAAGTCAGTCAAAAGAAACACTCCCAATTTTATCTCACGCCTGACTGCAACGCACAGCAGTCTACAGCAATCAGCATCACCCAGATTTCCCCCAGCGGCTTTTTATTATTAGCCTTACAGAGAGCCAGTGTCATGTAGCGCAGCTGTCAGGAACCCTTGGCCCTCCAGATGTTGCTGAACTACAGTTCCCATCAGCCCCAGCAACCATACCCAATGGCCAGGGATGATGGGAGTTGACAATCCACAAGAGATCAAAGACTTCTGTACATGCACTCCATACATCTCTGGCCACAATGCCTCAACAGTCTGAGAAAGTTCCTCTTGCATGCCATTTACCTCACTCCATTTTGCCTCCTCCTTAGACTTTGCACTTCTTTTGCTTCCTCCAATTTTAATCTGGGGAGGAAAAACCAGACACCACACACACAGAGTGGGGCAGGAAACTATTAGAATATTGACAATAGTGCTTGTGCGCGTCCAGATCCCTCATGCTTTTTGATGGGATTATAGCGACGGAAAGGTTCTAATGCTCTGTTATTGCTGCGAGCCACTTGGAGCTCAGCTTTGCTAGGAGAGCAGTCTACAAATATTAAATAAAAATCAGATTTGAAAAAATCATTCCCTAGAACAGGGGTGACCCAACCTTTTTAGGTTTGTGGGTACACTTGGATTTTTTGAGCGAATGCTGGGGGCACCAACCCCTCTACTCACTTTTCTCCCCTGGATTAGTACTCGCCCCCCCCCTCCAGAGAGGCAGTAAAAGTGTGTGCATGGACACACATCATTTTTTTCAAGGGATCTGGGTAAAAGTCAGGTCCAGTAGAATAAATCAGATCATAGAGCTGGAAGTAGGAAAGAGTGTCACTTTTCCCCACTTCCTCCTTCAACTGTATGTGCTTTTCAAGGGAGAAAAAGGTAACCACGCACACCACATCATGACCAAGGGGGCATTAGGGATGGTGGTGGCTCAGAGGCTTTGCAGGCACCTCAAAGTCACCACTGCACCCACAGGTGTCATGTTGGCAACCCCTGCACTAGAAAAGTCACTCTCCCACTGAAAGCCAGTGTGATGTAGTTCAGATGTGGGGAACCTTTGGCCCTCCAGATGTTGCTGAAGCAGAACTCTCATCATCCCTGGCCATCGGCCACGCTTTCTGAGGCTGCTGGGAGCTGCAGTTCAGCAACATCTGGAGGGCCAAAGGTTCCCCACACCTGATGCAGCGGCTAAAGTGCTTGTTTTAGGCCAGGGAGCTATGCAGATCCCGCTCAGCCGATGAAACGTACTGCATGAATGTGGGCCAAGTCATGTTCTTTCAACCAAACCTACCTCGCAGGTTTGCTGTTGCAAGGCTAAAACTGGGGACCCTTTGGAGGAGAAGGATAATAATAATAGCTACAATTAAAAGGAGTGGCTTAGTCCTTTCTGAATATGTGTACTTTGCTACAGGCCCAGACCCCAAACTACTCTCTTGGACCCAAATATTTAAAAGGGGGCCATGCACGCACCGGACCTCCTCGGTGACCTGCTCATCCTCGTCTTCCTCCTCGGAATCCACCTTCCTCCGGCGGAAAACCTTCCCTGCCGGCATGATCCCAGCTGGGGTGTTGACAAATCCTGTTCCTACCCTTACACAGGAACAGCAATGGCTGCGTCTGTTTCTTGGCCCTGCTGCGCGCACAATGATGACGCGATCATGACGAGCCGAAGCCGCGCTGGGCTTTGCCCTTAGAATGTGAGGGCAAAGGGGAGGTCGGCTTTGCTGGGGAGGGCGGAGAGGTTAGATCATAGACAAAAAAGTAGACTGACAATTCCACGGGATGAAGACGGGACTTTCTGAATACTTTTTGAAGCCACTCTTTGTTTTAAGTGAGGTTAAAATGACAGCCTATTATTATTATTATTATTATTATTATTAATAATAATAATAATAATAATAATTTATTTTATTATTATTTATTACATTTCGTTGTTCCTTGCTGCAAAAATGTCTCAAAGTGACTTGCAATTATAAAAGGATACATGCAAAGATATTTTTAATTGCCCTATTTGGAACCTATAAATTGGTCTTCCAAAAATACATATAAAAAGCCAGATGAATTTTTTTAAATAAAAGTATGCATGATACAAAATTTATAGGGAACAATGGAGGCATTTCAGAAATTTAGTAGAGCTGTGATGGGGGAGAAGTGTGTTCCCCCCCTCACAAAAAATGTGACAGCTAAGACAGGATTTCATACTTTTTCTTTGCAAACTCATTCCTATGAAAACCAAGTAATTCTGTTCAGATGATCAGCATTTTGAAACTGGGTTGAAAATGCCATATGGTCAATATTTTAATTATTCCCAGTTTCACTGAGGCTGTGGCAGAGAGGGAGCAGTTTACGATAGCCCTGCAGTGTAGTCCAGTCCTACTATCTCCGCAGTGTAGGGTTGGGGTTGAAAGAGTGGCATATGACAGCCTTGCAATGTAGTTCTGTCCTATGTAGTTCTGTCCTGTATTGCAGGCTGGAGTTGAAAGAGGGCAGCTTATAACAGCCCTGCAGTGTAGGCCAGTGCCACACTATCAACTATCTTGGCTCCTATGATTGGCAGGGGAGGCCCTGCTGGTGGTGCTGTTGTGGGGTGCAAAATTCGAACGAGCGCGAATCCCAGAGGAGGGCTCGTGTTTGGGCTCCCACCTCGTTTCGGAAGGTGCGAATCTTGGTAGATTTCGGCTTGAAATGCGAACTGAAGCGAATTCCCCCCTATAAGGCCAGGCAGGGAAAGAGGGAGGCCTCCTGCCGCCCCGAAGTCCCCTCCCAGGCGCCGTGGCCCACCTCCGGGCCCGCCTCTGCCTCCTCCCAGCCCGGCTGCAGCCTCCGCTGCCACCGCCTCCTGTCAGAGCCGCCCGTCTCCTGCGAGCCGCTGCCAGGCAGCCTCCGCTGCCTCCTCCTGGGGCGGCCTTAGCAGGTAACCAGCGGCTAAGCCGCAGAAGGGAGCCCCGTTTTGGACCCGGCAGCCGAAGCACCGCAGGCCAGCACGAGAGAGACAGAGAGAGAGAAGGCGACGTGGGGCCTAGTTGGGGACCAGAAGCTCCGGCCTCGCCTGGGCCGTCGCCCCGCGGAAGAGGGGCGCCCCAGAGGGAGTGGGGGGTCGGGGGAGGAGGGAAACGGTTTTGGAGCCGGGCGAGCGTAAGTGGAGGCTCCGAGCGGGACAAAACAGGTTTTGGAGGGTTTGACAAATGCCTTCTCATAGTGGCCAACGGGGTGGGGGGATTAGGGGACGGGGCGTTTTTTTTTAGTACGGGGACTTCGTCTTAACTTGAGCGGAGAGAAGAGGATGTTGAGGCTGATTTTTTTGAAGGGGTGTGTTAATGCATTACCGCTATTGTTGTTACTATTGGGGGGGGAGCGTTAATGCATTAACTTCGCTTTACTTTTTGGGGGGTGTATTCATGCATCACCTCCCCCCATCATCATTATTAATAGGAGTATTAATGCATTACCACCCCTTTATTATTACAGGGAGTATTAATGTATCACCCCCCCTGTTAATTATTATTGGAAGCACTAATGCGTTACCACCCCTTTGTTATTAGGGGGAATATTAATGCATCACCCAATTATTATTATTATTATTATTATTGATGTATTAGCACCACTTTATTATTAGGGGGAGCATTCATGCATCATCTTCCCCAATTATCATTATTATTATTGTTATGGGGAGTATCATTTTATTATTAGAGGGAGTATTAATGCAGCACCTCCTCCCATTTTTATTATTATTATTATGAGTATGAATGCAATAGCACCTCCTTTGTTATTATGGGGAGGCATTTGGGTGCCTTTATATAATACTCTCCACCGTTAACTTGGGGAAGGGGGGAAGTGGAGAGAAGCTGCTATGTGTGGGCTAATTTGGGGTAGGAACCAGTCAGCTGTGTGTTCGCTTTCCTTATTTTGAGTGG
The DNA here is from genome assembly GCF_030035675.1 of Rhineura floridana. Taxonomy (NCBI): domain Eukaryota; kingdom Metazoa; phylum Chordata; class Lepidosauria; order Squamata; family Rhineuridae; genus Rhineura; species Rhineura floridana. The sequence goes on along the minus strand of NC_084499.1, from coordinate 19,446,965 downwards.
GGAATCTAATGGGGGGGGCATCTCTAGCCAAGTTTACCAATCTCCTGGCCTCACCCAGCTCCATGTGACGTATCTCTTTGGAAAGTGGGGTCTGCGGAGGAATATAAAATGCTTTCTTTGGCTATTTTTTTCTTGAAAGGGGGATCTTTGTAGATTTGTTGTGTTTAATGAGCTATGCTGTTGGGGAGAGTTTGTTTCAAAGTCCCAATCGCACCATATCTGCTAGTTATTGTTTAACATGCATTTGCTCTCCCTTTGTGAGATTAGTCTATAACACATATCAATCTCTCTCTCCCCCCCCCCCAACCTTCTATAATTATACACATTGAACCTAATATATGTTTGTGATGGATGCATGGAACTGGGATAGGGGTGGTATTTCTGGATTACTCAGTCTACAGTGTAAAATATGTGTTTTGGGGGGCACATATTCTCTGGGACATCTGCTTTGCCTTCTCTGACAAGGACACAAGGGCGATAGCTCATAAGGATATAAGAAGATTCCTGCAGCTGGGTCTGGCCAAAGGCCCGTCTAGTCAAGCATTCTCTTCTCATGGTGCCCAACGAGATTATCAGTGGCAGTGGTGGGGGCTCTGTGGCCCTCCAACCACCAGGACGCATGCCAGTGGTCAGGAATGATGGAAGTTGTAGCCTAACAATATTTGGAGAACCATGGTCTCAGGTTCAATCCCTAACAGCATCTCTGGGCAGGGCTGGGAAGGACCCCTGCCTGAAACCCTGGAGAGTGGCTGCCAGTCAGTGTAGACAATACTGAGCTATAGGGACCAATGGTCTGACTCTTCATGGTTTGGGATAATACTCGAGAGGGCTGAAGTGGCAGCTGGACCATGTGGGAAGCTGGTACTTGATGTTTATAATTAGGGTAGAAAATGCCAGTACAGGATGGCAATTATGCCCTTTGGGTGGCAAAAGAGAGTTTGTGTCAAAGTTGGCCCACTCCTTGCCTAAAAAGCCCAGAGAGACAAATTCAATATGGGTTGGATTTCTGACACTGTGTTTTTGTTTTAAATTCACCTACTTCAGAATTAGTTTTTAGACACGTTGGGAAACAGCCTGTAAACTATAATGTATATGACAAGGGCAGGCTTGGGATCCACATGACGAAGCTGGACTTGAAAACAAACCAACCTATTTTGCTGTCTCTTTCTTGCTCCACACAGGTGAGCCCGGGTTCAAAATGGGCGATCCTAGAGACATTTGCCCTCACCTGGATTCCATAGGTGAAGTCACCAAGGAAGATCTGCTTCTCAAATCCAAGGTAAGGAAAGATTTGTTTGCAATAAAAACCACCCACTCCTCTTAAGAATATCCTCAGGGAGAAGATGTGACTGCTAAACCAGTGCAAGTCTGAGTTAAGCACGTCCTAAGCTTCTGAAGCTCATTCGTAAGAGGAAAGGCGGGGTTAGACCGGAGTGGGGAAGCTGGTGTTCCAGAAGTTGCTGGACTCCAACTCCCGTCCTCTCTGGCCGTTGGCCATGCTGCTTGCTGCTGATCAGAGTTCAACAGCATCTGCAGGACCACATGTTCCCCACCCCTCCATTAGACAAATAGTCTCTCTGAGAATTACAAGTCACTGACAAACTATTTGTCTCCCCCTTGTGAAAACAGGGAACATGCCAGTCTTGTGGAGCCAGGGGACCAAATCTGTGGGCCTGCCTCCAGGTAACAGCGTTGCTTTAAAGTATATGTGAGCTTTGTTATTCCCACTTGTCCATGGTGAGTTTATTGAACGGCACCGGGTAAACGTTTCACCTTTTGGGACATGAAATAACCATATTTTGGATGCATTTTGTGTGTGTTTGTGTGTGTATCTATACGCACGTGTGCGCACTCTCACACATTCTTTCACTACGTCTCTGCAGTGTTACCTGCTTTGTTTCTCTTTAGGTTGCTTGCCCGTACGTTGGTTGTGGGGAATCCTTTGCCGATCATAGCACCCTTCATGCGCAGGTGAGAGATCTTGTCCCCCTCCCTGAGAGCGAGTGAGCAGTAGGCATAATTTCCTTGGAACTAAACTGTAAGCCCCAAACCCTTTTAGCACTGAACACTTCTGGTTCTCCCAGCTGTGTTGCCTGAAAGACACACAAGTGTTGTCTAGATCAGGGGGTCCCAAACTGTGGTCCAGTGGTCTGCAAGCTTCATTTAGGTCGTCCACGGCACGTCCACGTTAAATACTCATACTTATTTTTAATTGTATTGTTACTGCATCTTTTATTTCCTGTATTTTTATTGCATTAAAGTCTTAATTCTATGGATTGCCAGTTGTAATACTTTTATAGAAGACAGTACAGGAAATAAAAAAGAAGCAACAGAAATACAATTAAAAGTCTTACAGTATCTAGCACAGCGCATTACAATAGCTACAGCAGGGAGAAAAAATCATTAAGTGGTCTGCCAAGACCGTCAGCAATTTACCACTTGAAAACCTAGTTGGATAAAAATGATATCAGTTGCTATACTTACACTCTGTGTGTGTGTGTGTGTGCTTTAAATTGCTAGGCCAAAAAGCACAATCTGACGGTGAACCTGACAACATTCCGGGTGTGGTGCTACGCCTGTGAAAAGGAGGTGTTCTTGGACCAGCGGCTGGCCTCCCACGCTCCAGCCCCACCATCAAAATTCATGGACCAGGTGGGTGTGTTCTGACACTCCTAGGCCTTTTGAGTTGCTTCCCCTTCCCCCTTTTTCATAGGCCTTTCTTGCTGTCTCTCAGCTCAGCTGGTGTTAGCACTCTGCACGTTCGTAGGTTCCTGTCAGGCAGTTTTTGTTTTTGTAAATTGAAAGGGGGAAAAAAATGTATATTTTTTTAGACCAACTTTCTAAATGCGTGCAAACATAGGGAGTCTCCCAAGTATGTCAAAACCACATCCTGATTTTTGGTTGGCCCCATTTTATTTCATTTATTTATTCAGTTTGTATCTCGCATTCCTCCTAAAGGGAGTCCAAATCAGTGTTGCTTCCAAATTGATTGTCACTCAGCCAACCGAGTTCACTGTTAGAGGGAGTGATGCGAACCGGTTTGCGGTGCTTGACTACACTCTGGGGTTTTCAGAACGGCTGCTTCTTTTTCTCCTGTCCCACGCGCGGTGTGTACTATTGTGCTGCAAAGCAGACTTGCCTGTATTAAAGGTTGACTTCCCCAACCGTCATTTCCAGGATTCTCCTCCACCCGTCCATCCTCTGAAAGCTGTCCCAATCGCCGTTGCTGATGAAGGGGAGTCTGAATCGGAAGATGATGACCTGAAACCGAGAGGTAAACCCAGAGACCTCAGCATCTGAAAATAACCCTTTCCGCTTCCCTTGAATGCCTGCCTGCCTGCCTGCATAAATGAATGAATGAATGAATGAAAGAAATGTAGCAGTGGATATAATGAGCAGCAAACTTCCTTCCTTGTTTTGTTCCTCCTACTTTAGGCCTTACTGGAATGAAAAACCTTGGGAACTCCTGTTATATGAACGCTGCACTTCAGGCGCTGTCCAACTGGTAGGTTTAAAGCTGTCTCAGGCCACTTGCAGTCCAAAGCATCTGGAGGGCACCAGGTTGGTGAAGGCTGCTTTAGGCCAAACGTGGCTGCTTCAGCTGGGCAAGGCAGATTTTTTTCCTTCTAACTGCATTATCTCTTCCGTTTTTTAAAAGGCATCCATGTTGTCCCCTTCCTCTTTCTGTGTCCCCAAGTGAAATTGTTGGAAAAATAGTCATCTGCCTTCCTTTTTGTCTTTGTTTCAGCCCGCCGCTCACCCAGTTCTTCCTTGAATGTGGTGGTCTTGTGCGCACGGACAAGAAGCCAGCGCTCTGCAAAAGCTACCAGAAGCTGATCTCGGAAGTGTGGCATAAGAAGCGGTGAGTAAATCTAGAGCAGGGTAGTTTTTTTTAATTGCGATAAGAGTTCCTGTGCTCCCTGATGGAGTTTGGCAGTGGGCCTGTCTCCACGGTAGCGGGAGTAGCTTTATACAGTAGGTTGTGTATAAAGTAGTGAAGAGGATTCTGATTGATCCTGAACAATTCTGACTGCCATTCTCTGTAAGCAGGGGGGGTCACGTAGACAATAGTGAATAGCACTGCTGTAATAGAGTGAATATGTGCCAAGGATACTGATATCGCAGGAATGCAAAGAGGAGGATGGTTGGTACAGGGGGCAGCGCATCACTGTAGCACTTTAGCATAGAACAATTGGATGAAATTGTTGCCATGGTCATGACGAATGTGGGGGTATACTGTGAAGAGTTCTTTATTGTTTATAGCCATCGGCCACCACAATATAATGCATGTAAAACAGTACAAGAATAAACACATAGCCAAATACTTAGACAGGTACAAATATTCAAAAGATATAAGAAGTTAAAATTAATTAAAACAATTTCTTCCAAAATAGGAACCTAATACTGGACAGCTTCTAATTCCCCTTCCGGTGTTTTAGATATTTAACTCTAATCTTTTCCGCAGCCACGGCGAAGGATGCTACTTGAGAGGTTAGATAGATATCATTGCCCGCTAATAGAATGCAAATTTATTCCGGGGGGGGTCTGTATAATATAGGTTGCAGGATATGCGAGAGGTATTTAAACCTCATATCATTGTAGAGAGGAAAATGGGGGGGTATATATCTGTCTGTAACTGACCACCATTTTAGTTGAGTTCTGTACTTTGCTCCAGCTAAGCGCTTGGCTGAATAAACGACCTTAAATGAGGCTTTGGCTTCATTCTTAAGTCTCCTCCAAAAAGAATCAAGTCGTAAATTCCACGACAGTAGTTCTTCTTCTTCTTCTTGATTCTGTGTTTTGTTTTAAACCAGCCCGAGTTATGTCATCCCAAGCAGCCTGTCGCACGGAATCAAGCTGGTCAACCCCATGTTCCGAGGCTATGCGCAACAGGTGAGAGTGACGGTGAACAGGCAATCTCAGGAGCTTCTTTTTTAATTATTTTATTAAGAGATCATAAGGAGAGCCCTGCTGGCTCAGGCCAGTGGCCCATCTAGTCCAGCATCCTGTTCTCACAGTGGCCAACCAGAAGCCCCAGCGGGAAGCCCAAAAGCAGGACCTGAACGCAACAGCAACTCTCCCTTCCTGCAGTTTCCAGCAGCTGGCATTCAGAAACATACGGCCTCCGACAGTGGAGGTGGAATGCAGCCATTGGAGGCTAGTAGCCTTGTCCTCCATGGATTTGCCTCATCCCCTTTTAAAGCCATCCAACAAATACCACTTCCGATATCAGATAATAGGACAAATAAAGAGGAGATAATACATCAATAAGCCATACAGAGTACCAAAGAGAAAAATAAACCAGGTAAATCAAGCCCAAAGATAAGTAACGTCTTACCCCAAATCTCATCCTTCCCTAGATTCACCTAATACATCTAGCTGAGAAAGTTACGTTGTGCAAGTCACTTCATAAAATTAACAGGAAAGAAATAAAAATCCTGGTTTGTCATTTCAAGAAACAAGGTGAGGTGCTTTCCGATTTCCTCCCTGCTGCAGTAAGAAAATGATGTGCTCCCACAGTGTTAGAAATTAAACAATATTTTTCCAGTTGCTTAGGGAGCTAGGACAAATTTTGAGGTGCTGATACAACATGAAGCCTTCTAGCAACCTGGGGATTTCAAGCATCTACAGAGGGTTGTATCCAGGCCTACCCAGAGTAGACACATTGAAATGAACGAACATGGTTAACTTGGGTCCATTAATCTCTTTTTTTTTATCATTAATTTTTATTCAAATTTTCAAAGACAAGAAACAAAACAAAACCAAAACAATTAAACAATAAAATAAAATGTTGACTTCCGATTTGTCGCAGATCAGTTATAGGTCTACAATATATAACAATCCTATCTCTAAAATTATATTATAAAATCACTTTCCTCCAGTAGTTATCTTAATTAATCATCAAATCTCATAAACATTATTTTATTCTTTCCACAAAAAGTCCAAGAGAGGTTTCAATTCCTTGAGAGATATATCTTTCAATTTTTCTCCAAATAAACATATCGCTTAATCCATCTAATTCAAATCTGTTAGGCCCAATAATTTCAATAGCCATTCTTCCATTATCTATATTAATTCCATCTTCCATCTTCAATAATCCTGTTAAGTCCAGTAATTTCAGTAGCCATTCTTCCGTTATCAGTATCCCATAATAATCTTGTTGTCATAGCCATAGTCCAAGCAAACATATCAATTAATCCATCTCGTCAAATCTGCCAAGTCCAATAATTTCCACAACCATTCTTCCATTATCAATATTAATTCCATCTTCCATCTTCAATAGTCCTGTTAAATCCAGTGGTTTCAGTATCCATTCATCCATTATCAGTATCCCATGATGATCTTGCTGTCATAGCCATAGTCATATAACAAGAGTCTGATGGGAATTTCCCCCATCACAAATATGTCCTTGCCATCAATTCTGAATATGTTGTTGAAATATTGTTGTAAAGTCACATCTCTGCTCTGGGTGCATCTCTGCTCTGTCACATATTTGTAGTTAATTCCATAACTTTTTTCTATGTCAAGCCCCATCACATCATTCCAGTCAAGAATTCTGAGTATGTTGCTGAAATATTGCTGCAAAGTCATATCTCTGTTCTTCTTTTTTACAAAATGCACTGGCTCATTTCTTAAGAGTTTCTCCACTGTCACGTATCTGTAGCCAACTCCATAGATTTTTTCTATGTCAAGCTCCATCATATCATTCCAGTCCAGAAAATTATCCAAGACATTGATAACTTTACCACCAAAATCTTCATTAATTTCTTCAGAGACAACGCTGAATTCCAAACAGTAAACTTTATTTCTAACATCCATAAACTCCAAATCTTTTTCCAATTTCACATTTGTTCTAATCTCCAGGGCTTGTAGCTTCCCTATCCCATCAAACTCCTCTCTCACAGAATCCATTGTTTCTTTAAGCTCCTGCGTCATTTTGTTAAATTCAATTTTCATCTCCTGTCTACCCTGTCTCAGGGTTTGTTTCGTTATCTCAATCTCACCCATTATTTTCTGAAACATAATTTCTTCCATGGTCTCAATCACTTTCCTGGTTGTCTTTCTTAAAACCGCAGAAACAAAAATTATTTCAGCCACAATTGGGTTAATGTTCCAGGCTTGCTTATATCAGTGTAGACATTACAGCCTGCCTTATCTCTATGTATTCAGGAATACAAAAACAAACTTAGTTCCCAACATCAAAACAATTAGTGGCGTCGTGAACAAGCAGATTCGTCAAAATGAAATAGACCAAAAAAAAAGTTTTTGTTCCCCCCTCCTCGAAATAGAAATCCCTCTTCCGTTGGTATCTTTAGAATGCACCTCCAGGACAGCTTTTTGCAATAAAAACAAAGATAAGCTTTTTCGATTTCTTTCCTCCTTAATTTCGTTAGTGAAAGAGAAAAGCCATAATAAACTCACCTAGAAGTTCTTCACAGCTGATTCATTGACAAATCTCTTTTTTGCTACACCAATTTAAACCAAGTAAAAAAAGAAAATAGAAAGAAGGATGCTTATCTGCCTGTTGAAGTCCGTTTTTCTTTAAAGAAAAGATAAACGTGTCGCTGTAATCAGCAAGAGCTTGATGAAAGTCCATCCGGCATTGCAGTTTGAACCTTCTCTCATAAATAAATGAAATCCAGTCCTCCCCACAAAAGCAGGCTTTGTGATTGATCTCTACGTTTCTCCCTGACCGGGAGAAAATCTTTACCAGTCAAAAAGAGCGTTGTGACTGATTTTAAAGCTGAAAAAGCTTCTTCTGAGACAAGAGCTCATCTCAGAGGCAGCACAGGCAAAGCAACCCTTCCCGGAAGTCGACAGGTCCATTAATCTCAATGGGTCTACTCTGGGGAAAACTTAGTTGCATGCAGCCCAGAGCATTGTTCTAATTGCCATGAAGGCTGTATGGCAGGGGTAGGGAAATATTTTTAAGTCCGGTGGGGGGGCACATTCCCTCTGGGCAGCCTTCCCAGTGGTGGGCGGGGCCAGAGGCAAAAGTGGGCGGAGCAATGGACGTAAATATTACCTTTTGTACACGTACACACACCCGTATCTGTTCCCCATCCGGATAAGCAAGAGGCGTTATCACTGTTCAAGGACACATTTTTAAATTTATTTTATTTATTTATATCCCGCCTTTCCTTCTGGAGAGCCAGTGTGGTGTAGTGGTTAAGGTGTTGGACTGCAACCTGGGAGACCAGGGTTCGAATCCCCACACAGCCATGAAGCTCATTGGGTGACCTTGGGCCAGTCACTGCCTCTTAGCCTCAGAGGAAGGCAATGGGAAACCCCCTCTGAATACCGCTTACCATGAAAACCCTATTCGTAGGGGCACCGTAAGTCGGGATCGAATTGAAGGCAGCCCAGTTCCAGTTTCCTTCTGGAAGGAGCCCAGGGCGGCAAACAAAAACACTGAACGCACTCTAAAACATCTCAAAAACAAAAGACTTTTAAAACATTAAAATAAAAACATCTTTAAAAATACGTAGGGTAGGGAAACCTTTTTCAGTTTAGGGGGGGGGCGCACATTCCCTCTGGGCAGCCTTCCAAGGGCTATGTGCTAGTGGTGCGGGGCCAGAGGCAAAAGTGGGCAGAGCAATGGATGTAAATGTTACCTTTTGTACACATACACACACCCCTCTCTGTTCCCCATCCGGATAAGCAAGAGGCGTTATCACTGTTCAAGGACACATTTATTTATTTATTTTATTTATATCCCGCCTTTCCTTCTGGTGGCAAACAAAAACACTGAAAGCACTCTAAAACATCTCAAAAACAAAAGAGTTTAAAACATATTAAAATAAAAACGTCTTTGCAAAATATATTTAAAAAAAAAGCTTTGAAAATATCTTAAAAAGCAATTCCAACAAAGACATTCCGAGCCAGGCAGGGCCTGGGAGGGGTATGGTCTGAGGAGCATCCCAGTGGCCAGATGGAGAGTCCTGGAGGGCCGCATTCCATCCCTCCCGCCCCCAGACCTGAGCTTTCCCCTCCTCGCTCTGCACACTACTGGGCTGGATGGACCAACAATCTGAGCTGCGTTGTAAGACAGGTTCTTACATTCCTAAATCACTCTTCTCGCCTCCCTGCAGGACACCCAGGAATTCCTGCGCTGCCTGATGGACCAGCTCCACGAGGAGCTGAAAGAGCCGGTAGCTGCAGAGATGCGGGACTCGGACTCGAGCGATGCGGATGACAAGCGGGAGGGTGACCGCAGCCCCTCGGAGGATGAGTTCCTCTCCTGCGACTCAAGCAGCGACCGAGGCGAGGGAGATGGGCAGAGCAAAACCGGGGGCTCCTTGGTGGAGGCTGAGTTGTTGATCCAGGATGAGGCCGGCCGAGGGATTTCTGAGAAGGAGAGGATGAAGGACCGGAAGTTCTCATGCAGCCACCGGCGGAGCAACTCTGAGCAAGTGGACGAGGACGCTGACGTTGATACCTCTGTGACGGCGCCGGATGGCCGGGCTTCCCCAGAAGCGCTCCCTCCCCCCACTCCTCGCCCTGCCAGCCCCTCTAGAACCCCAGGTACTGCTACAGGTTAAGTACAGTGTCTGAGTCCTGTAGGCTGTATCTCTCATATATATATATATCCTCCACTGATTTTGTTTACACTGATTTACATTGATTTCTACAGGAGAAAAGCTCTGTCTTGGTGGCCTCCTAATTTGCGCAGACTGTTGGTGAGAGCTGTGCTTAAGCCACCTATCACCAATCCTGGGTCTCATCCTTGTCACTCCAAACGCTGTATCACCTGTGTGTACCTCAGGGAGACAGCCACTTTTACAAGCACTAGGACAGGCAGGACATATACATCAAACAGAACATCACCTGCAGGTCCTGCAATATAATTTATGTCATCGAATGCAAAAGACCAGGATGTCATATCCAATACGTAGGAAAGACCACAACTGACACACACACACGCTTCAGAAACCACAAATGGGCAATCTTAACAAAAAAAGTGGAGCAACCAGTTGCAAAACATTTCAACATTGAGGGTCATAGCCTGTTGGACTTTCCTAGAACAGCTCTAGAGATTCCAACAGATCCAGCAACATTGACTAAAAGGGAGAACTTTTGGGTACTCTCTGGACATGGCCTGAACCTGGAGGACAGCACAAACATTACTTAGCTTCTGCAAATGAAGCCCCTCTGAGCATTCCATAAAAAAGAAAATATATATTCCCACTTCTTGCCTCAGTAGAATGGGCCCAAGGCACCCTGCAGCCAATCCAAAAATGATTTAAAAAAAAAATAGGGCAGAGATGGTGCCAGAGGAGAGGGACTCGGTGAGCTGAGATTGTCAGGCAAAGCTTTGCGATCCAGGCTTCTTCACAGGCAATCCCTCTCCTCTCCCCGCACAGAGCCGGACAACGACGCTTACACACGCTGCTCCTCTCGACCCTGCAGCCCCGTTCACCACGACATGCACTCTAAGCTGTCGAGCAGTCCCCCACGCTCAAGCCCTGTGCGACTGGGACCCTCCTATGTGCTGAAAAAGGGTAAGGCCAGGGAGCTTCTGGTGCTGGGAGGGGTTGACTTGGGTGAGTGGCCTCCATCAGAGTTGCCGTGTCTTTCTGTACATCTCCTGGGGATGTCCTTCCACTCCACTGCTGCTATTACAATTATTGTACTTATAATTAAAATTATGTCCCGTCGTTCTTCTCAAAGGAGCAGCCCAGGGCGGCAAACAGATCAATGATACATGTGTTTTTAAAGCGTCCCAAAAGTGATAAAAAAAAATATTCTCCCCACCAGTGATTTCAGCGCTGCCAGGAACAGTATCTTTCAGCCATGAAATGCCCGAAGAGTAAGCAGGGATATTTTCAGCACTCTTCCCCCTGAAAGTCAATAACGAGGGAGACGGATGCACCTCATCGGGGAGGGCATTCCCCAAATGGGGAACCGTCCCTGAAAAAGGCCTTTATACGAAGGCTGCCTTCCATTCGATTCCCTCCACGCGTGCAGAGTCCCTGGGGCGGTCTCCCGCCGAGAGAACTGGCTGGGGGTGGGCGACAGTTTCATTGGTTGTTACTGCCTTCAAATCTCTATCCTCAGCTCAGATGTTGGCTTCCGGCAAAAAGAAGGTGGAGGTCCGCTACCGCAGCGTCATCTCCGACATATTTGACGGCTCCATCCTCAGCCTCGTCCAGTGCCTCACCTGTGACCGAGTGCGTTCCCTTACTGCTGCTGATCCAGTGAAAATGGCAAGGGGACGAGCCTTTCCCACACGCTCCCTTATGCTTTGAACATAAGGAAACTGCCTTTATACCGAGTCGGAATGTTGCGGTCTCTTTAGCCCAGTGCTGTCTACTACGGGGGGGGGGGGGAGCCTCAGCCCTGGGGAGTCCTAATTTTATTATCACTATAAAATTCACATCCCGCCCTTCCTTCCAAAGGAAGCCCAGGGTGGCAAACATAACAAGGCGATTTAACAGCAACAAAAAGAAAAGCCTTCTTAAAAATGTTTTTGAAAACATTTTAAAAAACACAGTCCCAGTGAAAAACATTCCTTTCACCAGCGATTGGAAGGAACTTCAGCCGCTTCAGGCGTCAAATGCCTAGGTAAACAGGAATGTTTTCAACTTCCTCCTGGAAATCAATAGCAGTGGAGAGAGACGCACCTCACTGGGGAGGGCATTCCACAAACGGGGGGGGGGCACCACTGAAAAGGCCCTGTCATGGGTTAGTGCCAACTGGGCAATGGGGTCCTCCAGGCCTCCCTGTATAGCCCTCGAGATTCTGTTTGGGCCATGCCCCCTCACCAGCCTTCTTGAGCGCTTTTGCCTTGCTGGACTGTGATCTGTGATCATGCCTCTTGCCTGTCAGGGTGGAGAGGGCTGTGTAAGAGGAGTTGTGGTACAGCCTTCAAAAGATGCGCAGGCTCATATTTTTAGGGAGTCTGGGAGAAGGGGATTTCATGGTTGTAGAGCAGCCATGTGGAACATTTTTCTGCAGGCCCCAATTCAGTGTTTTCCCAAACCTCTAAAGTTCAGGTGCGCATTCTTGTCTGAACTAGGATCAGGCCAAGGGAGGCCCATCTAATCCAGCATCCTGTTCTCACGATTGCCAGACAGATGTCTCAGTGGGAAGCCTACAAGCAGGACCTGAGTGCAACAGCAGCTCTTTCCCCACTCATGATCCCCAGCAATTGTTATTCAGGAGGATACAGTCTCCCGGTAGCAGAGACAGAACACAGCCATCGTGGCTAGCAGCCCCTGATTGCCTTCTTTTTCCTTCTGTGGCTCCCTGCAGGTATCCACCACCGTGGAGACGTTCCAGGATCTGTCGCTTCCCATCCCCGGGAAGGAGGACTTGGCCAAGCTTCATTCCGCCATTTACCAGAACGTGCCAGCCAAGACAGGGGCCTGCGGGGACAGCTATGCCGCCTCACAGGGCTGGATCGCCTTCATCATGGAGTACATCCGGAGGTGAGCGGGCCTCAGAGGTACCATTTGAGCTTTTGGGGAGTTGTGGACAGAGGTGAGATTCAGCAAAGTCCAAAAACTAAGCTTTTGGATGTGTTCGAGATGAAACTGGGGGGAAAGTCTGCTCTTAAACAGCATTTTTTGTGGCTTTTTTCTCTTTTTATATATATATCATAATGCAGGGATGGGCATCTGTCAAGCTTCTGTGGTCTCCTTTGGTTTTTACTAGGAAGGGTCGGTGCAAAATGGGTGGCCAGTTCATTTCCTGGCCCAGTTCAAGGTGCTCACAGTAGTGTTGAAAGTTCTAAACGAGGTGCGGACAGATTGACATGAGAGGAGGTGATTCTTCAAGTACTTGCTGTTTCCCCACCACCGATAAAAGCCATTCAGTGCTTTTAACGGTGAGGACCAGCACTTTGAATTGGAACCAGATCTAAAGTGCTATTAAAACCGGCGAGGTAAAATCTGGGCAAGCAGCACTAGTGAAGACTCTCTCTGGCTGCTGCATTCTGCACTAACCAAAGCGTCTGAACAGTTTTCAAAGGGAGCCCAACCTATAATGTATTTCTGTAATCCAGGCGGGGACTTAAATGCTGGGGAAACGCCGCCATTGGCTGGTCTTCCATCTCAAGGAAGCTCTGGGAGCAAACCCTTTGGGGGAGGGGCCGAGGGAGGGAGGGGCCGAGGGGGAGAGGCGTGGCCATCCACAGCGACTCCGTCCCAAGCAATGCTCCTCCCTCGCTCTGACAGGTTTGTGGTGTCCTGCATCCCCAGCTGGTTTTGGGGTCCGGTGGTCACCTTGGAGGACTGTCTCGCTGCCTTCTTTGCCGCAGACGAGTTGAAAGGTGCGTTGGCCGGGAGGGAGCCTGGGGTGTGCATTTTGTTTGTTTATGCATTTAAATTGGATTTCTTTTGAACGGCTGGACGGACCACCCGTCGGGCCTGATACGAGCCAGTTTGGTCTATGACCGTAAATAAAAATCAAGCAAGCCAGCTTCTTAGGTTCAGATTCATATTTGGGGAAGGGGCTGTAGCTCAGTGGGCGGAGCATCCGCTTTGCCTGCCAAAGGTCCCCGGTTCAGTCCCCACTGGCATCCCCGGGGAGGGCTGGGAGAGAGCCCTGTCAGAAGCACTGGAGAGCTGCTGCTGCCAGTCAGTGCAGACGGTTCTGATCTAGATGGGCCAACGGTCTGACTTGAAAGCAACATCCTGTGAATTTAGAAAGGGCCGTAGCTCAGTGGTGGGGCATCTGCCTTGCATGCTGAAGGTCCCCGGTTCAATCCCTAGGTAGGGTCCCTGTCTGAAGCTCTGGAGGGCCGCTGCCAGCCAGTGTGGGCATTACTAAACTTAGACAGACCAATGGTTTGACTGGGTTTAAGGCAACGTCCTCTGTTCCCTGCTCTGTGCTACTGAGGGGATACCCTGCAGGGTTGCGCCGATGACTCCCCAGCCCCCCAATTTCATTTTTCTCTTTCTACAGGCGACAACATGTACAGTTGTGAAAGATGTAAAAAGTAAGTCCCGGCTTCCTTTTCAGTGTTCTTTTGAGCACACCTAATATTTTCTCTGCCTGTGGCTCTCTGGCGAGGGGATCATTTGTCCCCGAGCCTCTCACAGATGGCTGCTGCAGGCCAGTCCACCCTCCTCCTTTTTCTTTCTTTTCTTCCTCAGGTTGCGGAACGGAGTCAAGTACTGCAAAGTTCTCCGGCTCCCCGAGGTAAGGCAAAGAATCCTCAATGCTCCCGCTTTGCCAGCTGCTTTGGCTAACTTCCACAGCAGTTTTTACATCCTGAGATAGCAACCTCCTCATTCTGTTCAAGGAGCAGATTGGAAAGGAAAATCGGAACTTTAGATGTAGCCCCTCATTTTAATTTTATTTTTTTTAAAAAAAGAACGAGAGAGAGGAAATGGTTCTTCATGCGCTTCCCCTTCATCCAGCACAGATGGCACAAAGTGGGTTTCAGGGTCGTAGCTTGTTGGCGTAGCATGTTCCTTGCACTCAGAAGGTCCCAGTTTTTATTTAAAACTTTCATGTAGCAGAGGATGGGAAACCTGGAGGTAGTATGCCTCTGAATGCCAGCGGCTGGCAGCCAAAAGTGGGAAGAGTGCTGTTGCGCTCAGGTCTTGCTTTTGGGCTTCCCACTGGGGCATCTGGTTGGCCACTGTGAGAACAGAGTGCTGGACCATGACGGGCCATTGGCGTGGTCCAGCACTCAGGCTCTCCTTACGTTCTTATGCTTTCATTGTTATTTTTAATTATATTTTCATCCAGCCTTTTCCCCGAGGAACTGAGGGTGGTATGCACAATGCCCAGCCTCATTTTATCCTCAAAGCATCCCTGTGAGGTAGGCTGGGCTGAGAGTGATGGTGACTGGCCCAACGTCACCCAAGAAGCTTCCTCGCTGAAGCATTCTGCTGCAGGCACCCACAGCCCTGGCTGAACGTACCTTAGGATGAGCCCAGTAGATGTTCTCCTCCAAGGGCAGCCCGGGGGGCTTTGACTTTGCGCGTTCCGAGCTCTGGTGCGTTCTCTGCTCTAGATCTTGTGCATCCATTTGAAGCGCTTCCGGCATGAGGTCATGTACTCCTTCAAAATCAACAGCCATGTCTCCTTCCCCTTGGAAGGGCTGGACCTTCGGCCTTTCCTGGCCAAGGAGAGCGTCTCCCAGATCACAACGTATGACCTCTTGTCTGTGATTTCCCACCATGGCACGGCAGGCAGTGAGTTTTCTCTCTCCCCCCCCCCTATTCTTTCTTGTCTGGAGCATGCAAACTGGCCTCTTGGAAGTTAAGCTCTGCCTGAGGTACGTCTGCTTTATCTCCCTTTCTTAAAGGCGGGCATTACATTGCATACTGCCAGAACGTGATCAACGGCCAGT
Organism: Rhineura floridana; assembly: GCF_030035675.1. Lineage (NCBI taxonomy): Eukaryota > Metazoa > Chordata > Lepidosauria > Squamata > Rhineuridae > Rhineura > Rhineura floridana. Next base: position 19,431,658 of record NC_084499.1, on the reverse strand, counting down.
GGTATGAATTTGATGACCAGTATGTCACAGAAGTGCACGAAACAGTTGTGCAGAATGCAGAGGCCTACGTCTTGTTTTACAGGTGAGGGATTGCCGCTGTGGCCCATGAGAGCACATAGACATTCCTGGCTGGAGAAATTTGCATTTCTATACATGCTTGAAGGGATTGGGGAGGGAAGAAAACCGGAAATTTAGGGAAGGTGTGTGCTTTTCAATTTACACCCTTTTTGAAAATGAGAGCCGATCCACGGATTACACAGAATAATGTGGCATAATGAACTAGGCTGCTTCTGGCTGGTAGCAAGGCTAGTTAAGCAAAGAGGGGGCAAACCCTGGTGCTTACTGAAGAATAATGTTTATTGTTCGCTCTCGGCCTTTCAGAGTCCAAAACTCCTTTGCCAGTGGATACGAATAAAGGATAACTGTCAACATTGTTATCAAAATTCTTTAAAGCACAAAACAGTATTCAGTTCAGGCGTGTATAAATTCAGGGACGGATCCAGCAGGCAGGCTGTTGTAATGTTCCTAGGTGACGTGGGCTGTGCCGTGCTGAGGCCCCATTGCATAGGTGGTGCCCGCTGCTCTTTAGAAAGGAAAGGCAATGTGGCAGGAGCTGCATGCCAGAAAGCCCCCAGTGGCATCTCTGGATAGGGCTAGGAGAGACCCCTGCCCGAAACCCTGGCGAGAGCTGCTGTCGGCCAGTGTGGACAATAATAAACTAGATGGACTGAGGGCTGGACTTGGTATCTAAGGCAGCTTTCTTATTGAATTGGGATCCAGTGTGGAACAGCCCCTTCATAGCGAGGCCACCTGCCTGGTGGTGGCGGCACCTGTTTTGTGGCTTCAACCTGAACCCACCCCTTTTCCCTTTCAAAAAATGTTACCCCCAGGAAGAGCAGCGAGGAGACTGTGCGGGAGCGGCAGAAAGTGGTCTCTCTGGCGACCATGAAGGAGCCCGGCCTCCTCCAATTCTACATCTCTCGGGAATGGCTCAACAAATTCAACACCTTTGCCGAGCCGGGCCCCATCACCAACCACACCTTCCTCTGCTCCCACGGAGGTGAGGGAGGAAGGGGGGAATGTTTACGGGGTCCTGGGCTGGGAGGCGGGAGCGGCTTATCGTCTTGCCGTAAGCTAGCCGGTCGCGCTTCCAGTAGCTTGGGGACCTTCCACCCTCTCTGCTCTGGCTGTGCTCTTGAGCTGCCTTCCACTCTGCTCCTGCGGCAGGAACTACCCTGCATATATTTCTATCTATTTTATTTGCCCAGGCTTTCCCTCACCTATAAGATTAGGCTCTGTTTTATGTGTTTCAACCCTCCGAATTTCTGTTTTAATTCACTTTTATACGTTTTTATGCGTTTCTGTAAAAAATATTGCTGTTTTACTGGTTTTAGCTTGTGTTTTTGTTTTAATGATACATTGTTCTTCCTTTTTTTTGCCTGTATTTCGCTTAGAGATTTTTAAATATTAAGGGGCGTATAAATGCTTTTAAATAAATAAATCCCATTTATGAATCTCTTCCTATAAAGTGTCTCAAAGCGACCTGTCTAATTGCGTTGCTTAATTTTAGGATGGTGGGAGGGCCTTAATTAACCCTGTGCTAGGGCACCTGCTTTGGATACGGAGCTCCCTGGTTTGGTCCCCAGCGCCTCTGATTATGTCTTATTTTATTGTTGCATTTGTATCCCACCTTTCCTCCAAGGAGCTCAAGGCGGTGTATGTGTTTTTCCCCCCTCTCTGTTTTATCCTCACAGCAACCCTGCGAGGTAGATTATTTTATCATTTAATTAAATTTCTATATTGCCCTTTCTCTGAGAAAGAGCCCAGGGCAGTGACTGGCCCAAGGTCACCCAGAGAGCTTCATGGACGAGCAGGGGATTTATATCCTCATCTCCCAAGGCATAGCCAAGCTCTCTAACTACTTTGCCACACTGGCTGTCATAAGGATCAGGTGGTAGGAAAGAAGCAGTTGTTTCTTTTTGAGACCCTGGAGAGCCGCTACCTGTCAGAGTAGACAGCACTGGCCTACATGGACAAAGACCCTGAGCTGGTCTAAGGCAGCTTCTGGTGTCCCTAAGAGTGTGAGCTGCGTTTCTTCCTGGTCTCCACCTACCTCCCAGTTAATGGCAGGACTTTCCTTCTTGCGTGTCTCCAAGTAGCTCCCTACTTATGTTCTCCCTACCGCTTGGAGGCAGGAAACTCCGTAACTTCAAAGGAAGCTGTCAACGCACATGCCAAAGTCGTTGTGATTCCTTGCCTCCTGCCGACGTGCCAGCCACCTGGAAGAGGCCCTGTTCCTAATCCCTTCTTCTCCGTCTTGTTAATTCGCAGGCATCCCTCCAAATAAATACCATTATATCGATGACCTCGTGGTGATCCTTCCCCAGAACGTCTGGGAGTATCTCTATAACAGGTAAGGAAGTCGGTCTTGCTTCACGGTGCTTAGGCTCAAATTGGCTTCTGCTTCTCCTTCTTCATCACCATCAAGATCCTTCTTGCAGCTTGGACTTGATCATAGAATTATTATGGGGAAGCTTCTTTGCCCCTCCCAGATGTTGTTTGACTACAGATCTCATCGTCCCTGACCATTGACTCTGCTGGCTTGGGCAGATGAGAGTTGGAGTCCAGCAGCCTCTGGGGGGCAACAGTCGTTCCTCCAACCCTGGATCACGCCAGAGGAGCACATCTTGTCTTCGTGTCTTTTAACGGTGTCCACCTTTGGTGCGTGTAGTTCTGGCTGTGCGGTCAGGCAGTCCCCACCCATAAACACTTGCCACATCTGGAAGCGGGCGGCAGTCTTTCTGCCTCTGCAGCCCCACTTCAGCCCCTCCGCTTCCTTTTCTGTTCAGGTTTGGCGGCGGGCCGGCTGTCAACCACCTCTACGTGTGCTCGGTGTGCCAGGTGGAGATCGAAGCCCTGGCCAAGAGGAGGAAGGTTGAAATTGACACCTTCATCAAGGTACCGTCTCCAGCAAGCAGGTCAGGCCTGCTGGGGTGGGGAAGTGCAGAGGAGGGCCTGAACGTGTGAAGCAGCCAGTGTGGACTTTGCTGACTGGCTGTTTTATGTTATTTTGATATCTGTTTCTTTGTGTTTTGTGAGCATCGGATGTCTTGCTCTGCCCAAAGCTAAATCTACTTAGTAGATTTGTATCCCGCTTTTTTGACAGGAGTCCTGAAAGCAGCTTAACAACATTTATTAAACGTAAAGACATTTATTAAACATAGCAGATACACCAAGGACCCCCACGTGCCCACGAAATAAACTTCTTCACACAGCTCATAGTTAAACTATGAAAGTTGCTGCTTCAAGAGGCAGTGATGGCCACCACCTGGAAGCCTTTCAAAGAGGACTAGACAAATTCATGGAGGAGAAAGCCATCAATGGCTACTAGCCACAACGGCTACGCTCCCCCTCCACTGTCGGAGGCAGTATACCCCGAATGCCATTAGCTGGGGAGCACAAGTGGGGAGGGTGCTGTTGTGGGCTTCTCTTTAGGACCTCTGTTTGGCAGCTCTGACAACCGGGTGCTAGACTGGATGGGCTTCCTTTGGTCTGATCCGGCAGGACTCTGCTTATGTTTTCTCTCCGCTACCGGAGGCAGGATGCTTCTGAATACCAGTTGCTTGAAACCGCAGGAATTGAATTAAACTGAATTGAAACTTTATTTTTACCCCGCCCTTTTTCCAAATTGGAACTCAGGGCGGCTTACAAATAGAACTACATGTAGTTAAAAACATAGAAAAACATACAATTAAACTACAATTAAACTATGCACAACCTTAAAACTGTAAAAGGCACTTAAAAATCTAAAAACAATTTAAAATAATACAAATAATAATATAAAACAATAAAACAAGCCTTGTAAAGCAGGAGGGGAGAGTTGCTCTTGCGGTCAGGTCCTGCTTGTGGGCTCCTCACTGGAGGCATCCGTTTGGCCCCTGTGAGAACAGGAGTTTGCAGTAGATGGGCCCCGTTTGGCCTGATCCTCCAGCAGCCAGGCCCTTCTGATGTTCTTGAAAGAAAAGAGCCAGCCTCAGTGAAGCAGGGGCCCACATCAGATGCTGTTAGTTGGCCCTGCGGTAGGGAGGGGTGGGACAGTCTGAATGGAGCAGAGGCTCCCCACGCCTTCTATAAATCTCCCAATTCCCAAGGCAGCTTACAACAACCATCAAAACACAGTAGCAAATAAAAATAGGAGGAGCATTAAAAACTAGCCGTAAAGGCTGGTGGGGGGTGGTGGCAGCGGCTGTGCTTCTCTCCCCCCCCCCGCTCCCAATGGATAATGATAACAAAGAATTCTCTCATCTGTTTTTTTTGCCCGTCAGCTGAACAAGGCATTCCAGGAGGAAGAGTCTCCCGGAGTCATCTACTGCATCAGTATGCAATGGTTCCGTGAGTGGGAGGCGTTCGTCAAAGGGAAGGACAATGGTAAGATCCGAGGGGGAGTTGGCAGGGGGGAGGGCTGGGGAGTGGGGGGGAGAGAGGGGGGGGCAGTGCCCCAAACGAGTGCCTTGAAAGCAACACTGCAGGGGGAGCTGGTTTCTCTGCTCAAGCAGGGGTGGCCACATGGCTTTCACCCAAAGCATCCTGCGAACGGCATTTTATTAAGGGTGCTGGGAACTGTTGTTCTGTGAGGGGTAAACTACAGCTCCCAGGATTCTTTGGGAGGGAAGCCATGTGCTTTAAGCGTGTGTCAAATGTACAGGGCTTAATGCTGCATGCACACCATACCTTGAATGCACATGGCTTCCCTCCCAAGGAATCCTGGGAACTGTTGCTCTGAGAGGGGCAAACTACAGTTCCCAGCATTCTTTGGGAGGGAAGCCATGTGCTTTCGGTGTCTGGCGCATGTATGCAGCCTACACAAAGCAACAGAGAGCAGCCCCAGATGGCCTTTTTTCTTTCCTGCAGAGCCCCCGGGACCAATCGACAACAGCAAGATCGCTGTGGCAAAAGGCAGCAGCCACATGCAAGTCAAACAGGGTAAGCCCCCCGGCAGCTCCTGCAGGGTGCCTGCCTCCCTTTCCTCCTCCCCCGACTACCTCTCTCGAGGAACAAAAGTGTGCGGGGGGGATCTTGGTGAAGCTGAGGGGAAAGGTTTTGGGCTTGAGAGGTGGCCTTGCATGGCTTTAACAGGAGGATTGGGCACATTCGTGGAAGAAAAGGCTACCAATGGCTATTAGCCACGATGGCTGTTTTCCTTCCACACTTAGGGACAGTGTGCCTCTGAATGCCACTTGCTGGGAATCGCAGGTGGGGAGAGATGCTATCGCGCTCACGATCTGCTTGTGGGCTTCCCATTGGGGCATCTTGCTGGCCACTGTGAGGGCAGGGTGCCACACGAGGTGGGCCGTTGGCCTCATCCAGCAGCCAGGCTCTCCTGATGTTCTCAATTCGCCCTGGGCTTCCATTCCGTAACACACCTCACAGAAAGAGTAGTGGCCTGTCTCGCAGGGTTGCTGTGTTGTGCTACAACTGTTCTTTTTTTCAGATGCAGTTACTGTTTGTTCATCATAGTTGTGACTTAATCTTTCCATTTAATAATAATGTTGCTGCTTTGGACAAGGCGACGAGGGTTTTGCTGTAGAACCGAAGCTGCTCTCGCCACCACTTTACACACTCACTCACTTGACAGGCGCGGATTATGGGCAGATTTCCGAAGAGACGTGGATTTACTTAAGCACGCTGTATGGCGGTGGCCCCGAGATCGCCATCCGGCAGAACGTGGCCCACGTCCAAGAGGTGGAGAGCATCCACGGGGAGCAGAAGATAGAGGCAGAGACCCGGGCGGCCTGAGGGACAGTGGACCACGTGGGGGAAGGTACTCGAGAAGGGCACGTGTGGGATTAGGCTCGAGAGGACAGCTGCCACTCCTTGAGCTGGGCCCGTGACTTATCTAGCCTGGTTATTGTCTACTCTGGGGATGGGAAACATCTGTGGCCCTCTGGATGTTTGTTGGCCCCCACCTCCCATCAGCCCCTGCATGCAGCGTGGCTGACAGATGTTGGGAGTTAGGAAGCCACCTTGTACCTAATCAGACCGGTTGCAGCTCAGGTGTTTTTTACTCGGGGGATGGGGAACCTGCAGCCCTCCTGTTGGGCTACAATGCCCTTCAGCCCCCGCAACTGGCAAGGCCAGTGGTCCAAAGACGATGGAAGTTTGGGAACTGGATTTATGCAGAGTGGCCGTTAGCCCCTCTAGCTCAGTATTGTCGACTCTGGCTGGCAGCAGCTCTCCAGGGTTTCAGGCAAGGAGCCTCTCCCAGCCCTACCTGGAGATGCCTTGGGGTTTGCACCTGGGACCTTCTGCATGCAAAGCAGGTGCTCTGTCACTGAAGTGTGCCCTTGGAGTTGTGGCCCTCCGTCGTTGGATTACAAGTCCACCAGCCGTGGTCGGTGTCATCTGGCTCCAGCTGTTCATCCCTGCTACTTCAGATCCTTTCAGTCCTTAGAGATGCCAGGGGTTGAACCTGGGACCATGAGCTTGCCAAGCAAGCGCTCGGCCATGGAGCGAGGGGCCAGAGGGTGAGGAGTGTGTGTGTGTGTGTTTAAAGAGTTGTAGTGCAGCAGCACCATTGGCTTGTGGCCCCCAGAAGGTTGCCCAGAAGGCAGTGCGGCCCTCGAGCTGAAGAAGGCTCTCCGCCCTTGTGCTGACACAGCTCTGACCTCTTGTCTCTCTCCCTCTGCTCTTGACAGGTTGGGCCGGCCTTGGCTTCCCCTTGGGGAGTGGACATTCTGCACCTTTGGGAGTGAGTCCCGACACTCTCTGTGTGCTTGCGCGTGTCTCCCTCTCTCTTGTGTCTTGAAACTCAAAAGCATACCAAGCAGCAGCAGTAGCCAACTTGCCCTGCTCACAGTGAGTAACACTCCGACTCGTAGAAAGCGATGTTAATTTGATGCCTAGCACACCGCCACCGAGGCCTCCCGGGTGCCCGCTTGCAGCTGCACAGGTGAGAGAGAGAGAAAGCGCGTCCTGCAAGTCTGCCTTTGTCCAGATGAGAATGAGGACGCCTTTGCCAAAACCAGTTTTGTCCTTTCTGTCAGTTCTTCCCCCTTTCCTCCTGCCCAGGCCCTGACTTGACATGTCTGGGTTACACTTGGCGTGGCCTCAGAGGAAACCAGGAGGACGAGTTTTCCCATCGGCAATCCTTTTTTGACAGCCGTGACTTTTGGCCCGCTCTTCGTGTGCCAAGGGTAGGCGTGCCACATTCGGTTCCTTTTTATTTCTCTTCCTCCTCTGGTATTTCTGCCAGTTCAGTAGCTGATGTAGCAGTTCTGCTGGAATCAGACACAGAAGACTTTTTTTTTTGCCGGGGGGGGCATTATAAGGTGATGTTGGAAGTTGGACACAGTCTCAAGCCAGAGGCATCATGGTGACAAAAGTCCCCTTCCTTTTTTTCCTATTGCACGAATGGGGTTTTCGTTTGTTTTCCCTGTTCCGACGGGGAAAAGCTTTCGAAACGCAGGGTGGATCCCAGGAATGCTATTTATTTATTTATTTATTTATTTGCAAGGGTCAAAGGCCCACCCACTTATTCATGACGACTCTCCCTCCCTTCTCTCTCTCTCCCCCCCCACACCCCCCCATGTGTGCGCATAAACACAGAAATACACACACGCACCACTTAGCACCAGGAACAAGACCAGCTGAACAGTATGTTCCCACCCCATTGATGTGAAAATGGGCCAGTGCACGGGAGAATTCCTGAGAAAAGAGGTAGCTTTGAATTAGCCCCTCACGGCAACACCATGCTCAGCTTGTGGCTGCGCTCGCACCACAGGGCGTACCACGCCTGATTGCGTGCGCAACCACAAACGCAGGAAGCCTCCCTGAGGGGTCGGGAACACACATTTGGGCAGAGTTGACCTTGAAGCCAGACAGACAGATTGCCCACCCTGAGCCAGTGCCATCCCTTTTTTTTCTGGCTGTGTGAGAATACCAAGAGAGATAGGCCAGCAGGGCCAAAATGCCCCCCCCCCAACAGCCACTACAGGAGTGCCAGAACTAGAATGGTCCCAAGCTATGGTGTGATTGGACAGCTTCTCCGAGGGAAAAAATCACATGCACCCCAACATGCTTGATGCACTTGGGGAGGTAGAGCCACCACCCCCTCCAGAAATCCCTGCCGTGTTTTCTACTTAGTAGCTGATCAGAGAGGTCCCTTTTTGAGCAGGGGTTCTGGTCCTCCCTAGGGGCTCTGCGTTGCTGCACTTTGCACAGAGGCAGCGTCTCTCGTGGCAAACTCATCAGAAGGGGTTGCGATGACAGAACTGAGTCTAAATAGTTTGGCGTTGGACTCTACTGATGCACAATCTCACTCTCCACCCCCCAACTTGCCTTGCTGAATGCTGCCAGGATTTAACGGGGATTGCTCTGAAGCAAGCTGTTTTTTTTCTTTTAAAGGGGGTGGGAAAGGGCTGATGATGGAAGGGAAGGAAGGAAGATCTTTTTCATCTAACATGATATTTGGTGATGCGGCTTCTGGAGGCAAAAACCTTTGTTGCAAACAGCAGCGGGTTCCTGCTCCTTTTTAAATTGAAAGAAGAAAAGCTCACCTTGTAGATGTTTCTCCGCTCTGTGTTTTTGTTGCTTGCCTCGCTGACATGGATCTGCAACGCCTAAAATAACATCCTCCCAGGCACAGGAGGAGCACCAGGGAGCTGTGACCTGTTGTGGGTGTTTTTTCCGTGTCTCTCATTACCCGAGGCCGGGCATCCCTTCTGCTCTACTGTGGAACATCCACAGGGGGGGCAGCCTCTGTTGTGCTCTGTGCGGGTGTCTCACAAGAGACTGAGAGCATCCCCAAGCTCTTGTGCGTGAAATTCCTCCTTTTGTGCTAAGAACGTGAGCCAATAAATGCCGCTTGCATTCAAAGTTGTGTAGATGTCGCTTTGCTTGTCCACGGGCGCCGTGGCCAGAACCAGCAGTGGTTGGAGCCTGTTGGGTCTGGAAGAGGAGACACGGGGACCCAACAGTGGGTGGAGGCAGAGCCAATCACAGGCAGAGCTAGAGCCATTGGCACATTGTTCTGTGCATTTCCCCTTCACTTTCCTAAATGCAAATAGCCCGTTTTTTTTCTTAAGTGGATCCGTTGGGCTAGGGAGACGGAGTACTTTAACCCACTAACTGCACGAACCTAAAGTTCTCGTATGTGCTTGAATCCCTCCCACGAAATACCGGCCCTCTGGAGGAGCCCCGAGTGACAGTAACAGAGATGACTGTCCCCAGCACACACACGCACACTTAAAAACCTTGGCGTGATAGAGTCTACGGCAAGGGGGTTCCCCAAACCCAGGGCTGGCTGGTGCCCTTTGGGAGAGGTGGGGCGGAAGGCAGACAGCCCAGCAGTGGGCGGAGCCGGAGCCAATGAGAGGCGGAGCCAGCTTGTGCTAGTTTTGTCCCCATTCTCTTCTTCCTTGCGGAGTTCTGCAAGGGGTAACGCTGAGACGAAGGAGGGAGCTGACGGGGGACTGAAGTAAGAAGGCAGGCAGGTTGGGGCTGGCTGAGGGCTGACTTAGGTTGATGGAGCAGGGGCCAGTGCCCAATTGGCCATAATGGCCCAGCTTCCACTGGCCCGAGCTGGACACGTGGCTTGTGAGCTGCCCAGTAGGCTTTCGTCTGAACCAAGGCTTAGCTGCTGCTGCCCCCCACAGCCAAAGCCTGTGTAAAAGTTATAACGAACTGTTTCAAGCATGTGCAGAGTGCCTCTTCCCCCCACCAAGTCACTCCAACCATCCATTCACGTGTCTATAATTAGAGGCAGCATCTTCTGGGTCAGAAGGCCTGGACCCATTTTCTTTCACCTCAAATGTATTTCCTTGCCCAGGGAGGCCCACTAGCAGGAAGAGTTTGAAAGACCTGGAAAGCCCTCCAAGTTGGTGGCCATCATCATAGCGCATGGAAGCCAATTCCACAGTTTAAGGTATGCACTGTGTGTCTGTGGTCTGCCCTGAATTTTCCAGCATTCAGAGTGGGATGACGGACCTCTTGATGGACGACAAGACTCTTCTTTTTCTTGCAAGTGGGAATTGCTTAACTAAAAAATGGAAATGGACTGCCTTCAAGTTGATCCTGACTTACGCCGACCTTATGAATAGGGTTTTCATGGTAAGCAGTATTCAGAGGGGGTTTTACCATTGCCTTCCTCTGAGGCTGAGAGGCAGTGACTGGCCCAAGGTCACCCAGGGAGCTTCATGGCTGTGTGGGGATTCGAACCCAGGTCTCCCAGGTCGCAGTCCAACACTCTAACCACTACGCCACACTGGCTCTCTGCTTAACTAAAGGCTAATTAAAATGTCTTCCTGACATTTTGGCTGAGAGAGTGTGTTAACAAGTTAACAAGGCCTGTGTTCGCTTTCAAATGGAAGCACTTTATTTGATAGAATTCTGTCACCAGAGACAAATGGGTCAAACACCAGAACCAGTTTTTACACACTTTTTGGGGCTATGAAACCATATGCACACGTACATTAAGTTGCTACTGAAACCGACGTAAAAGAATCCAGTGCCTAAACACACAGAAATGATTTCTTTTTAATAAAAAAAAGTGCTTGACATTATATGTTAAAATATAATTTGGCTTATTTTTCTTTATCTTTTGACACTTCAAGCATGAAGGGATGGAATCAGTATGCAGCAAGAACCTTTGAAAAATATTCAGCATTAAAACACCACTTTTCAGGAAATATGTTCCTTTTCTCTGTTTATTTACAGATGTTAAGAAAGGGGGTGTGAGAGATTAGGGAGCCGGGCGCAAAGGGTGAGTTTGTTTTAGAGGCAAGGATCAAATGTTTTCTATTCGTTAGGATCATGAAAGCCACAAGGAGTTTTTATAAACTAGTTGCCCAATACATCTTCAAGTTAAATTCCAAGGCTCTACCTCGGGGCTCCGTCTGTGCTCCCTAAGCACGTGTGGAGCTCTTATGTTCCTTTCATCTTAGCAGAGGCTACACATCCCTTTCTGTGCCCAGAGCTGCACTTCGGCGTTTCCAGGGTCACTGGGCCATTGTGAATTGGGGAGATGTCTAAGGCATGGATGTCCCTACGCGTTTTGTGGGTCCAAAAAGAAAAATCCACAAGGTGACCCACGTGGCAGCCAGCAGGATGAACTGAGAGCCTTGACATGGATGACACAAGACACTCCTGTTGAAGAGACCACTTTTCTGAATGACTTTAAGATCAGCCACTGCAGGTATGGCACCCCCTGACTTCACAACTTGCTTTATGAACATACATTCTGAATCTGTATTGACTCAAAGGCTGGATCCACTTGAGAACAGTCAACTTTTTTCTTTAAGCATATTTAAAGGGTCACATCCACTTATTTGTATGTGTGTCCATTCTCAGTTTTTATCACCGTACTCCAAACTAGACGCATGCACACACACATTCTCTCGGGGAAAAGGAGGGAAGTGGGTTAGTGATGCCACAGGTGCTGGCCAATAGGTGACCTCTCCAGCTCGTGTTCCCCTACTTTAAATTGTTGCCGCTTTAAAGAGTTTTCTCAAATTTCATGCCTGGAGCGAGTGGCAAAACAAGCACTGACTAAATGGAACAGGGCACAATGCCTGCAAATCAGTCCTGCTGCTAGAAAAAAAATAGGACACATCGATTTTTCACCTTCCTCGTTGACTGCCAATTCTGTGCTAAGGTAAGGATGTGAAAAGTGCCTCTGGCATCACTTCCCTGAAATGTGCATCTAGCAAGAAAGGAGGCGGCATTTTTACTCCAAGGTGGCTAAAATGTTTGGGGTTTTTTGTCCCGTCGCCACATCCTCAGAGGAGCAGGAATTTGCCACGAAGCTGCCAGTTTGTAAAAACTCCGGGACTGGTCTCTTCACGGACTAGTTATACTGGCAGAAGCAATGCTCCTCCTAGCGTGTGACAAAGCCATGTGGACATTGCAATTGTTTAGATGTTCCCAGTAGGGTGACAATAATATACTGTCCGCCTAGCTTCAATATATGTATATATTTATGTAATGTGTCTGTATATCGAAAAGCAGACTTTTCTCTCTTAGTCTTACATCAGTGGCACCAAAATGCAGGAGAAGGAGCTGATCCTATTGTCTTATTTTACTGTCCGGACGAACGGATGGTATGAACATTGCCACTGGAAACCAAAAAGCTGTAGGCACTGCCTTCCGCTGTGGGCTTCATACCCGCGTGGGCCTTCCTGCTGATGTCAGAAAGGAGTGCTAATAGCCTACAGCTCCATAGAAGCAAGCATTTGACTGTGTCGTGTGCCATGCTAGCAGGGGATGGACCAAAGAGCAGGAGGGGAGCGCGGAGGACTTGGACTGGGACGTTCCAGTTGGGGAAGGACCCACCGAGGGATGATGAAGTGGCCCCCACTCTGGACATTGATGGGTCACCTCCAGCAGTCTCAGACACCCCCCCTGGAGAGGCCACCAGACCCGCCTGACACCCCTCCACCTGATGAGGCGCCACTTCCAGTGCCTGCGCCACCACTGGACAGCCCTCCCCCCCACAGAGGGAGAGGATGGGACAGAGACCAAGGCCCTTCCTTTGCCCCAGTCCAGGAGGCGAATGCGGCCAGAGATTCAACAATCGCAGCTCAGGAGTCTGCGCTTGCGTGCCCGCCTCCAACAGTCACTCGGGGTACATGCAAGCAGGCAGCCTGCCCAGCCCTATTTAAGCTGGGCACAAGGGTTAGTCGCCGAGTCGACATCTTATGGCCACCAAATTGTGCCTAGTTAGCTAGAGAGGGATGCTGAGTTCCGAGTAATACATAGGTAGATTCATGAAGCGCATTGAACTGAAACTTTCTCTTCAATAAAAGAAAAAAACTACAGCTACGTCCGAGTTCTATGAGTTTGGGCAGGACATGCTGAAAGTGACGAAGATTTTAGGCAGCTCAGTGGGCTCTGTCCTATGCATTACCCCAGCAGTGTGGCACATGCTTTTGCCCCAGGCTGCTGTGGCAAAGTTTGAATGCCTGGCTACACACAGGCAGGGACTGGGGATGGATCTTTCCAGTCACCACCTTCCCTGTGCAACGAAAGGAAGAGAGAGTGTTTTATTACCTTAACTTGCAAGAGGGAGACAGGAAGGGAGTTTTGCCATTCCCAACTGTGACACAGGAAGATCTTTCCTAAGCTTTTTGCTACTGATTGGAAAGGCAGAACCCTAGTGAAAATTTTCAGGATCTGGGTAAGCATTAGAGGTGCACGAGCACACATGTGGAAGTTATCACTTACAGCAGGTGTTGGGGGATCTTTGGCCCTCCAGATGTTGCTGAACTACAACTCTCATCATGCCTGGCCATGCTTGCTGGAGGCCAATGAGAGTTGTAATTTAGCAAGTGCTGGAGGACCAAAGGTTCCCCAGACCTGAATTGCAGGATCAAACCATTGGCCCATCTAGCTCGGTGTGCCCATGAGGGGCGGCGAACCCGCAGCATTCCAGATGTTACTGGACTCCAACTCCCATCACCCGTGCTCATTGGCCATGCTGCCTGGGACTGAAGGGAGCTGGGGCACCAAGAACAGCAGGACAGCCCCCTCCTCCCCAGCCCTACACTACGCTGACTGGCAGCGGCTCTCCATGGAAAGATGGTGCTCTACCACTGAGCCAATGGGCCTTCCCAGTTTGGCAGATTACCAGCTCTAATTCACCCAACACAATGTTGCGTTTGGTACTTGGACATTGAACTCAACCTCTCAGTCTTAAAATCTGCTCTCTGCACCACCTCACGCACGCAGCATTTGTTGACCTCAAATGGCCTTCATTGAAAAAGCATTGTGCCTGGGGTGATAATGAAAGTTCTAGCAGTGGTGGTTTTATCTGTGATGGTCCATTCGCATGTAACAATGGTTCCCCATGTGACCGGTGTGCGCGTGTGAACTAGATCTGGTTCTGTTGAAGGCGAGCTGGGCCTTTCCTCCAGCATATTCCTTTACCTATGATAATACACTTGAAACACACGGGGTGGACTCTTTCGGTGATCCGCCAGCCACTGTCGAAATGAGCTTTACTGGGCTCCACATGATTCAAGACCTGCAGGCCTTTGGCAGAGGAAGGCATGAGTTCAAAACCCAAAGTTTGTGACGTTTATGCAGCAAGCAAACCACCTCTCACCAGTCACCCACGGCGGTGTGTTGTTGGAAGTGACATTGCAGCCTCACCAGCGTGACCCGGTCATGTCACTGAAAAGGGAATTAGAAACAGACCCCAAGTGCTGGGCTACGATGTTCTAGTAAAGATGGGAGGGGAAGTGGGAGGGAGGGAGGGAGGGAGGGGGGAAATGAACTGGAGTGCAATTTTGCTTCAGCGTTTGGGAAAAACAGAAATAAATAAATGCAAGATCAGGAGAAGACAGCATGCAGAAGGAGCAGGGATGGTCTTGAGCTGCTAAACAGAAGAGCCAAATAAATTAAGAACAGCAGAGAGATTAAAAATGAGCACCTTTTTTAAAAAAAGGTGGGCGCAGGCAAGGCAACAGGGCGAGCATGCGGGCGGAGAGACGGCAGAAACAGAGGTCTGCAGAAAACTGGCTGGCTGGCAAGAAGCATGCGTAGGCACATCAATGTTGGGCGTACAGGTAGGCGGGGGTTTTGCAAAAGGGGGCTTTGGTGAGGCTTCTGCCAGGGGAAGAGCCCCAGGCTGACAGGCATATCTATTTAAAAAAAACAACCTGTTGTCAGCTGAGTGATAGCATGCTCCAGACCCCAGCAAGCACTCTGGGGCTCTCCGATAAATCCTTGATGATGGGCAAAGAAACAGAACAAATCTACCTCTGGACTAAAGGAAAAGGGCTGCCCGCTGTAGGGACAGGAGGAAAACCAAATGCAATCCCTAAGAGCGGAAACTAGGGAAAGACACAAGACCCTCTGGAACAAGAGCCATCTGAGGAAGGACTGGCTTGCTTTATGGTGCAAAGACACCACAAACCATCCAGTTTTTTCTGAAAAGGTTTTTTTCTGAGCAACTGGCATGCACCAGCTCAATTGCTGGTTTGGTTCCTGCGGGAGGAGGGTGTCCCTTCACACATTACACTGTTGCCTAGGTGTACGCCCCAAATATTTTCACGTAGGCCTAACAAAACACAACGTCTGCATGGGACCGCTGTGTGCAGTGTAACGGGGGAACACGGTCCTCATAGCGATGGTTTGCTCGCCACTGTGTCTGCTCACTAGCTAATCTAAATGGGCAAATTCGGCACCTGGTTGCTTGCACCAGCCTTGAGGCGGTTGCACAGCTCAGGGTGCAATCCTGTACCCATTTGTTGGAAAAATAAACGCCGGGAAGGTTTTTGGTTCTGTTCCCCATTAAGAGACCCTAGCCAAACCCCGCGGTGGAAGAGGGAGAGGAGAGTGGGTTAGTTTGATGCAGCAGGTGCCATGCCGGACAGTTTTAGCAAGCAATGGTGATGTCGGGAGCCAGAATGGGATGCAGTTTCAGAACAAGAGTTTTATGCTGGGTCCGTTTCAAAATGGGGGAGTCTCATGTAACAGAGGCTTTAACAAAAAGCAAACCCTCGTGGGAATAGGGTGCTTTTTGTAAAAAAAAAAAATCAAAATCAAAACCAGACCATTGGTTTCTCCTGTGCCCAGCTCGCCCCGAGGCGCTTGTCATCAGCAACCAACACTTTTAGGAATCTAAACAAAGAAAGAGAAGAAGAGAGAGGCAAGGTTAGACACACACCAGTGGAGAGGTTTCGGGAAGGGAGGTATTCAAAATCAGCAGAACTCCCAGCCACAGTGGGCAGAGGAAATGCTGTCTCTCATACAGCTGAAGCAGGATTGGGTTAAGAACACAAGAAAAATGCCTTTTGATTTGTTTGTTTTTTCCACCTCTCCAGGGTTCCTTTTTTGGGAAGATTCTCATGAAGAAACAGATGTAAAAAAAAAGAGAGATAAAGATGACTCTTAAAAGTGCTTTTAAGCCTTTGTGTTTTCCAGCAAATGAATGGCAAGAGAGGATGCAGTAAATGGTGTGTTGTTTTTTTGGGGGGAGAGACCTGAAGGCATTTGGATAGAGGCCACTGTTGCCCACGGGTACAAATATCTGTGAGGTTCCCCCTCCACACACCTTTTCCCATATTGATCATGGCTTTTCTTAATGCTGGAGCCTCGAACCTAAAGGCTGGGCCTTGCAAAGTGATGGGAGGAAAGAGCAACTCGGAGGAGAGAGGTAATGGGGAAGGGGCAGATAATTTCCCCCTTGCATCCCCTTCCCTGCAGCTAACCCCTGCAGCAAGCGACAATTGTCTACAAGAATCAAATTCTTGCATTCAGCACAACATTGGCGGCGGCAGGGTGGTGGTGGTGGCAGGGATGAATGAAGACTACCCCAGAGTAAAATTACTATGTCCCAAAGCAAGCATCAGAGAGCAAATTATTCTGATTGTTCGCTTCAAAGAGGAGAAGGCATGCACAAAATACATTTAAAACAACAACAACAACTTGGCTTGTGTTCCAGACATTAGCAGCTACAGAGAGCTCTAAGGCAGCTGAAAAGCAACTTTTAAGCACAAGTAATCGGTAATGAACGAATCCATGATATGATTCAGCACAATGCAACAGCCTCCAGACCTATGCCAAAAGTAAATGCGTAACTTCCACAGCCAGAAAGTATAAAAGAAAACCCCACGAATTTGAGAAAATAAAAACATTTTTTTCTTTTATTACAGGAAGGGATAGCCATACATCTAAGAATAAACAGAATGGGGAAAGAACGGTCCAGATTTAACAAACCTCAGCTTTGCACGTGGACTTCCTTATAATGTTGATTCTAAAGCAGGCAAAGTACAAAACACAAAAAACTGTGAAGTTAAAATCTACCTTAACGTAAATTCAGTGCTTCAAAAAAAGGTTAAGGTGCAAGCATAAAATGCAGTATTATAAAATAATATCAAAAATTTAATATATATATAAACAAACAATATAAAATCCTTATAGGTGTTCTCATATAAAAAGGTAAAGGTGACCCCGCACTTATAGTGCGAGTCGTTTCCGACTCAGGGTGACGTCTTGCAACGTTTACTAGGCAGACGGTATATATGGGGTGGGATTGCCAGTTCCTTCCCCGGCCTTTCTTTACCCCCCAGCATACTCATTTTACTGACCACGGATGGATGGAAGGCTGAGTGGACCTCGACCCCTTTTACCGGAGATTCGACTTCCTCCTTCCGTTGGAATCGAACTCCGGCCGTGAGCAGAGCTTCGGTTGCGTTACCGCCGCTTACCGCTCTGTGGCACGGAGGATCTTGTGCTCATATAATAGTACACAAATGGCCAAAAAAAAATATTTGTAAACAACTCGGTGCCCATGAATGAAATGCAAAATGTGTATATTGGCCGTTGTTTAAAAGTTGTCCTTCATGTTCATATTGATATTGTTTTGACCATATTATATATTTCGTTCTTTATTATGTACGGGCACTGAGTTGTTTACAAATATGTACTAATATGTATGTGTACTATTATACGAGAACACCTATAAGGATTTTACATTGTTTATATATATAAAATTTTTGACATTATTTTATAATATTGCATCTTATGCTTGCACCTTAACCTTTTTTTGAAGCAAAGTACAAAACACAGACATAAGGAAAGAACTTCAACAACATAACCCGGGTTTTGTTTTGTTTGGTCTGCGGTGTTTCATTAAAACCAGAGAAAGCTATTTGTTGAGGAAGATCAGCCAGTACGACAGTGGTACCTATCAGTATATGTATATAAAAGTGAAAGGCTCCCACAAAATATGCTAAAACAAAAATTCAAGTCACGTTTCAGTTTTAAGTTCAATTATCTACAGCTAACCTATCAACGTTGTTCTTTAAATAATGGCTATCAAGTCATTCTGAGGAAGATCTTAAAAAAAAAAAATTGGCAAGCAAGCACATTTTTTTCTTTAACCCTAGCTTTAAAAGCACATTGGCATCTTTTAATAGCAGGAGTCCGGCTTGTCGGGAAATGCCTGCAAACTGTCATGCTGCCAGTGTCTTTGGGGTGTGTGTGTGCATTTACATCCTGGGAAGGAAGAGGGCCCAAAGAGATCCAAAGCACCATGCTGTCTCATGAGAAAGAACAGCTCCAGTCAGAATGAGAATATCTTACCAAAGGCACATTTCCGAACCTGCGTTTACCTTTGCAATCCAGCAGCTGAGTGGATTTGCACAAGAGAAAACCAGCAGGCAGAAGAGGAGGTGCTTAATCCTCCTTCCCTCCTCCTTTTTCTCCCAGTCTCTGTGTAAAGCTGGGGGGTCGGGAGGATAGGGAGATAAAACTAGGTGCGTACCACCCGCTGGAGCTTTAGGGATCTTGCACCCAACTTGACCTTCAGAAAGCCTTTTCCGGTCCTCGTGGCCTTAGACACGGAGGAGAGAGGGTCAACATCCCCCAGAAACTCCTTTCTCCTGCCCAGTTTTGGCCTCTGGAACTCACCAAAGGTGTGTGGGGGTCTGTCCTCAGTTTCCACTGCAACTTGTTATTGCTGCACCCACAAACGGTACAATCCCATGAAAGGCAGCTGGGGAGACAGATAGGGGACACAGTCCTGGGCAGCGTCTTTTGGCTGAAGGCTTTGTACGCTTCCATAATTATGGAATGTTTTCTGCATGTGGACAGGGAGAGCAGAAGGGATCCCACTTTGCTGGCGCCTGCGCAGATCCAGCTGACGGATCATGGTCATGTAGCACCCATGGCTGACTTCCTACCACCCACGATCAGGCTGTTCAAGAGGGAACGCGCACTCCATTTCCCCAGGATGCAAGGGGCAGCATCTGGACAGCAGCCTGGGAAATGGCTAACTAGGCCAGCCATTTTCAGACTGTCTGTCATAGGGATGGAAAGAGCTGTCTGCTTCGGTTCTCTCAGTTTCTCATTTCCCCAATGTTAAATTCTGTCCTCTACATTTCTACAGAGATCTGTGGTTTTTTTTTTAAAAAAAAATCCTCATGAAAATTCTCCACCATTTCAGTGCAAATTTCTCTAAGCAAACACATTTGTGTAGGCAGTTTTGACAAAGGTACACATTTTTTGCAAGCCGTTTCTCATCACTTCACGCCTTCTTGCCTGTTATTTTCACTCGTGTTCCTTTTTATGCACACCTTCCCCTGATATATGCTGTTTTGTAAATTTAGTTTGTTTAGTTGGCAAGTTGCATCCCAAAATTATAGTAAATGCAAATTTCGAAGGATGGCTGTGTTTCAGTTCTCATGTTGTTTCGGAAAGTGCGAATTTGGTAAGTTCTGCTTGAAATACGAATTGAATCAAAATTCGCCCCCGTCCCTACTCTGTCATCGGGGAGCCTCTTTGTAAGAACATCAGAAGAGCCTGGCTGCTGGGTCAGGCCAAAGGGGACCCCTCTAGCCCAGCATCCTGTTCTCACAGTGGCCATCCGGATGCCCATGATGGCAACCACACTTTCCCCACTTGCGATTTCTAGCAACCGGCATTTGGAAGCACAGCGCCTCCGAGTGCAGACACAAAACGTAGCCATCGTGGCTAGTAGCCATCGATCGCCTTCTCCTCTATGAATTTCTCTCATCCTCTTTTACAGCCCTCCAAGTTGCTGGCCGTCACTGCCTCTTGCGGAAGCAAATCCCATAGTTTAGCTATGCGCTGTGTGAAGATGTCCTTTCTTTTATCTGTCCTGAATCTGCCAACATTCAGCTTCATTGGAAGTCCACAAGTTCTAGTCTTATGAGAAAGGGAGAAAAACTTTCCTCTATCCACTGTCTCCTGCCATGCTTAATTTTATACAGCTCTCTCATGTCGCCTCTGACTCACCTTTTCTCCAAACTAAGAAAGCCCAGCATGCTGCAACCTTTCCGCTTTCACCTGGCGTGTCCCCTTGACATCTGCCATGGAACCCCAGCACCCCATAGGAGACTCTGAGGCACACATCCCTTTCACGCAGAGCTCTGGCAAGGCTTGCTGGAACTTGCCATTCCCCCCCTCCCCAGCCTGAGAAGGCAGCTCAGGATTGCAGCCTCTCTCCTGTAGCTGCAGAAAGTTCACTAACGGTGCAGACAAGGCCTGTCTTTCTAGGAGAGGGGCCTGCTCTTCCTAATCTTCTCTCTCGGGAAACCCCAAGGATTTCCCATAGCAGCTGGGGAGGAAAAATAAACACATGGATCTAGACCGCCCCTGGGGTGCCTTAAAGAAACACACAAGTGTTTTATGTTTTTTTGCCTTGCCCAGTGACACTCTTGAAAACAGCAACGGCCTTGCGTCAAACTTTATCATCAAGGGCCTTTTTAAAATCTTTGAACTAGTTGCTCTTGCGGGGGAAAACAAACGAGCTCCCTGAATAAGAGCCCACCCACACGTTCAGGAGAAGCACAAAGTGTTGTATCGCCTTTCTGGGACTGGGTTTTTCAAAATATAAGTGGGAGACAGCACGGTTCAGCTCTCCGAATACCCTGCACAAACAGCATCTCCAGTAACTTTGTTCTACCTCTGCTAGCTGCAGGGGAAGAGAGGAATGCAACCCCCCCGCCCCATCTCACCATTTGCCTGCCTAGCTCCAGACGTCCGCTTCTGCACTTTTCCTAGATCTCTGTTCGTTTGCTTTCATCTCTGCGCCCATGAGGGCTAGGCACTTGTTTTTGTCAAAAGAAAAGTGAGATCGTCAGAACCAAATGCCGCCAACTTGAATGGTGTGTTTTGCAAGAGGAATGGAACATGCAGAACCGTGAATCTAAGGGGTAAAGGCACGCTCGCTGTTCTGCCGGTTCCAGTGCGTCTCCACCTCTCTCTTCTGAAAACGGGGGGCACATGACGCCAGTCAAACCCTGCCCCTTTTTACTGTAAAACCTGGTGGAAGCAGCTTGCCTGTGTGTTTTCTTAAATTCTTAAAGAGATTGCACAACTGAATGGCAAATCCACCTGTTCCCCCTCCAGGTGTGAGTAATGGAAATGCTTTGGTGTAGGCAACTTGTGTGCTTACAGCCTAAGGCTCTTTCCAATAACAAAAAGGCGTAACGTGCCACGTTTTGGTAGCCTAGGTGAGAGCCTACAATTGTATGTTGAGTTGTCTGTGGCTGAGACGATGCTATAAAAAAAACAGACAGGCATATGTCACTTTCCTACCTGCAAAAAAGACATGGGTGGAAACCATGCCTACTAGGGAGCAATGGGCCTGAGACAGCAATGTTCATTCACTTCAAAGTGTCTGCTCTTGAGTAGATCTAGTATTGGTTACAACCCAGCAGGCCTTACTCCCAAGTAAAAATGGCAAGGGATTGTCTTCCATGACAAGGTTTCTATTCCGCACCTCAAGAGACTGAAACTCTGAGCTCTCTCTGTGTTTCAACTCATACGTCAGTAAGGGAAGATTTTGAGTGATTCCCCCCACCCCCAAAAAACACCCTGCAAATATAAACCATAGTCCTTTTTTTAGTCCCTCTCTGTGGCACCTTCTCATCTGAGCTCCTGCAGTGCTAAGGCAGCACACAACCCTGATCCTTTTGGAATGGGAAAAACAGTGCCCTTTCTTAGTGCTCTCCGAGCCAGCCTCAAAAGGCTTTTGCCACAGGGGCAGAGAGGGGAAAGTCCCCGCAGAGGGCCAAGCCCTGCAGAAGCAAAAAAACCAAAACCAGAGGCAGGCGAGTTAAATGTAAGTCTTAGCACCTTTGGCATTCTTCTCCAAAAAGACTTCAACGTAGGAGGTGGGGACATAGCCTTCTTCGTCTTCGTTCTTCCGGATCCGCGTCCAGCCGTCACCTTTGTCTACCTCGATGACGTAGAGCGTTTCCCCTTCCGTGACCGAAATGGTTCCTTCGTTCTGACCTGAAAGGTAGAAAATCCTGATGGATTAGGGCAGTAGATTCCAGGGGACCTTTTCAAGCTATGGGCCCACCTGGCCCGGCCTCCTGTTCCACAGCGGCCGACCAGATGTCCCAACGGGAAGCCCGTGAGCAGGACTTGAGAGTAACAGTAACTCCCCCCTCCTGCGGTTTCCAGTAACGGTTATTCGGAAGCATGTTGCCTCCAACTGTGGAGGCAGAGTGTAGCCATTGTGGCTGGTAGCCATCATGGCTGGTAGCTACGGATAGCTTTAATTGCCATGAATTTACCTAATCCTCTTTTAAAGCCGTCCAAGTTGGTAGCCATCATTGCCTCGCGGGAGTGAATTCCACAGTTTTAACTATGCGCTGCATGAAGAAGTATTTTCTTTTGTCTGTCCTGAATCTTTCAACATTTAGCTTCACTGAGTTTTAGTGTTATGAGGGAGAAAAACGTTTCTCTACCCACTTTCTTCACGCCATGCATAATTGTTTACATCTCTATCTCATCACCTCTTACTCTCCTTTTGTCTAAACTTGTTGTTGTTATGTGCCATCAAGTCGATTACAACTTACAGTGACCCTATGAATCAGTGACCTCCGATAGCATCTGTCGTGAGCCACCCTGTCCAAATCTTGTAAGTTCAGGTCTGTGGCTTCCTTCATGGAATCAATCCATCTCTAAACTAAGAAGCCCCAAATGCTGCAACCTTGCCTCACAGGGGGGTTGCCTCACGGCGGAATGCCAGAGGGGATTCTCAGGCACATAATAATAATAATAATAATAATAATAATAATAATAATAATAATAAATCTTTATTTTTACCCCGCCCTTTTTCCAAAACTGGAACTCAGGGCGGCTTACAAATAAAAACTACACATAGGTAAAAAAACATACAAAAATATACAATTAAAATAGAATTAAACTATTCATGACATTAAAACCATGAAACATACACTTAAGATACTAACACAATTTAAAACATTAAGAATAGGACCATAGAACAATACAACAGACCTTATGAGGCCCTGTCTTAAACGTGTGAGGGCGTCCTCTCTATTCAAAGAGGGCTGTCATAACTAGGGATGGGATCTGTTGGCCAGTGCCAGTTCAAAAGCATTCCAGAGCCTGACAACAACTGGAAGGCCTCAGGTTATTTACTGTTACTTAGTCCTCTTGTTACAAATTTATGAATTGCCCTTCCTATAAATTTCAAGGCGATTTACAACCATGCAATAAAGGCAACTAAAAATAAAAGTGGTAACACTGGGGACGAATCGCAGAATAGCCAACAAAGCAGAACGGTATAAATCCATCACTAACATACTCTTATTGCGTCAATGACATGTCGCAGAATACGCCCGCAAAGGAGACACCAGTCTGGAGGAGCCCTTAGTGAACAAAAGCCACCTAAGGCTGCAATCCAACACATGTCTACTGAGAAGTAAGCTCCACTGGGTTCAATGTGACTTACTCCCAGGTAAGTGTATACTGGACTGCAACCTAAACAAAGGTCAATCACTAGAGGTGTTTAAACAGAGGCTGGACCGGCCACCTGTACTCGCATCCTGCATTGCAAACCCTGCACTGAACAGGGTTGGGCTAGATGACCACCAGGGTCCCTTATAATCCTATGATCTGGCCTGGCCCCGAAGATTTGGCTCGCACCTTCAAAGGTATACAGAGCTTTGCACGTCCCAATGGTGGGCAGCTGCTCCTCATCATCAAACTCGTCGTCGAATTCTGGCGCTGGCGCTTTCATCTCACTCTCCTGGCTCGGTTCCTCTGTGTAACTGCCATCCGGACTGCTCAAGACAGGAAATAAACATAACAACTATAGCAACGGGCCTGGCGGTGGCCCAGGGAGGGAGGACAATGGAGAAGACGCCAGTCCACGTGCATCATTATAAAGGAACACAGGAGGCTGCCTTATCCAGAGACGAATCACTGGTCCACCTAGCTCAGTATTGTCTACTCTGACTGGAAGCAGCTCTCCAGGGTTTCAAGCAGGAGTCTCTCCCAGCCCTACCTGCAGCTGCCATCTGGGACTGAACTTGGGACCCTTCTGCATGCAAAGCAGATGCTCTGTCACTGAGCTGGGGCCCTTCTTCCAAAACTAAAATTAAGATCCAAGTCCTCAAGGTTCCAAAGAAAGGGATGATTTAAATAAGAAGCTGTGTTATATTATTTATTTATTTATTATTAGATTTATATCCCGCCCTTCCTCCCAGCAGGAGCCCAGGGTGGCAAACAGCAGCACTAAAAACACTTTAAAAAATCATAAAAACAGACTTTAAAATATATTAAAACAAACTATCATTAAAAATTTTAAATGCATTCTTAAAAAAGCAATTCTAGCACAGAGGCAGACTGGGATAAGGTCTCTACTTAAAAGGCTTGTTGAAAGAGGAAGGTCTTCAGTGGTGCCAAAAAGATAATATTTAAGGAGGGGATTCCAAAGAGTCGGTGCCACCACACTAAAGGTCCGCTTCCTATGTTGCGCAGAGCGGACCTCCTGATGAGATGGTATCTGCAGGAGGCGCTCACCTGCAGAGGGCAGTGACCGACTGTGTCTATAAGGGAAAAGACGATCTTTCATGTATCCTGGTCCCAAGCTGTGTAGGGCTTTGTACACCAAGACGAGAACCTTGAACTCTGGCCCAGTACTGAGTCAGACCACTGGTCTATCCAGCTCAGCATTGTCTGACTGGCAGTGGCTATTCCCAGGCCTACTTGGAGATCCAGAGATTGAACCTGGGACCTTCTGCATGTAACACAGTTGGCTCAACCGGTGAGCTCAGGCCTTCCCCATGGCGAGCCACTTCTGTGGGACTGCCAGTGCTTTCTACGCTGTTATGCTTAGTGCAGTTTGCTACAGGATTGCTCCAAATCAGTTCTGGCCAGTGCAGCTGATGGGGTGTTTCCAGGTGCTGCAGAAACTCTCCGGACAACCCTTACCGAAATTGTGCATTTAAGGACATGCGTTGCCCTAAATCTCTCTGTCCCCATTTGCGAGCCGAACTTCCTATTACCTTATCCCCCAGAAAAGACTCTCCTAACACACTCCAGTCTGCGTCTGTGTTGGAATTGCTTTTTTAATATGTTTTTAAACCTTCTTTTTAAAATGTTTTTAATCTTAGAAGATGTTTTGAAAGCTTTCTTTAAGAAACGTTTTTATTAAAAGATGTTTTGTTTTAATGTGTTTTAAAGTTTGTTTTTATGACGTTTGTTTGTTTTATGAAGTTTGTTGTTTTAAAGTTTTTGGTGCTTTTGTTAGCCGCCCTGGGCTCCTGCTGGAAGGGCGGGATATAAATAAAATAATATATAAATAAACACTTGGCCTTGCAGCTTAGCAACAAACTGCAGTGCCAAGCATCAGGAGAGTCTGTTGTGAGGGATAGGGCGATAGGGAGACTTGCTCAAAATCAGGAACACATTTCCTTAAATGCATGATTGCATCCAACCTATCTGTGTTTAAGGGTAAAACCCTTCCTTCCTGCATGCTGTGGTTCTGATCCTAATATGCCCAGCCCTGCCTTACAATAGCTCCTTAGAACACACAGAGATTATTAAAATGCCACAGGTAGTTTGGCCATTAGAAGTGAGGACTAGAACCTTGATTCAGAGCGTGGCAGGGAGTCAGCCTAAGGACTTCAGGATAAGGGCAATCCTAGCAAGGTTACTATCGTGTCCAGATTTGCAGTGGCTTTTAAAAGCAAAAAAGCAAAAACAGGTCTTTGAATCAAACGGTTGAAATAGCACTTTGGGCGTACTGGTCCTTGTCTTGAGGAGGGACGGGGGAGGAATTCAATTCAGTTTGCATTTAAAGGCAAACCTGCCAAATGTGCACTTTCCAGAACGATACGGGAACTGAAACGCAGGCATCTTTTGAAATTCACACTTTTCCAAATTTTGCAATGCAGTTCTCCAGCCAAGTCGTGTACAAAAAGGCATTTATTGGAGCAAAGTTTCCATAAAAATACACATATTAAATGCCCTGCATTAAGGAAAACGGCTTTGCAAAAATGTATGCGTTAGTCAAAGCTGCACAGAGAAATCTGTTGATTAGGAGAAAGCCGCAGAAAAATGCTGATGAATCTTCATGAAGATTTTTAAAAAATTAATCGCAGATTGTTGGGGAAATGTAGAGAAACAAATTTAAGACAGAAAAACGAGAAGCTTGGGCAACTGAATCGGACATATTTGTTCATCTGTAGCCTCGACGACTCGCAAATGGGCTTTTTTGCACTGCCACTTTCCCACTCAGAGCCAGCAGGGGGCGCTGCGGAGTGAGAAACTGCACAGGCCAACATGGAAAGCGGGACGGTGCACCACAGATACGGTACCTTTCGCGATCCTGGGCGCAGTTATTGACCGTCAAGGTGTTCTGAGGCTCGTACATCCCGCTCTGACGGCGTGTCGTGTCAGTCCGTGCAGGCAACCGGCCTTCCACCTCGGCTAGCCAGCCCTGCGGGGAGAAAGGTGCTAGATGGGCCCCCTTTGGCCTGATCCGGCCGGGCGCTCCTTATGTTCTTAGGAAGCTGCCTTATACAGAGTCTAAATGTTGGTCCATCTAGCTCAATATTGCCTACATTGCCTGGCAGCAGCATGCAGGGTTTCAGGCAGGGCACATTCTCAGCCCTACCTGGAGATGCTGCAAGGGATTGAACCTGGGACCTTCTGCATGCAGTGCAGGTGCTCTACCCACTGAGCTACAGCCTCTCCCTGCTATTCCTGCCGGGGTGGTCTCTCCTCTGTATCTTGGAGTCTATTTTCAATGCACTGCCCGTGAGCAGCTGCAGCCCTTCATCGCAAAGAGGTTCCCCCCCCTCCCCATCTCACAGCTGCTGGCCAGCTCTGACACATTTTGCAAGCACCCCCCCCCATTGATCCTCCCTCACGTGGGCCTTCTACCGGTAAAGAAAAAAGCGAGCATCCATCAACTGATTTCCTTTCCCACCTCTGCAGTCATTGCGCTTTGGAAGCTGGCAAACCAAGAGGGTGAAGGCAGGTGTAAAAACAACAACACTTTGCAATGCTGCCCTGGGATCCCTCAATTCGGTTGAGAGACGCACATTCTCCAAAGCCTGTTGGGGATTATACACAATGGCCAGGGAGTGCGTGGAATTCAATCAATAGATGCACATTCTCCAATATACAGGTGCAATATACTGATGTTATATATTGACCAGGAAATGTGCACAATTCCCTCTTTGTAGACAGATTATGTGCACATTCTTCATGTGGCTTGGGGAAAGTGCACAAGGGCTGGCTATTATGCACATTAACCTCTCACATTTCCCTTATAACGCATATATATCTCAAAGTGGCTAGTAGTTGATTAACCAATCCTAACTCCTCATGCAAACTCTTAAAGATCCTTTAGGGAACCTGTGCACCGTCTCCTCATGCCCATGCTCTAGCCAGGACAGCCAGCCCAGAGGCCAGGGACGATGCTAGGAGTTGCAATCTAGCGCCGTCTGGCAGGGCCTACCCTCCTCATCCCTGCCCGAAAGGAACATGAAAAGCTCTTTTCTGCACCTCAAACTTCTGCACTTCTAGCCTCAGCCTCTCCAGGTTTTGTGCAAGCTCGCCCAACTTGAGATCCACACTGGCCGCATCTCCCATCTGTGGGTTCTTGATATAGACATCTTTCATTTTTGTTAAGGCATCTCTGCAAGAAGCAAGGAAAAGCGTGTCGGAGGTGGGGAAGGGAGGCACTGGCGATGTGAGTGTCCCCTTTCCACACGCACCCCCCATTTATTTATTTATAAAATTTATTAGTCGCCCATCTGGCTGGCTGTCCAGCCACTCTGGGCGACGTACAAAATAAAAACATAAAAATACATTAAAACATTAAAAACCTCAACAATAATAATAAAACCTAACCCACCCCAAAAGCCTGCCTGAAGAGCCAGGTCTTCAAGGCCCGGAGGAAGCTTATCATAGAAGGGGCATGGCTGAGATCATTTGGGAGGGAATTCCACAAAGTGAGGGCCACAATTGAAAAAGCCCTCTCCCTAGTTCTCACCAGCCTAGCTGTTTTAACTGGTGGGATAGAGAGAAGGCCTTTTGAGGCTGATCTTGTTGAGTGGCATCTCTGATGATGCTGGAGGCGCTCCTTCAGATAGACGGGGCCAAAACCGCATAGGGTGTTAAAGGTCAGAACCAACACCTTGAATTGGGCCCAGAAAACAACCGGTAACCAATGCAACTCCTTCAGCACTGGAGTGATGTGATCTCGCTGGCGGCTGCTTTTGATCAGGTGAGCCGCCGCATTCTGTACCAGTTGCAGCTTCCAGACCGTTTTCAAGGGTAACCCCACGTAGAGCGCATTACAGTAGTCTAGGCGAGAGGTGACCAGGACATGTACCACCGGTGGGAGCAGATGGTTGGGGAGGTAGGGGCACAGCCTCCGTATCAGATGGAGTTGATACAGCGCCGCCCGGCTCACAGCTGAGACTTGAGCCTCCATGGACAGCTGGGAGTCAAGAATGACCCCCAGGCTGCGGACCTGGTCTTTCAGGGGCAATTGTACCCCATTGAGCACCAGGTCAACATCCCCCAACCTTCCCTTGTCTCCCACAAACAGTACCTCGGTTTTGTCAGGGTTCAGCTTGAGCTTATTCCTTCCCATCCACCAACTCCAGGCACTTGGACAGGGTTTCTACAGCCAACCTCGGTGAAGATTTGAATGAGAGATAAAGCTGTGTGTCATCCGCATAGTGGTGACACTGCAGCCCAAATCTTCTGATGATAGCTCCCAGCGGCTTTATACAGATGTTGAACAGCTTCGGGGAGAGGATGGAGCCCTGTGGCACCCAACAAGTGAGAGGCCAAGGATCCAAAACCTCATCCCCAATGCCACTCTCTGGTACCTACCAGAGAGGAAGGAACGGAACCACTGCAATACAGTGCCCCCTATGCGTAACCTCTTCAGGCGGTCCAGAAGGATACCGTGGTCAATGGTATCAAAAGCCGCTGAGAGATCCAGGAGGACAAGGAAGGTGCATTCGCCCCTATCCAATGCCCTCCTCATATCATCCACCAAGGCGACCAAGGCCGTTTCAGTCCCATGTCCAGGCCTGAAGCCTGATTGAAATGGATCCAGACAATCCGCTTCCTCCAAATGCACTTGCATTTTTCAAAGGGCGGGATGAAGAAGCCTTTCCTTTTGTCAAATCCACTCTTACTGTCAAGACATGCTACAGGAGAAGCCTGCTCAACCTGTGACCCATCACCCAACAGCAGCATTTAGCCCTTAACGTGTGGCATCCCAGCAACGCTTTCTGTATGTGATGGGTTTTAAGCTCTCAATAAGTTTTTACTCACTACGATAATTTATCGATATTTCCTTTTTTTAAAAAAATCAATACTTCCTTCAAAATATCAGTATTTCCTTTAAAAATATCAATATTAATATTGTTATTTTTTCCAAGCTGAAAAAAACCTGGATCGGTAAAAGCAGCCGCTAGTGGAAATCTGAACGAACTCAAATATTGATGCCAGCCTGTTAGGTCAATGGAATGCTTGCGAACCGGCACCAGCCAACGGTTCCCATCCCCAGTCGGTACAATTACTGGGACATGCACAAAATCATCCATGCAAGTCCCAGGATCCAGCCATTTCCGAATAACTCATTGGGATGACCTCTGTGCCATGCTTCCGCCGTCCTACCTTTGATCTAGCTCCTTCTGGATGTCCTTGTTCAGCTCGTCCACTTTTTGCTGGAGTTTTTTTCGCCTTTGCTCAGGGGGCAGATTGCTGAAATCCTCCGGGCCACCACCCTAGACAGGTCAGGGAGGGAGCGGGGGGGGGGAAGAGAGGAGTCTGTAAAAGTCTGGCCCCCAAGGAACATCTCAGGGGCAAAGACCAGGCAACCCCCCCCCCGAGGCTCTTGGGACTGGCGTGAGAAAAAAATAAAAAATTCCTTGCAAGGGTTGTGCTGTTGTCGGAAGCAATCAGTCTTGGCGGCATGCACACCATACATTTAAAGCACATTTAAAGTACTCCCCAAAAGAAGAATCCTGGGAACTGTAGTTTACCTCTCACAGAGCTAGAATCCCCAGCACCCTTACTGAACTATGGTTCCCAGGATTCTTTGCCATGGCAGGGGGCCAAATGTGCTTTTCAATGTCTGGCATGTACCTAGCTTTGTGCTTAAAGCCTGAAATTTTTTAAATAGCAGGTCCTGTTTCAGTCAAGGAAACAGCAACCCTCTCTTTTTACTGTTGTTGTTGTTGTTATTATTATTATTATTATTATTATTATTATTATTATTATATCT
The DNA here is from genome assembly GCF_030035675.1 of Rhineura floridana. Classification (NCBI taxonomy): domain Eukaryota; kingdom Metazoa; phylum Chordata; class Lepidosauria; order Squamata; family Rhineuridae; genus Rhineura; species Rhineura floridana. Next base: position 19,401,612 of record NC_084499.1, on the reverse strand, counting down.
CACCCTTCCTCCCAGTAGAAGCTCTCATGTTAGGGCACCAGAATAAGCCTCTGGCTGGAGGCAGACAAGCGAGTTTTCAGGGACTTGAAGGCAATGTGAGAGAACTATTGCTACTCACAGTGTACATCAAGGGTGAGGAACTCCAACCAGTGGGCTGAATGCGGCCCTCCAGTCCTCTCTATTTGGCCCTTGGGACTCTCCCCAGCCATCCCCCTCACTGGCCCCATTCTGCTCCATTCTCGAGGGCTTTCACCGGGCTGGAATAGGCCTCTGAACTATGAGAATGCCTCTTGCTTTTGCACATTGGCATGCAGCCTCCCTCAACCTGGTGCCGTTCAGGTGCTTGGACTACAACTCCCATCAGCCCCAGGTGGTTTTTTTTTAACCCCTTGCTTTGTTTTTAAAAGAGCTTTTGTTCTTTGGAACAACCACGGGATTCCCCTAAGCACCCTAGAGCCTCCTTTGGCTTTAATACTGTTGTCACTCACCACTTGAGTTCACAACTAACCAACCAGGTGAATTTTCAATTTATTATCAGCTAAAGCTCATAGGATTAATAAACTAAGATGACTTTATTCAGGCAGCGACTCCAATTGAAATCCTTAAATAACCAGACTAGTGGTTAGTCTCAGACTGGGACCTTGGGGGACGAGGGTTCAAATCCCCGCTCGGCCACGAAGCTCACTGGGTGGCCTTGGGCTCGTCACTGTCTCTCCGCCTAACCTACCTCACAGGGTTGTTGTGAGGTTAAAATGGGCGGAGGCAGAAGTTTATCTGCCACCTTGTACTTTTTGGAGAACAAGTGGGATATAAAATAATAATAAAACGAGTTGAAAAAGTTGTTAACCAGGGTCAAACAATTTGGTTGCAGGCACAAAATCGTAAACGAAGTGGCAATTTCCCAAGCTGATAATGTGTTCTCTGTAGCCATCTGGTGCACCATTCCCTCTTTCACTACCCAAGACAGGATTTCAGATCAATGTCTGTGACGAGGTTCATCTTGCCTTCCCCCATGCCATCCCGTTTTGAAATTAAATGGAATCAACGTTTTTAGTCAGGATTGATTAGGTTTGATTACAAGGCATTAGTTGTTCGGAGGTACTACCACATAAGGCTGAAAAACGTAGTTTGCCAATGAATATCAGCACCCGGACACAGGAACGATATGCGTCTGTGGCCGGTCAGAACGATCAGAGCGATTGTCAACGCCGACCTCAGTGAAAGGCAGACAAGGATCCCGGCCGATTCAAACTGGGGACGGCCAACCACTCTCCACACGATGGTCTTGGGTCTAGAAATACAGGATTGCACCCAGCAAAGGTTTATTCAGAGTAGGTCCATTGAAATTAATCCAGTGGGTCTACCTTGAGTAGGACTAACATTAAACAACTATCGCCAGTGTCAGGATCAGGCTGGTATGTCTGTCCTTGAACCTAGAAGGTTTCCACCACAGGATCAGGTGGTCATACCAAATCTGGCTTTGGTCTGGGAGTTGGGAACTCGCCCACCATAACACCTGATGGGCAGGATATCTCACAGTGCAGGAGAGAGACCTGCATTCAGTGCTTTCCTGCTCTTTCATAATATGTAGCAATGAAATGAAATGGATTAAAGTTCTTCATTGTCACTGCGTCACTATTTCCCTGCCCCTCTCCACATCACTGGCTGCTTCAGGGGGCAGGGAGCAGAAGTGTAGTCATCCAGGGTTTCAGGGGGTCTTAGACCCCTTACGTTTTTGGGAGCCATGTCCCAGCAGGATCCCTATGTCTCCAGCATCCTATGAGTCAATCAGCACGAAAGGGGAGTGCGTTGTCCACTGAAAAGAGTCTTCTAACAGGCTTCCTTGTCCTCTCCTGCTGACTGGAGCCAATCAGAGTGAAAAGGTGAGTCAGCCTCCGAGAAGACTCTTCTCAGTAGCCAACACACTCCCCTTTCATGCTGATTAGCTCCTAGGAATGTCTGTTGTGAAGAAGGCATTAGCAAGGATAAAGAAGCAGAAAGCAGTATTCAAACCTGGCCCAGTTATTCCATAATCTTAGAAGGGGTGTGGCTGTGATTATTATAAAAGGGCCCTGCACTTCTGAAGTTGACACTCCGCTACTGATGGGGAGTTGCATGACATGATGATGTCACACCACATGTTTCATGACTAAGGCTGCAATCCTTACCCCACTTACTGGGGAGTAAGCCCCATTGAAATCAATAGGGCTTACTTCTGAGTAGGATTATACAGGTGGAATGCTAGGTTGCTATTTTCTGCAGCAGATGTGTGTCTGGGGTAATGACGGATTCCTCCCTAAATTTGCTGATAGGATAGCAAGCCTTTAAACAGCACAGCATTCTTAGACACATTCCTGCCAGAAGAAGAGTTCTGTGAAATCCAGAAACCTGCTATATTATCACAACACAGATGGATTGATCTAATAATATACACATATATGTGCATGTTCTTTCTCCACCATTTGGATTATCTGGGTTCTTGTCTGCAATTTACTGAGGTCAACACTTTTCTCCCTTTTGCTGAGAACAAACATCTTTGGAACCAAGGAATATTTTATGCACATCGCAGATACAGTAACAAATCAGAGCAGTAATCAACTTTACCACATATGATTTAATTATATTATCCTATGCAGTTTGCGATACTGAAAACTACCATATTTTAAAAACCTAATAATTTTTTTAAAAAAAACTTTTACTACATTTTTACAGCCTTAGATTGCATATTTTTAAAATACATGCCTAATAAGTAAAACTACCAAACTACTAAAATTATGAGTTATTTTTTTTAGCAGCTCATTAGAAGCATGAAAACTGGATCACCTCCATTAGATTCCAGACCTGCATATTCAAAGTTATCTGATAAAATATCAAAGCAAAAAGGGGAAAACACACACACACACACACACAAAGAGAGACAACAGAAAATCTGAGTTAATTTCAGGGCGCCTCCTTTGACAGGCGGCAACTCACGCGCGGAGAAATCTGTGATTACAAAACACACAGCCATGAACAAGAAAGGACGCAGGTGTGCTTACCAGCTTGAGAGAGAGCTTCACGTAAGGACGGAGAAGTAGAGGAGGTGGAAAAGAGAGAGAAAAAAAGACAAGCGTATATCAGAAGAAGCAGAACTTTGATCACTTCCACCATTATAACAAAATGATGCACGTGGACACACCAGCACACACACCTCACTTGCCTTGTGAAAATGGGACACTGCGCTCATTACACATCTGTGCAAAAGTTCACAAGACCAGGGTAAGAAATTCTGCTAGTACCAACTGCCTGCCATTTCGCCCGCGAGCATGGTTGACAAAAACATGATTGTTAACACTGTCGCCTCTTTGACACTTAGCTGTTGCTGAGAGCAAGTGCCCCCCCCCCAAAAGAGCCTGCATCTTATTCTGGAGCCAATCGTTAAGTGCCTTATCTGCTGGTGGAGAGGACTGAGAGGGAACACAGCGATGGGTATCAAGTACGGCTGAAAGAATCTGTCCATTTCGGCCCTCGCAGCTTCTCACTTTTCCAATCTTAAATTCGGTCCTGCATAGTACTGCAGCAACTTCCAATTTTTTTTAAAAAAAAAAATCCTCATGAAAATTCTTCAACATTTTAGTACAAATTTCTCCTAATAAACACATTTTTTGATATGCGTTTTTGACTAACGTGCACTTTTTTTGCAAAGCAATCTCCCCTAAGAGAAGGCATTGTTGCATGCTCTCATAGTTTTATGGGGACTTTACAGCTTAGTCAATGCACGTTTTGTACACGTTGCTTTGGCTAGAGAATCACAAAATTCGCAGAAGTGCGAATTTCAAAGGACAGCTGCATTTCCGCTCTCAGGTCTTTTTGGAAAGGGTGAATTCTATAGATTCGGCTTTCAATATGTGAACTGAATCGAATGTTCCCTGCATCCCTAGCCTCAAGTCCCACCTGTTGCTTGCAGGCACAGAGCCCTGGGGACTGGCAACAGCACAGGTCTTGGATCATCCTTTCCCCCCTATTTTACAGGATGCCATTTTGTGCCACAAAAAGTATGCTCTTTTTTTTTCATTGCAGAGAGTGTGTGGGTCAGTGTGCGCGCATGGGGGAGAATACGCCTTCTCTGAGGCAAATCGCAGCGAGAGCCAGTGTGGAGTAGTGCTTAAGAGAGTCAGACTAGGACCTGGGAGACCAGGGTTCAAATCCCCTGCTTAGCCAGGAAGCTCAGTAGGTGACACTGGACCAATCACTGTTTCTCTCAGGCTAACCTCCCTCACAGGGTTGTTGTGAGGATCAAAAGGGGAGGGATGAGAACCGTGTACATCACCTTCAGCTCTTTGGGTTAGGGTGGGATAAAAATGTAATACATAAATAAAGAATTTAATCTGTGAACGTTTGGTACAAACCCACAAGAAAATTCATCAATACTGATTTTTAATCACAAAATACATATTTAAAGTGGGTCTTTTATGCCTTTCTAAACATACATCCCCCTACAAATTGGAATTTTTGGAGCAAAGGACTTCACTGCAAAATTTGGAGCAAACTGCAAAATCTAATTAAAAAGGCAGATATTTCATTTTTAAAATAATGTTTTGTTGTGTTTTAAAAATAAAATCTAATTTAAAAGGCAAACCAAACAAAATATGGAAATTAGAACACTTGTAAGAGTGATCCCACGTGGGACGCTCCAAGAGTCTCCCTGCACTGCTTGTGAGCTCTCTGTGCCGCGTGCAAAGCGTAGCTTGTGCGAGACGGGGAGTCAGGCAAAACCCTTTGACCTGGAAGTGAGACCTTGTCCACAGATGCCAAGGAGGGTTCAGGAATACAAAAAGTGCCTTTTGCACTGTCTAGCTCAGTACTGTTAAGTGCCTACACTGACCGGCAGCAGCTCTCTAGCCCTACCTGGAGACGAGAGGGACTGAACCAGGGACCGTCCGCCTGCAAAGTGTTCGGTGCTCCGTGCCAGAAGGCCCCAGGTTCAATCCCTGCCATTGGCAGAGCTGGGAAAGTTTCTAACTAAAGGGTGACGGAGCCCTGCTGGCGTTTGGGAGATGAGAGGACCAGGAACATCAGAAGCCCTAGTAAGGTCCTTGGTTGGCCTAGCTCAGTATGATTGTCAATGCTGACTGGCAGCGGCTCTGCAGGATTGAGAGAGGGGTCTGTGATGTTCCTATATATTAGTGTATATATGGTAAGTGCTGGTTGTTTAGAGTATACATGGTAAGTAGTGAAAGAGGAGGGGGAGTGAATGGGCAATAGAATGCTTGATGATTGGCTGAATGTTTCAAATGGCTGACAGTATAAATGAAAGGATGACAGGTAAATCTGGGGGAATGTGAGGTGGTGAATTGTGGAATCTGGGAGGAGAAGAGAAAGAGTGGGTTGCTTGGTGGGGTTTAGAGAGTTGTTTACCAGGAGGGAGGTGGAGTTCGGATTAGTATTGAGTAAAACCATATGCTTATGTGCCTTAAGAAGAAATCTTGTTAATCTTGTTAGCTTTGTTATCTGTAATAAATACTTAATTTGGTTTACCAAAGGCCTGATCCTTGGCTGGGGTTTCACAGACCAGAAGGGAGGGTACGGTAATGACCAAGGCTGAAGGGGAACTGTAACAAATGGTGGCAGCGGTGAAGAGAATAACAATACCAGTATTCAGAGTCTCTGGGAATACTAGTATTGGGACGTTACTGGTGGTTGCCTAGCAGGGGGATCTGTTGAGATCTGTGCTAGAGCGGATAGGTAAACCATAAGAGAGAGCGGTCCGGACTGGTGGAGTCCCTGGTGGTGCCTAGTGACAGGCAGTAGCCACATGCAGGTAGGAACCTGACAGGGAGAGCCAGGGAAGGACGCCTCACAGGGTCCTTCCCAGTCCTACCTGGGGATGCCATTGGGGATTGAATCAGGGACCTTCTGCAGGCCAAAGAGATGTTCTAACGCTGAACTAAGGCCCTTCCCTCATAACTGTAGACTCAGAAGCACCGTTTGGAAGGGCAAAGACCCCAGCCTCAGGAATTTGAACTTGGGGGTGCAATGAAAGGACAGCCAAATAGCACTCTGACTTATCTCCAGTACTGCTTTTTTTTTTGGTAAAAAAAATGAGAGGCTGGTATTATAACTGGCTGTGGGTGCTGGCACAATATGGCAGCCAAAATGAGTTGGGTACCATCACCAAAAAAGCCCTGCTTCTTACACACACACAAGCACACCTCAAATCACAGGGGAGGCAGTGCTATTTTGATGCTCTGCCTCAGGCGCTGAACAGTCCCCGGGGCCATCTCTGCAGAAGTAGGTATTCTCATGAGTACCTCCCACTCGCTTGCCCCTCTTCCCACACCCTGCTTAGAACCCCCTGCCCCATCAAATCTTCCCTTCCCACCCCACCCTGCTGGCATTCCTGTGAACTTCAGCAAAGACAAAATCGGCACAACTTGGGAGGATTTCGGACACATTTTGCAGACGACAGGGGTGGCGGGGACGAGAGAGAAACCGATTTTGCCTACGGAAAAAGCAGGTCTACGTCAAGGCTACATGCGCTAGAGGCGAATAACTTTCTAGAGGCAAAACTATCACGAGGCCAGACAACTTGCCAGCCCACCAATGCTATCTATCGTTTTGCTGTAAATTCAGCAAATGCTTAGGGGCCAAGGGGTCCACACACAGCATCCCTATAGGAAGTTTGGGTCTAAACGCTACAACCATCAGGCACCTAAATAGACAGCATCACCCTAAAAATGCTCAGCAAAGCCTTGTTAAAAGGTCCACAGAAGCAGAAGAATCAACTAACCTGGTAAAAAGCTCTTTTTTTTTCAAGTGTGGAGGGAGGTAAAAATATGAAGAAGACTGAGTCAAAAGGCTCAGGAGAAATTTTGAATCTATGGGATGCTTAAAAACCAAAACTGTAACCAACAAATAGATGGTAGAGTGCTTTTGAGTGTTCAGAAGGTGTTTTCCACGCTGTAATCTTTATGACAACTCAGTCAGGTAAGTGTGAATTATTATGCCCATATCACAGATGGGAAGGTTGAGGCTAGAGAGACAGAGAGAGAGAAAGTAGCTTGCCTAAAGTCACTTGATGAGTTTATGGCAGAGAGGAGATTTGATCCGGGGACTTCTGGATCTGTACATCAGTCTCTTTGCCGTTACGCTATACCGATCCTCAGGTTAAAAACAAAACTGTTTTTTACATGTCAGCACTCAATATGATCTAGGTATGGGGAACCTCTGGCCCTCCAGATGTTGTTGAACTGCAACTCCCAACAGCCCCCTAGCAAGCATAGCCAAGCACCAGGAGTGATGGGAGTTGAAGTTCAGCATCTGTAGGGCCAAAGGTTTCCCACGCCTAATCTAGGCAGAGGATGGGCTGTTCAGTGATATGCCAAAGAGCCCTTGCACGTTCAGCAGGAACCCATTGTTTGGATCAGAGGTGAGGAATCTGTGGCCTTTCAGATGCCAGACTACAACTTCCATCACCACTAACCATTGGTCACGGTGACTGGGCTTTTGGGAGTTGGAATCCAACAACATCTGGGCCACAGGATTCCTGTCTCTGGTCTGTCTAGAGGACATAACGTTGGATCTTTGGAGTCCTGAGTTCAAATCACCACCCAGCCTAGATTCACTCTGTGGACTTGGGCAAAACCACAATCTCCTCACCTCCCATGGTCCCTTGTCTGTGAAATGGGAACAACAGGGATCTAGCCAAGTGGTCGTGATGAGAAAAGAAGATTGAAAATGAATTCCCCCCCCTCCAAAAATGGAAAACCAAGTTTGTACATCTTCAAATCCAACTCTCTCCGTGTGTGTGGCCATGATAAGGCTGAGCTCTAAGAGTAACAAGTGTTAATTTTACTGGTCACTAATGAGACTTCCTGCCGCATTGGATGGGCTTTAATTAGTCAGTAAACTACATCTCCTTATTTCTGTGCTATCTTTCCACCAGTAGGCCCTACAACACTATTTATGACATCTGAAAAAAAAATCTGCTCGGCTATTAGCTCAGCCACGTTTGGAAAATCTGGGGCACAGGGAGGCTGATGAGGCATTTCTAGGAAATGTAAAAAAAAAGAAAGGCAAGTTCTTTTCAAGAGCACATCTTTGGGATGCTTCTAACATAGCCTATTGCGGAGAGCAAATGGAAAAAGCCTACGAGCCACAAGCATCAATAACACACGAGAGCGCATGATAAGCCAGCAAGTCTATGTGTTATTGGGTAAGTCACAAATGACAACTCTCACTTACAACGGGCCAAACGGGCCTCCCCCCCCGCCCTGGCTCTCCGGTTTGCCAATGCGACTCTTCCCTTCGAGAGCTGCAGACAGATGTCTCCAAACCCCTTCTGCGTTTAACGTGGGGTTCAAAGGTGCACGTAAAACTAAAACAAAATACACTCCTTTTTTTAAAAAAAGGCTCGTTGTTGTCCTTCTGCGACGTGTCCGCAATTGCAGATACATTGGCTGTTTGCGACAGGAAGCCACAAGGGATTTCAAACCACAGTGGAACCCTCTTAATAAACAATTGCTGCCTCCAAGAATAGTGTTTTCAAATTTTCATTAGAGGTTAATTAAAAAAATAAAAAAGGAAGTAAACCCGGTTCAATTGGACTTTCCCCTCTGGTTGTCAGAGTGTAGAGCAGGTGGGTGGGGGCACCTTTGGCCCTCCAGCTGTTGCTGAACTACAACTCCCATCAGTCCCTGCAGTAAGCATAGCCATGGGCTGGGAATGATGGGAGTTGTAGTCTGGAAATATCTGAAGGGCCAAACTGGCAACTATATATATATATATATATATATATATATATAAACCTCCTAAAAATTCATCTACATTTTAGGGTGAACTTGTCCTAACGCAACCCTTTCGTGTGCAATTTTGACTAACATATACATTTTTTGCAACGCAATTTTTCCAAACAGAATGCATCATTCTATGTTATTTTCCTCTAATATGTGGATTTTAATGCACACCTTATCCCAGCATAATGCATTTTTGCACACATTATCTGGCTGGGGAACTACACTGCAAAATTTGTAGAAGAGCGAATTTGGAAGGATGGCTATGTTTTGGTTGTTTTGGAAAGTGCAAATCTGGTAGGTTCGCCTTTGAAAGCAAACTTAATCAAAACATTTCCCCCCATCTCTAGTCTTTACGGGCCTTCAAGTTCTTTCCAACGCTACAATTCTGTAAACTACATTTGCAGATCGCACCGAGCCTTTGCGGTTGTCCTCTGCCGGCAAAAGAGTTCCACTGTGGCTGTCAGTTTGGGCTGTTTGTTCTGCGTGATCAGTTTTCTCTCCTCTCTGCCGATAAGTGCCGCCAGGTTTTGCTCTTTTTTTTTGTTTTAGCAAAGAGAGCTGTTTCTGACCCTGGGGGGAATAAGCAAGCCTTTCCTTCGCAATGCCCACAAAGGGTCTCTTAAAATTTGCTTCTAAAAATTTGTGGGTTTTTGCACAAATTTTCCACTTCCCGCAAAACGGACCTCACCTCTTCCACCCGCTTGCAACGTTGTAAATGAGGTCAGTGACTGTGCAGTGACTTTATGGCCCGGCCACACCATATATATGGACTTACAACGTATTCTCTAGCCTCAAGGGCATACGTGGGCTTCCCTAAAGTCCTCTTCATGAACTCTTTGTGAAAATACAAAGACTGAGACTGTTGCTGAGTCAGGAAGAGGGGGGAAAAACACACACACGCATTAAGAGGAGTGGGGAAGGGGGATGGGGAGAAAGACCTTTACATTTACTGCTTCTACAGCAAAAAAAGATAGATTTGCTTGGGTCTGACATCCATGGTTGTGATCTAGCTGGTGGCTCCATGTCCGTGGGGCAGTTGAATCTACGGAGGGTTTTAGTCTGAACTTTCAAGGAGCTGTCCAAGGTGCTGAAGTGCCTTGAAAGTTCAGAATATAACCCAGAGCGAATCCCACTGCCTCATGGACACAGAGCCACCCGTCGCCACTGTTGTGATCTTACAGCACAGAGGTATCCAACATGGTGTCCTACAGATACTGTTGGACTACAGCTCCCATCAGCCCCAGAGACCACGATGAGTGGCCGTGGATGATGGGAGCTGTAGTCCAGCAGCATCCAGAGGGCACCACGTTGGCAAGTCCTGATCTAACATCATCAAGGTGCACCCAGAAGCCACTCCTCTGCTTGGGAAACATAAAGAACAGGAACTTCAGACACCCAGGGATGGACAGGTAAGTGGATCTTCTGTGAAGGAGAGCCTGCTCCTCTGTTTCGGGGCCACACAGAGCTCCCTCTTTGAAAAAGATATGCATTTTTGTAAACATTGTTTGGTTGGCGAACCGCATTGCAAAATTTGAATACGTGCAAATTTCAAAGGATGGTTTTGTTTCGGTCCTCATATTGTTTCGGAAAGTGCACATTTGATACATTCAGCTTGAAATCCGAACGGAATCATACTTCTTGCTCTTCCCTAGGCGAAACCACCTTGAGTTTTGCGGGGATCAGCTGGGCATAGAGATCAATTCTGCAGATGCTTCCAAGATGTGTAAGGATCTGACCATTCTACTCTGAGAGGCTTGTATGATGAAAAGTGGTGTGCTGGGCTCCATTCTTGCTAGTCTGTTCCGAAACTGCCTTCTGTAAATGCTCCACAGCTCATCTTAGGTTTTCCCAAGAAGTAGCAAGTCATAAACTCAGCACTAGTCTGAGACATGTTGGAACATTCATATCACCGGTTGCCATGTCAAAAAGAATTTCAGAACATCTGTGTGTGTGTGTGTGTGAAGTCTCATCTTTGAATGCTGGTCCATATTAATAAAAAACAAACAAAAAACCATGCATATAGAAAGCTAGCCTGTCAGGAGGAGGCTCCGCCACAAACCATCCTGCCTGCTAGCTTTCCACAGGCAAGGAGTCTGGGATGCAGTAGAGCGTCCAGTTATGCAGTTCATCCGCTTGGGAGTCTGAAGCCATATGACTGTATGATGTCACTGACAGTGCAGCTCAGCCCTGTGCATAATTTCCAGGATATATTTTCTAGCACAGTTGAGACTCAAGCATTTTCTGTGGCACTGTCAGATCACAACCTTGGAAGAAGCCCTTGAACCCACTTAGCCCCACGAATCGGCAAAATCATTTCATTTCATTGAGAAGAACATACGTACATACCCAATCTGGAGAAGAAAAAACAAACAAACCACACACACATAAGCACATAACCACAAGACTATTAACCAGGACAGAAAAAAATCCTACAGGCTGAATAACGGAAAGGTTTGATTGATCTTTTACACCGACTTCACAGACACAAAACACAGATGAAGGAATCGCTACCGGTGGATTGAAAAAGGACTTTCTACAAGAAAGGAAGAAACTATATACATATATATAATAACGAAACAAGAGAAATGATCAAGGAAACATTTCCTGGTGAAAAGGGAAGAGTTAATTACACGGCAAGGAAAATATGAAGTCAGCAGAAACCACAAAACATCCAAATAAAGAGGCAATTTTGTTTGCTGACTAGACCGGCTCATTTGTTTTCATGGGGGCAAAGCAATCCACCCCCTCGGTACGTTGACAGGAATGACCTGGCTCATCTCAGACCAAAGTCGCTGGACAGGAGAGTCCATCGGGTGCAACCAAAAGTATTCTCCCCAGCATTTTGACCTGTACGTACACTTCTTCCAGGGATTTTTCTACGGCTGACCCTCTCAGGCACCATCTGCACTGTACACGGAAAGCAGCATCAGGCCATTTTAAACAGTCATGGCTGCTTCCCTCCCCACAAGAATCCTGGGAACTGTAGTTTGCGAAGGGTGCTGAGAGTTGTTTGGAGACCCCCTACGCCCCTGACAGAGCTACAACTCCCAGAGTGGTTTCGCAGTCAAGCCCTCCTCCCAGGGGACTCTGTTTCCAGCAAAGTGGTATTCAGAGGCTGACCCTGACAGTGGATTGAGAACCTCCGAAGAGCCCGGCTGCTGGTTCAGGCCAAAGGAGACCACCTAGTCCAGCACCCTGTTTCTCACAGTGGCCAACCAGACGCACGTTATCGGAAGTGTGCAAGCAGGAACTTTCCTTGCATGTGTTTCTTTGGAACTGGCATTCACAGATAGACTGCCTCTGGGCATGGAGGTTCCATTCTTAGCTAGCATGGCTTAGAAAAGCCCTGTTGGGTCAGGCCAAAGGGGGCCCACCTAGTCCAGCCTCCTGTTCTCACAGTGGCCAACCGGACGCCTAATGCAAGCAGGGCTTGAGTGTGACAGCAACGCTCCCCTGCGGCAGTTGCCAGCAACTGGTATTGGGAAGCAGAGCATAGCCATCGTGGCTAGTTGCCACCGACAGCCTTTTCCTTCACAGATTTGTCTAATCCTCTTTTAAAGCCATCCAGCGCAGATAGATTTAAATACAGATTTTGTGGTTTCATTGTGGGTGGTGTTTTTTTTAATTTCTCAGAGACTGGTTTGTATGTTGCTTTTTAAAAACGTACAGACACACACACAAAGGAGGATTGGGGGAGGAGAGAAGTAAAAACAGATTCAATTACTCAAAGAAGTCCTGATGGGACGTGCAATTGAAGCGCCAGAGAGAGAGAGAGACAGAAAGACACACACACATCCAGAGGCGAACTTACCCCGCGTTTTAGGCTCCGGAAGCATTGGATTTTGGGTTTGGAGGTCATGAACTCGTTGAAGCGATGGGAGAGGGGTTCCTTCTGTTGCTTGGGAGAGTGGGGGCCATTGGGAGCAGCAGCGGGCGAGGCAGAAGGGGGAGGGGGAGGGGGCTGATGGGGGGATGTTAAAAGGGACATAAGCTACGTATAAGAGATGGAGAAGTGACAGGATTAAAAGAAAAACAAAACCCGAAATCAAACGATTAAAAAAGAAACTCAGGCAAAGCGCGTACGGAAAAAAAAAAAGTAAAACCACAACAAAACCACAAAGAAACAAACCCGCAAAGCGGGGAAAAGAAAACACATATGCAGGCAGCATTGGAAACCAAACATTTGAAAAGCAATTCCAAAGGAAAATCATTTTTTAAATCATAATAATAATTAGGAACAAAAAGCCATGGTTTTTTCATCCCCCCCAAGTAAATAAAAAGACAAACAATATTTAAAAAAGAAAGAGAGAGAGAGAAGGGTCAAGAGTCGGGAAGATGTTTGTTTTTAATGAAAAAGGTTTGCATTGCTCAAAGGAGGGCGGGATAGGAAAATGAGGAGTTGCAGTAAGGGATGCAGATGCAAATGTGTGGTGTCCCCCCTCATTCGCCCCGTGCAACCCTCAGGAACACCGATCATGCCACATGCAAACAAGATGACAGAATGAAATGGAAGGAAATTAGGAGATCAATCCCCGTTCCCAGTCCTACCCCGATAATATAGCTGAATTCACTGGGAATTGGTATCTTGGAATATAGGGAATCCCCTCTGCGGAAAAACATGCGTTGCACACTAAAAATCACCAGAAAGCCCCAGTTTCAAACCTCCACCCAGGTTATGAAGTTCACTGGGTGACCTTGACCATTTGCACATGCTCCCTCCCTCTCAGACTAACCTTCCCCGCCTTACAGGGCTGTTGTAAAAAGGTAAGTGTGAAATAAATCCTCGTAGAACTTAGCAGGGAGGAGGAAGATGGGGTCAAGCCTAGAACTGGCTGGTTGTACTTCTTGTTGGCTCCGCCATTAGCTCTGGTGCCACCTGCTCTTTTGGGCTCCCTGACTTCTGTCCTTCCAGTCATCACTATTGATTATATTATTATTAATAATAATATTATTTTATTTATTACCTGCCCTTCACCCTGAGGTCCGAGGACAGATTCCAACCATTTAAAATACAAGCTTAAAATCAATTTTAAACAGCTTACAAAATACTAAAACTTGGTGGGTCTTAAAAATGGTCACCACAGCCTGAGACCACGGCCCAGAATCCTCAGTGGCATGCGGGAGTTCCACGGCAAATGCCCAGGGGTTCCCCAGCAGACACCCTGACGTGGAAAAACTTCTCCCGAAATTTGAGAAAAAACCCCACTGCTCAAGACTAATCTCCAAGAACTGTGAGGACAGAAGTGTGTATGCTCTAACCCACTCTGAACCCGGGGACCAGGTGGAACTCTAACCGGACAGAAGGATCCTGTTAGTCGCCTCGGAACGCAACGGGAGTCCAAGTTAGCTTGCGTGCATCGGTGAAAAACACAGAAATAATATGTACAAATAGAAAGTTACACAGGGGTAGTCTAAAACATATGCTCCCCAGGACATGAATCCAAAACAGGAATGTGGCTAATGCCCCAACTTGCCAATATTTCCTCCCCAAGAGCCTCGAGCAAGGATGCCCCCACTCCCTGATGCTACATGATCATTTAGGAAATCTTTGATAAACTGGAAGAAGGGCTGGTCCAACACATCCCACCCAATGAGTTGACAGACACATGCAGGCAGATGAGCGAGAAGAAATTGTTGCGGACTAGTAACTTTCATAGCCTTCTCTGCAAGGCCTACTGCGTAACAGAACAACATGCCAGCAGCCTGACAGCATTGCACAGCCATTGCTGGTATGTAGAGTGGAACAGATGTTTAGAATAAGACCTGATCATGTGAGCTTAAAAAGAAAAAAGGGTTGCATTCCATGAGCTCAGTTTCAGTCACTAATATTTAAAGTTGTTTTTTAAGGATGTTTTCAAGATGTTTTGTTTTAATATGTCTAATATGTTTTGTAATATGTAATATATTTTGTTTTTAAGATGCTTTAAAGTGTTTAGCATTTTTGTTTACTATCATTATCATTAATAATAATGATGATGATAAGAGTCAACAGCTGCCCCACTAGTTTCCAGCACAAACTGAAAAGCAAAAGAGAAATCAGCAGCAGGGAAGCAATGATGAAGACAACATGTTAATTAGCTGGAAAGGGATGAACAATGTAAGCAAAGGGCATACGGACAGGCATTGAAACAATGTAAGCAGAGAGCAACTCTTTTGAATTGAACAGGAAACATTAAAAAAATCCCGCCATGGCAGAACATGACAACTCAAATAAAACTGAGCCAAAAAAGCAGCTTTAAAACGATAAAAAGCAACACAATTTTTAAAAAGTACATAGAAAGTAAACAAAACTTTATTAAAACAAAATCCAATAATTAAAATAAAAATTATTACAATAAATTACAACAGGACATCAGCTATTAGTTCTTAGAAACTTATTTCTAATAAAAAGAGAGAGAGAGAGAAAGAAAGAGAGAAAGACTTCACTGCAGGGATTGCAAAATAACACACAAGTAGCAAACTACAAAGGTACTGACACTAAGTCAAACTCTGAAAAAGATGTACCTTATTTTTCTTAATGAACGGCCACAACTTCCCCTTGGACTTGGTGCTGAATCTAGATTCCGATTTGCCTTCTCTGGAGTTTGAAAGGCTGGACTCGGAGACCGTTCGCTTGATTGGCTGGGTGAAGTCCTCGAAATCAACTTCACCCGGAGGCTCAAAACCGGACTTGAAGGCTTCTACGACCAACTGGGAATCCTGAAACAACCCGCAGACCAGAGAAAACAGATTATTAATTAACCCGATTATTAATCTGTGATCTGGACTTCAGGGTCCTTCGCTGTGCGCTTAGGGGGTCGTCTGCCGAGGAAATCTCACAGCCCCTGAATCCTCCAGAAACAAGGGCTCTTATCTGCAGTAGCACCAAGCCTCTCATTCAGTCAGTGCAAGGGTTTACCCTCGTGCAATGGAACTTCCCCCCCCTCCTCCCCCTCCCCAAAACTGTTCTGGGTTTTCCCACAATCCTCCGGAACAGATTTGAGGAGGCCATGCACATGGTGGAGGAGGAGGGGGGGGAAATGCACGATGTTTGATCCCCAACTAAAAGGCCTTAAGAAAGAAAGGTCTAAGATCTTGGAAAGCTCCTAGATATTGGTTTGAGTGCTAGAGATGAGCAGATTTGTCAATCCAGTTCTCGGCATATTTGCATCAGTTTGCAATTATTATTATCAGTAGTAGTAGTATTTATTAAATTTATATTCCACTCTTCCTCCTTAATGAGTCCAGAGCAGGAAACATAACAGAACAATTTAATAGCAGCAAAACGAAAAGTGTTCTAAAAACAGTTAAAAACATTCTAAAACACAGTTATAGTTTAAAAACATTCTTCCAGCCGGTGATCTCCAGGTTGCCCTTCAGCCTTTTAAAAGTCCACATGAAAATTCAACAGAATTGCAGTGCAAGTTTCTCCTAATACACACATTTTTGTTTGCAGTTTTGCCTAACGTATATGCTAGCGGAAGCAATTTCCTTGGATATAATGTATTTTTTGTATGTTCTTTTCATTGACAGATGCGTTGTTATGCATGCATTTTTGTGCAATTTCCTGGGCTGGAGAACAGCATTCCAAAATTCGGAGGAGGGTGAATTTCGAAGGATGGCTGCGTTTCACTGTGCCTATTGTTTTGGAAAGTGCAGGTTAGGCAGGTTTGCCTTTAGATGCGAACTGAACCAAATTTCTTCCCCCAACCCTACGTACAGGTGTAAAAAATGTAAATGCACTGCCTTCAAGTCGATTCTGAGTTATGGGGACCCTATGAATAGGGTTTTCATGAGGCTGAGAGGCAGTGACTGGCCCAAGGTCACCCAGTGAGCTTCATGGCTATGTGGGGATTCGAACCCTGGTCTCCCAGGTTGTAGTCCAGCATCTTAACCACTACACCACACTGGCTCTCTGTACAGGTGTAAGGAATCCCCAGAAGTGAAGGAAACAGAACAACTGATTTCCTTCTTAGGCACCCTGTATAAAGTGAAAAGATTCTATTTGTTTCTTCTGGCCAGTTTGTGGCAGCCACACGTGTACAGCGCACTAGATTGCAATTCCAAAACTAAACGGGTGAAAAAGAGAGAGGAAGTGACAGTGACAGACCGGAAAAAAGTCAGGTAAAAAAGTTCAAAACTGAAGTATTAAATACATCAAATGATATCACATCCTGGGTTTTCAGTGGGAAGGATCCTCCCTTCTTCCCTAGCCTTTTGAACTCTTAAAAAAAATACTCTCTCTCTCTTAAATCCATGTAGCATCCTTTCCCCCACGATCCAAACATCCCTCCACTACAATGGAGCTAAAAATAGCCAGTTCCCGTTATGCGAAAGATTAAGGTTAAAAACAGGAAGTCAGACATCCAGAACAAATTAATTTCTATCTGCCGCCAGCGTTACTGGGGAGGCATATATCCCACACAGGGTCGCTTGGAAGCGACTGCGGGCAGCTGGGCAGCAATGACCTCTACTCTATCTCACTGGATATGCTACGAAGGGGAAACAGAGGCTGGCGGGAGGGAAGGGAGGTGGGGGGGAATAGGCCTTGAGTGGTATAAGAAGCTAGAGGCAAGTAGCCAAATTTGGTTCAGATTGGTTGTTGAATCAGTCGTCCTCCAGATGCCCCACAGATTTCACATCCATCCTGATTCGCTTGAACAAAGCTTCTGTGGTATTTAGACGGTGCTCGGTCTTTATTGAGCATTCATTCTTACTTATTTTTTTCCCCAGGGAGGCTATCCTGATTTGCTTGTGGGCTATTTACACACCTTCCTGTCAAAAGCTGGTTTTGTTGGGGTAGAACCTTTTTTTTTTTTTAACAATCACAACACTAAGGAGCCAATCAGATTCGGTTTACTGATGATGACATACCCAGGAACAATCCACCTCGCAGGGTCCTACATTCAAATAGCACACCAGGCCCAGATAGAATCTGGGTTGCATTCAACTAAGTTCTACTCAGAGTGAATCAACTGAAATTAATGAATCTAAATTAGTCATGTCTATGAGCTTCAGTGGGTCTGCTCTGAGTACAACTACCATAGAGTATTACCCTCTGGGTTGTATTCATGTAACTCCGACTCAAAGTAGACCCATCAAAACTAATGAACCTATGTTTATCATCTCCATTACCTTCAATGAGTCTACTCTGACTAGGAGTAGCATTGAATACCACTCTCTGCTGCTGCGCCCGTTCATAAATTGTCGGCAAAATACCATCCCAAACTGCCTGTATTTAGCCACCGTTAATTTAATCACATATCTCCCTACTCTACAGCAACTCCTGAAGGCCAATTTGGCAGTGTATTTGGTAGCTGGGGTTTCTTAAAATAGAAAGAAAAAAGAGTTGGAACATTCCAAGAAGTCAGCCACTCACATTCTTCTGATCTATGGATTCCGCCGCTGTTGTTATCTCATCCAGGCACTTCCCAATGATGGGGATGACTTGCCGGTCCACCTCTGCAAAGGTCTTCATGGATTCGCCTATCCTGACTATCCTCCTCTCTTCCATGTCTTGTATTTTCTGCAAGTATCACAAGCAACAAGAATAATACAGTGCTTAAATGAGTTAAAAGCATTTCCATTAGGGTTGCAAGAAGGCATCACTTTCGGTTCCACCCTGTATTCATTGCATGCAGCACTGTTTCCGTTCTGCTGCAATTCCTCTGTCGCCCCAAACGATATTATTCGTCTTGCGGCCCGCTTTGCCATAATTAATTACATTAAGTTACATAAATTATGAAAGTTACATTGTCATTATATTACTGTACCCCATTCATTTCACGCAATGCAATGGGAGGTGGGACATAATCAATTACGTATCATTTGTAGACTGAAAGCAACGACAGCAGCAGATACCAATCATATTCACTGGATTGATTTCCATTCTGGACATGGAAGCAAAAATGGCCATTTCCGTTTCTGCTTTCATCAAAAATCTCTGACATCCCTACTTCATGGACATTGTCCTGTTTTTAATCCTCACAATAATCCTGTAAGGTAGGCCAGTATTATTAAAGTTCCCCTTAATAGTCAACTCTGGTGGTGAGTGCCAACAGGGTTGGATGCAAAACAGGCCCACTGAGAAACAAGAGTGAGGTATTAGCATGCTCTGGGAAACAGCCCCAAGTTTACAGAGCTACAAAAAATCTTTAAAAAAATCAAACTTAAGGGGGCAGCCTCACCCACAACCGTCCCCCCAAAACAGCCCAATTAAAATGGAACATGCTCAGCAACCACAGGATATTGAGCGCCAGTTGGGAAAGAAATACAAGAGAAAGTGGGTAGGAACGGAATGGAGTATCCTAGAGGAAGGCAGGGAGGACTAGCTGGAATCTGAAACACAAGCAAGATTTGGTTGCAGGTTGCACTAGTTATTCCCAGTTGCAGATCACAATGGAGAGGCTCCTCCACATGATCTATTTATCAAGCATTTATCCCAATGCGCTTACACGGAGGTGACATTATATCCAACCTTTACTGAGCATCTGTTTCGATTTGTTTGTGGGCCGGCTGTACAACAATAAGCACTTGGTCACATCCACACCATAGGTTTCGAGCACATGGCTTCCCCCAAAGAGCCCTGGGAACTGTAGCATACCCCTCACAGAGCTACAATTCCCAGCACCCTTAACAAACGACAGTTCCCAGGATCCTTTGCGGGAAGCCAAGTGCTTTAAACCTGCTTTGGAATCTGTCGGGCTCAGGAGACGGAGTGCTTGAATCCACAAACTGCACTCCCTAAAAGTTCCAGCACGCGCTTGAATCCCTCCCACAAAATACTGAGCCTCTGGGGGCATTAAGAAGGCAGGCCTGTGGGGCAGGCTAAGGGCAGAGTGAGGTTGGCAGGGCAGTGCCCAGGTGGCCCTAAGGGACTGGCCACCCTGACCAAACCCTGCCATGATTCTCTTAGCTCTTTCCCATTCTCATACGAGGCAGCTGAAAAGTCTGCCAAGGCGGCAGCAAAACTCAGTTCCCAGCAATAAAAAAATGGAGGTGGCCCTGTGCGTACGCTGGGACTCCGAGAAAACCAGCCACACAGGCCTCTAGCATCTGCCCCAGTGGACGACTCCGGATCCAGCCGCTGGGAAAGCAAAAGCTGCCTCGGATGCCTGAAAAGGATGGATTGCAAAACAGGATGTGAAACGCAGCCATGGAGGGGCATGAATCAAGGGCACACGTGGTCATGATGACTATGCTCTGCAACCCGACAGGGCACCCGTCGCCAAGTGGGGAAATTCAGTCAACGCTCCCCCATTCGGCTTCCACCTTTCGGAGGGCGACAGATGAACAATTCCCAGAAGAACCCACAGATAGACATGCGTCCTTTTCCAATTTTTGTTTTAAAAAAACAAAAACAGCTCGCTCTGTGTTTTTATCCTGGCTGTCAAAGCATAGGCTGCAGGATTTTCCAAACCAACAAATGACACTGGAAGAGGGGGGAGTCAGAAGCAACAGATATGTCATGTGGGGGGGACGTGCCCAGTGGCCACTAGGCGATCCAGACAGCGCTGCATGCCAATTCAGGGAAATCACACTCCCCCCCCCCGCCGTGCTTAAAAATGGAATGCAGAGCTATCGGCGGAGTGAGGATCATGGGCCCCCTAAAAAGCCATGTGGATTTTTATTCTTATTATTATTATTATTTTACAAAAAGGATTTCCCCTTTAAAACCTGCACATACACAGGATCAGACGGAGAAGTTTTTGCACACGCATGAAACCAGCACAGGCCAAAAAAGAGATGGATCCATCCATCCCTAAGTACAGATAAGCCTTTTATTCTGCATATTTCCGTTCACCTGTCTGGATTTCTGTGCCTTCACACCACCGTTTTACATTTCTGTTGTCCTCATGCCATGCTTGGGGGGGGGGGGGGGACACACAAGCAAACAGACAATCCCTTTGCAACTGAGAAAAACAACTGCCCGGTTCACTTGCAAGAAAAGCTACTGGGCAGCCAGCCCTTCAGAGGTGAACGCAAGCCACTCTTTGCACATGCCCAGAGGCACATTTTCCAGGATTTGCACTACAGTCCAGCCATGGGGTGGCATTCATGCTATATAGTCCATGCTTTAAAAAATAAAATGGAGATCACCAGCCTATTTTCAGCTTCGAAGATGCATGTGGCTGATGATATATTACTGACACTCAAGCCTTGCAAACTGCAGCTGAGCACACTGTTGTGTTTTCGGCTGATACCAGCCTGCCCCATCACAATGCAAATATTTTCTCATTCCACAGCTGCAGAACAGAGGTGGCCAGAGGATGAGAATGGGTGAGGTCACCCATCCGGCTGCCTCTTGCAACAGCTACAGATTCTTCCAGCTGTCTTGCAGTCTCCTGCATGGAGTGTGTGTGTGTGTGTGTGTGTGTGTGTGTATAAAAGCACACACACACACACTTTTTAATGATACTATTGTGTTCTGATGTGAGATTTTGCATATTAAGTGGTATATAAATATTACTACTAATAAATGAATGACAGAGAAGCTACTGTGGCCTTTGACAAGGGCCACATTCATGCCATACATTCATGCCGCTGTTATTCCACTTTAAACAGTCCCAGCTTCTTCCCCCAAAGCATCCTGGGGAGTGTAGTCCTGAGGGTTGTTAGGAGACCCCTGATTCCCCTCATAGAACTACAGTTCCCAGAGTTCCCTGGCGTTATACAGTTCCCAGAGTTCCCTGGGAAGAGGGATTGACTGTTAAACCGCTCGGGAATTGTCTGAATTATAGCTCTGTGGAGAGGCAAGTTAGAGGATTCTTTGAGGGAAGTCATGCGCCTGAAATGTGCTGGAAAGGTATGGTGTGCGGACGCAACCTAAGAGACACGGACAAAGTGGGTGGATGGAGGCCATAAGGAACGCCGCCCCCACCTGGAAAATGTTGGGTATATGCGAGTGATAATGTTCATGCTGTTCCTGATTGAATTTCTGCAACGTGGACGAGTATTCGGCTTTGCTGTCTTCTGCCATCTGATGACGGAGCTGGGCTTGCTGCCGCGCCTGGGGAAGGAAAGAAAGAAAAGATAAAGCCTCGGAGATTCTGTGCCCTGGGGAAGGAATCCTGCATCAAAGCACCAGCAATGATGCTTGACGGGCACCGTGCACGTTTCGGAGCCTTGCCAAAGCCAGAGGCTGCCTGCCTGCCCTGAACGGCGTGAGGATGTTCTTATACAAGCTGGCTTTCTTGGGAAGGCAGATAACCCGGGCCATGATGTGCTCCAGCAGATGGCGGCCGTGTGCATGAGCGGCTCAGCCCATGTAACACAGGTGCCTGGCAGAGCGGCGCAGTGTTGGAGGACGGACCTGCATGTTTGTCTCCCTGCAAGTCCTGCAAGACCTGGTTCCTTGATCTTTTGCCTGGGGCATTTATTATTATTATTATTATTATTGTTATTATTATTATTATTGAGAGCCAGTGTGGTGTAGTGGTTAAGGTGTTGGACTACAACCTGGGAGACCAGGGTTCGAATCCCCACACAGCCATGAAGCTCATTGGGTGACCTTGGGCCAGTCACTGCCTCTCAGCCTCAGAGGAAAGCAATGGTAACCCCCCTCTGAATACTGCCTTACCATGACAACCCTATTCATAGGGTCGCCATAAATCGAGATCGACTTGAAGGCAGTCCATTTACATTTTTACATCATCATCATCATCATCATCATCATCATTATTATTATTATTATTAAAGAACAACAACAACAACAGCTGCAGTCAGTCAGAGTCCTGCCCTCCCAAGCCAGGTGGAAATGCCACCCTGGACTTCTACTGGGAGGAAGGGTGGGATATAAATCTGCTCCAAAAAGGAGTTTTGCCCACCCGGAGAAGTGACTCATGCAGAGCAGCAACTGGGCAACCTCCCCAGCAGGCTGGAATTTCCACAGCAACAGGAAGTGTCTGTAAACGCTCCAAATTGCACACCTGAACGGGCTGTCTGGAAAAGCCAGGGAAGGCTCGGAGCGGGGCCCCGGACAGAGTGGCAGTAGGGAACCTCCTCTGCAGGTGGGGGGCTCCCCAAAACCTTCAGTTACTCCATTCCTTGTGCTGCACAAGCTGGTCTTACGCCAGTTGGGGAGAATTATTGTTGCCATCCTGCTCAGCCCGCCCATAACATCTTTGCACAAATATTTGCCTCTATCTATCCCTTTTGTAGCTAACCCGCCTCTGCGAGGTTTTCACCCCGGAGCCGTCTGTCTTTTCTTTGCACAGCCCACTTCCCATTTGCTCCCTGACGCCTCTTCCATCTGTTTCATTTTGGCTGCCTTTCCGTCCGTGCTGCCGGCGGCTGAACTGGATCCCTCCCTCCTCCCTGCGGCCCAGATGCCCCCTCTCTCCTGTCTCCACCACGTGGCCAAATACACGTGAAGGGATGTCAAGGACACATGAATAAGGTTGAGGAGGGTGCCTCCGAGCTTGTGCAGAATTATTACCATTATTATTACTGCACTGATTCCTTGCTTACTGCATAAGATCTCTCAAAGCCGCCTACAATTGTAAAACAATTGTAAAACACACAAGAGTTTAAAACAAACATCAAAAGAAAAAAAACACTCTATTTATTAAAAGTGTCCATGTATTTTGTATTTTTGTTGTACTTGTACTGAATTGTCGCAGCCTATGGCTCTGAGCAATGAAGAATCCATCCATCCATCCATCCATCCATCCATCCATCCATCCATCCATCCATCCATCCATCCATCCATCCATGCTCATCCTGTAACATTATATAAGGACAAATCCTACGCCACCCTACTAAAAGAAGCTCAGGGTCCAAATACGGTCCTCCAAGCAACTCTGTCTGGCCCTCAGAACTCTCCCTAGGCAACACCCTCCAACAGCCCTGCTGAGCACCCCCCTTGAGTGGTTTCGTCTGGCTGAGATGCGTCCCTGATCTCTGACCGTGCCTCTGGCTTGCCGGGATGGAGGATGGAGGGTGTGGGTGCGTGAGCGTGCGTAAAAACAAGCCTGCTGCGCGAAGGTAAAATTTATGTCCCATTGCTCCACCCACGTTTGCCTCTGGCCCTGCCCACCACCGGGATGCGGCCCTTGGAAAGCTATCCAGAAGGGAATGCGGCCTTTGGGCTAAAAACAGTCCCCCTTCCTTGCTCTAAGGAGTGAGGCAGTCCACAGGCTTCCCAGCAGCAGCCCAGAAATTCAATTTCCAGCTCCAAGCTAAAAGGGACTTTTCCCTCCTCGTTTCTTTTCCCCCAACAAAATACTGTGTGTTGTTGAATCTTTGCCAGAAAGGCACCCTGCCAGAACTATCCTTCCGTCCCGGAGTAGATAAACAAGGCGGGAACGGGGAGAGGCAAACACACAGGGAGGCTTCAAAAATAAACTAACGATAAAAACATACGAAGGCGGGGAATGAAAGAGAAGGGGGGGGGGAAGAGAGGTTCTCCACTCCCATTGAATCACTCTGTCCCCATCTTTTCTACATTTGCCTCGATGGAAAAGAGCAACTCAATTCGTCCCTTTATTCAATTCACCCCTTTATTGTGAATGGTGAGGACTAGAATCTTATATTATTTCTTAAAGGAAGGGATGTTTTGCACGGAGAAGGACCCAGGTTCAGTCCCCCGTGGCATTTCCAGGTAGGGCTAAGAATGCCCCCATCTGAAACAGTGGAGAGCTGCATTTCTCAGCCCTACCTAGAAAAGGCAGGGATTGAACCGGGTACCTCCCCTGCATGTATAGCCTTACCTGTTGAGCTACAGCCCTTTCCTTACCATGGCTGAGGCATGGAGCTGCAGCTTGGGAGAGATTTAAAAACAAACCAACATGCTAAATTCTCCTATAATTTAATGCACAGCCGTGGAAGTGGATTATGGTCTGCACAGCGATGAAGCATAGCTTTGTTTAGTTTACACTGTACTGTCCCTCACCTTACCCAACCCCCCGTGCTCTCCAAGTATGTATCCTGATTTTAAACATGGGATTCATCGTATTTTATTTATTTAAACCATTCTGTGGTCCTATGGCACGGCAGGATGCATCTGTGCACGTGATTTGTCGCAGATCCGTTGCAGTGGCTCATTTTGCAAATCAGAGTTTTAAAAATGAATAAATATACATTTTGAAAGTGTGTGTGTGTATGTGTGGGGAAAGGTTTCCGGACCAGGAAGGAGTGCTTAAGCCCGCTAAAATCTGTGGCACTGCGTGAAAAGAGAGCGAGGGTGTTTGAGATGAGAAAGTCCGCAGACGTTAGGTTAGACTGTGCCACTTCAGATGTTTCTGAATGCTTATTACTATTGTTATAAAAAAAGTAAATTCCTGCAGGTAGAAATCTACAGTATAAACTGAGTCAGAACCTTTCTTCCTGATGGGCTTGGAAATAATCCCACAAACATTTTTAGGGTTGTAGTGAACTACTCAGAGTAGACCCACTGAAACTGATGGCTGACTAACTTAGGTCCATTCATTTCAACAGGTCCACTCTGAGTAGAACCATTTGTGTTCTCTTTGACCTAAAACCTACCTCGCAGGGTGGTTGTGATGCCAAAACAGGTGGGGGTGGAACGAGTGCTGCATGCAATCTCTTTGATCTCCTTGGAAGAAGGGCAGGATGAAACGCACCCAATGAAATACAGGCATGCCAGTTTCTTACTTTATTTTTAGGGGAAGGCAGTGTAGCTCAGTTGCAGAGGTAGGGCTGGGAGAGACTCCTGCGACAGATCAACGGTCTGACTCAGTACAAGGCAGCTTCCTAAAACAGGATCTACACTTTTTTTTTTTAGCTGTCTAAAAACTTCCGAGTGACCCAATAAGGATATCCAAGCTCAGGAGCTTTTCAGACAGCAAAGGAAAGGGGGGGGGGAAGGAAGACGAACTGGAGCAGGTCCTGAGCGCTGCATGAGCCAAAATGCTCCTGCTAGAGACAGAAGAGAGAGATTTCCCCCCAAATGGGCAAAGAGTTGAAACGCAACGGAAAAGCTGTGGCCTTCGAGAGCGGCCGACAGGCTCACATCCCCAAAAGGGCCTCTGTCCAATCTTCCCAGGTCTTGCAGACTTTACGGAGCAAAAGTAGATTTGCACTTTTGGCTTGCCCAAGCAGAGAGGGGGTGGGCAGGACCATTTCCCAGGGCACCCCCAGGTGGGGAAGAAATAAGCCATGCAGATGCCTCAGCCGCACCAGCCCCAAGGATTGTAAGGCTGTGTGGTCTCCGTTTCAACCGCCCCACTGACAACTCAAGTGCTGCAGCTCAGGGGCAGAGCACCTGCTTCGCATGCAAAAGGCCACAGGTTCAGACCTTTCTCGAATCGAGGACCTTCTACAAGCAAGGCATGTGTTCTACCACTGAGCTATGGCCCCTTCTCCGAAGAGTAAAGTAAAACCTCTAGCCTGCAGCAATCTGGATAAAGGGCTCAACGGAAGAGGAACGTAGGCAACCGCCTTATGCTGACTCAAACTACTGGCCGATCTAGCTCGACATTGTCTGCACTGACTGGCAGCATCTCTGCAGGGTTCCAGGCAAGGAGCCTCTCCCAGCCCTACCTGGATGTGATGTGAACTACGGCCCTTCCTGTGCTTAAATTGTGCTTAATCCACTCTCCCCTTCTGGGTCATGGGCTGGCCGAGTGACTCACAGCTTTTAATAAGCAACAAATAAATATTTGAAAGGCATCACACTTCTGAACAAAACTTTGCACACCCCAGACACACAAACACCCACCCATGCGCACACCCAGAAATGCCTAAGCAATATAGCGGCCCAAAATTATTAGGTACAGGGAGCGCATGTTGTTCGGATCAGCTGGGGAGCAAGTAGGACACTCGAGCAGCCCGGAAAAACGGCAGCCGTCTCCGACTGAAGCCAAAGGAGGCTGCGTCTCAGGGCCGGGAAGCCTTGGGGAATGTGGACGGCGAGGCCAGCCAAGGCAATGCAAAGAGGAGAATTGACAACACTCAGTGATTGAGTGAAAACAATCCGGTTGCCTCATCCTTTGGAAGCCGAGCAGCTTCTGAGCTATTGCAAAGCTCACTTCCAGCAAAAAATAGTAATAACAATAAAAAAGACAGCAGTGCCTTGATTCAGCAATGTCCTTTTCTGAACTCAGGAATTATGCAAGAGTGAGGCCCACATCACATGCTTACGGCAATGCACAAAAAGGCGGCATCGTCCCTGTTGCAGGGATACAAGACTGGCACACCGCTTGGAGACCGTGCAATGGCACGGCTAGCAGCGTAAGCCGGGAAACCCCCAATCCAGATCTCCAGCGGTGGAGGTCACCTTTTGGACACCCGTCATGCTCCTTGGAGCGACACAGTGCTGCTGCACAGCTTGGTCCACAGGCAGCGGCGCATCCCGGCAATTTTAAAGAGGGTAGCCAAAAGCACAGGCCCCGTTTTGGAGTAGGTGGGTGGGGGACGTGACAAAAAGAGGGGGCAAAACAAGCCTTCCCCCGTTTTGCAGTTCAACGGGACACGGTGAGGTCGGACGGGTTCATCTGCTGCTGGGCCCTCACAAAGCAAGAATTTAACAACGGGAACTACGTATCCATACGTATTTGCATTTACGAAGTCTTTTGAACCACACTCTGCAGCACGGTAGAAATGTTAACGTTATTAGGGCTCAAGTTGCAGGAAGCCAGATTTTGGCTGAACATCAGGAAAAACTTCCTAACTGTTAGAGCCATACGACAATGGAGCCAATTACCTAGAGAGGTAGTGGGCTCTCCGACATTGGAGGCATTCAAGAGGCAGCTGGACAGCCATCTGTCGGGAATGCTTTGATTTGGATTCCTGCATTGAGCAGGGGGTTGGACTGGATGGCCTTATAGGCCCCTTCCAACTCTACTATTCTATGATTCTATTACTGTTATTCCAGCTTCCCTGAGCACCATCAAGTTTCAGCAGGAAGCATTTTCCTTTGTGGCAATGAAAGTACTGGAGAGTTGTGGCTGATTAAACGCTCCTTCTAATAACAAACTCTGGAGGAAAGTGACAACAGAAATGGAATGCCACTGAGAAACGGGGCAGAGGTCTCAGCATGCTGGGGTGGGGGGAACTCCAATGTCTGCTGAGGTACAAAAATGGTTTTTTACACATAATGGGGATCACTCTGCCCCCTTGAAAAAGACTGCCCAATGAGGAGTGAGCATGCTCAAGAGGTACAGAATGGTGACTGTCAGTGAAAAGATAAATGGAGAACTAGGGTGGAGGATGGAATGGCTTGCTGGTGGAGGGTATGGCTGGCTGGTTGGTTTGGTAGATATGTATTGCAGCGGGGTGCAGACACAACTGGTCTGTTAAGACTGGTTGTTGAAAGAATAAAGAAACTTAAGTTTTATTACTACCGAGACGTAAAGCCCACTGAGGGAGCCATTACTAAAAGTGATGGGAAGAGGAAGGGGAGGAGTAAAGCCTACAAAAACCAACCAACACTTTAGAGGAGGAATTCACAAAGGGAAGAATAGATTGTCTTTCTGTCTACAGCCCCCCACTGGATCAGGTTGCTTGTAACATGCGTTGGTACTTTATTCCCAGCTGTCAGGAGGTGAACACACACTGCAGCCCTCTGTTGCGGGTAACATTTGCTTCTGCTTATTGACAAATATAGACATTTAGCGGAGGGATGCAAGAAAGCACAAAGGCAGGAAAAATAAATTATTATGGCTGTTATAATTATGGGGCCCTTGTTTGGCCATACGGGACTGTAACTTTCATCTTCCTTCACTTTCATCACTGCAGGCTGCATCCGCCCTACCCAGATCCCCTCAAAAACAATGAAAAAACAGAGAGCCCCCCCCCAGGGCTTTATAAAGAGGAAGAAATGTATTGAGCAAGGAGCATCCGTGGGATGAACCACTGACCACGGAAGTCTCTCTCACACACAAAATAAAATACGGCCTTTTAAAGTGCCCCACCCTCCCCACCCTAAGGAGTCTCAGTTGATCTTTCCGCAGCCAACAATTGCAGCCAGCTACACCCCTCCTGGGATTTTGCCCTCCGGGGAAACTGTCGCAGATTGGCCCAGCTGCAGTTATTCTTGACCTGGATGGATGCCCTCGCTATTTTTAGCAAACCGTATCCGAAGACTCCCATAGGAGCCCCGGCCCAGAAACAGACCTTGGCTTCTCAAAACCAGGGGGGCATCATTGCAAGGCATGCAAAGTGAGCATGGCGCATTGTTTTGACATTTGCCCACTTGGTCCGTTTCAGGAGCTCATGCACGGAAGAACAGCCGTGTGTGACTTTTTTAGGCACCACTGGGGGGGAGGGGGACGGCTTCTGGCTCTGTGAGGGTAAAGGGATGGCAGCCAAGACTTAAGCTGCTGGAAAGAGAGTGCCTTTGGCTCTGCCTGTTGCAGGCTCTGTCCCCCCCACTGAATTATACTGAGAGTTGTTGGGGACTGCCTTCAAGTCGATCCCGACTTATGGCGCCCCTATGAATAGGGTTTTCATGGTAAGCGGTATTGAGAGGGGGTTTACCATTGCCTTCCTCTGAGGCCGAGAGGCAGTGACCGGCCCAAGGTCACCCAGTGAGCTTCATGGCTGTGTGGGGATTCGAACCCTGGTCTCCCAGGTTGTAGTCCAGCACCTTAACCACTACACCATACTGGCTCTCTACTGAGAGTTGTTAAGAGACTCCTACGGCCCATCCCTGCAACACCCACCCCTCTCATCCCCCCATTTTTTAATTTTTACCTTTTCGACATCCGCTTTTGTTACGTTGATATCAGCATCCATCTTTTCGAAATACTGCTGCGCTCTGTCGGCTTCTTTGCAATCCCGTTCAAACCTTCTTTTACTCTGATAAGGTGAACAGGACGGGAACACGGCTTGAAAGCACAGAATCACACGTATACCCCCACTCCCGTGCAAATAAGACAGCTGTTCAGAGAATCCGTCTTTATTCAAAATGGTGGGACCTGGACTCTATCACACAAATGC
This sequence comes from Rhineura floridana, assembly GCF_030035675.1. Lineage (NCBI taxonomy): Eukaryota > Metazoa > Chordata > Lepidosauria > Squamata > Rhineuridae > Rhineura > Rhineura floridana. The sequence goes on along the minus strand of NC_084499.1, from coordinate 19,371,958 downwards.
CCTACTCTGATACCCATTATACAAAATGACGTTTGGACTGGAGGAAAACTTTACAATCCTGACAGCGGCTTCTTTAAGAAAATCATTCACAGCTCTACCACTTCAGTCCATGCTCTTTGCCCATTTGGACCGGAGGCTTTCCCAACATTCCAGCTCATCAAAGAGTTTGCATCTGTGAGTCTGCTGAAGACTTTCCTCTTTCAACAAGCCTTTTGAGTAGAGACCTTATCCCAGTCTGCATTGGAATTGCTTTTAAAGCTTTTTGTTTTTTAAAAAGATGTTTTTAAAGTTGTTTTGTCTTAATATATTTTAAAGTCTGTTTTTATTATGTTTTAGAGTGGCGCAGAGTGGTAAGCGGCGGTAACGCAGCCGAAAGCTCTGCTCACAGCCGGAGTTTGATTCCAACGGAAGGAGGAAGTCGAATCTCCGGTAAAAGGGGTCGAGGTCCACTCAGCCTTCCATCCATCCGTGGTCGGTAAAACAAGTACCCGGCATATGCTGGGGGGTAAAGAAAGGCCAGGGACGGAACTGGCAATCCCACCCCATATATATGGTCTGCCTAGTAAACGTCGCAAGACGTCACCCTAAGAGTCGGAAATGACTCGCACTACAAGTGCGGGGACACCTTTACCTTTAGAGTGCTTTTAGTGCTTTTGTTTTGGTGCCCTGGGCTCCCACTGGGAGGAAGGGCAGGATATAAATCTAATAAATAAATAAATAAATAAGTAAGTAAGAAAGTTAAGGTTGCACATTATTTATTAAGCTGCCCTCTGAATGACTCCCCCAGGTATAAATTTCTCTCCTACATCCTTCACTCCTTGTCAAACAGATGCTCCCCCCCCCCGCAGCAGATATGTACATTGCTAATAGGCAATGATGTATTTATCACTCTCCAGGTGGCAAAATTTGCTCTGGCTCCTAGAAAATTAAGAGCCAGGCATGTCCAGGGATATCTGCGTGCTCTTTCATGATTGTAACATCTGTGCATCAATTCACAGGGAAGGTCAGTGTGCCTTTTGTCCCAGAGTGGAAATTTTATTTTAACTGTTGCCGTTGTTACTTTCTGTACGTTCTATGCTGTCTGACGACACATGCTTGATGGAATGCATTAAGTTGACTTGAACTCTTATATGTATTTCTATATGTTCTGAATTGTGGGTGCCTATGGCTTTGAGCACCAAAGATCCTCTCTTTCACCCACACACAAACACTACTCAGAACTGACTGTTTTATTTATCAAAAATTTAACGGTTGCCTCAATCAACCAACCAACCAATATGCCCCATCAGAAACACCCACCGAAATCAGGACGACGACATTGCTTTAACACTCACCGATTCAAGCTGTTTCCAGCAGGTCTCAATGTGCTGCTGCGCTTTGCGGCCATCATGGAAGTGCTGTTGAGAAAGAACAGTCGAGACTTATTGGTGGACGGCACCAAGGCAAAAAAAAAAGCTCAACCACATGTACATCTGTTTTCTTTTATTATTTACTTTTGGACACGTACGAGCATTGCCTTTTATGCAGTGGTATTGATTTTCTAATTTCAAAATAGGAGGGGGTGGCAACACAAGCCCTACTCAGAGTAGACCCACTGTGGTTAATAAACATCAGTGTCTGTTAGGCCCTGTCTACACTATAGGTTTAGACAGGGCCAGCACCAGAAGGCGGCCAGATTGGGCCCAGGCCGAGGATCCCTGCAGCCCAGCGGGGCCCTTCCTTAGGGTGGGAGGATGGCGCTCCTGTTCCACAATCCGCTGCAACCCAACCCTGCTGCAGATTGCAGAGAGAGAGAGTTCTCAGGCACCCCCCCAATACAGACAGCGTGGGCGTCAATAAGCCCACACGCATGTCCCACCTACCTCTTCCATCAGTGGGACTGCCATGCACGCTGTGGATGCATGCCTACTATCACCCAAGACAGCGGGTGGGTGCTTCCCTAAGGGGCTGATGCCCCACATCTTAGTTGATGGCAGGCCAGCATGCTATGCCCACATGCCATTCACACAACACGAGAAGTAGGTGGGGTGCATGGGTGGGTTTATTAGCCCCAAGTCGCCTGTATGGGGCGTGTGTGTTGGGCTATAGCACCACAGGCCCGGGGTAGGCTGGTGCCCAAGGGCCCAGTCATGCCTGGTGCCGTCCCTGTGTTTATAGCAGTATCATACCACTTCCAACAGTTATAGCTTCTTTCTTCAAAAAACCCTGGGAACTGTAGTTTGTCCAGGGTGCTGAACGTCATTAGGAAGCCACCTATTCCCCTCCCAGAGCTATAATTCCCATTGTGGCTTCACAATCAACCCCTTTGCAGGGAACTCTGGGAATCATAGTCCCCTCCCAGAGCTAAGGTTTCTGTGTCAGCAATCCGTTAGCCAACGTGGTGCCCTCCAAATGTTGCAGGACTACAATCTCCGTCCTCTCGGATCATTAGCCATGCTGGCAGGGGCTGCTGGGAGATGGCATCCAGCAACAACATCTGTCCCCTTTGTAGTTCCAACAACTGCACTCAGTGTTCGCCGGATTACTATCGTCCCCACCTACAGGGACCATTCAATGAAAGGGAAGCCAAGGCCATAAAAGGCAACACAGCTAGATTTCCGGCACCGCCGCAGCCCTGAAATAGCCATCATGTCCTACTAACTCCAATGACACCTATCCCGTGCCAACCTTTTCTGCCACATGCAGACAATCTTCTCTCTTGTTACTTTTTTTTAAAAAAAGATCCTACACTGATTGCAATATGACATTACAGAAAGATGAGCTGCATGCAAATTACGCTTCTTTGGAGCTGCCGACAGTCACGTCAACCTGTGGGGATTTTTAATGGCTGCTAAACAGATAAGGAAGGGTTTACACCACTGCAAACCAGAGAGGAACTGCAAAACACCATTTCTTCCTCATACTTGACTTCTCTGGGGCTCACATTTATCCCAAGGCTCACAGAGGCCCAGGTGACTGCATAATCTAAAGCAGCCTTTCCCAACCGGTGTCCCTCCAGATGCTGTTGGACCACAACTCCCATCAGCCTCAGCCATTGGCAATGCTGGCTGAGGCTGATGGGAGTTGTGGTCCAACAACATCTGGAGGCGCACTGGTTGGGAAAGGCTGCTGTAAAGACTCAGACCCAGAACATGGAAAGTACACATATGTATTTGACTAGATGTTGACTAGTTGCCAATCAAGTTATTTATAAATGTTATATATTCCAAAACATAAAAACAACAACAGCAGCTTATTTACAACGCGAGATGCTATACAAAGTCATTATATCATAGTACTGTGCACATCTGCATACCCATCAGCCAATCATATTCCTATTAATAACCTTTTTCATGTTCATTTCACAGCCAGTGTGGTGTAATGGTTGGACTGGGACTTGAGAGACCAGGGTTCAAATTCCCACTCAGCCACAAAGCTGACCGTGGGCTAGTCACCGTCACTCAGCCTAACCTACTTCACAGGGTTGTTGTGAGGGTAACATTTGTAGGGGGGAACCATGTTTGTACACCACCTAGGTGCCCAGTGCCAGTCCCAATTAACATTTGGATGAAAGCAATCAGGTGGGTGGGGCAGTCTGCTTACTTCTTGTGCCATGATTCCCCCCTCCCCCGAAGGAGGTCACTGTCAGGTAAGGATGCAGGAAGAAATTCGACTCAGTTCGAGTTGAACCTACCAAATCTGCACTTTCCGAAACAAGATGTGAGCCGAAATACAGCCATCCTTTGGAATTTGCGGTTATCTCAATTTTTCCAATGCAGTTATCCAACCAGTTATCTAACCAAAACAAAGAACTGGGAATCTTTAGCAAGATTCTTTCCTCAATCCGACAATCTGCTGCCAGCGTTGTGTGCAGGGAAAACTTCGGTTCAGTTTGTGTTTTGTTTTGCTTAATTTCCTGGATATATAATCTTCCAGGCAATGAAAAGAAAAGAAAAAAAAAGAGAACAGGCTTCAGATTTTCCACATGTGGAATAGCTGCCTGGGGAACAAATCATACTTTAATTTACTGTGATCTGTAAATCTCATTTTCCAGGTTGCAAAAGACATATGAGAGAAGAAATTAATCCCGGTTGAGGTGCATAGAAGTCTTTACAGGGCCTACCACAGAAAAACTATTATTATTATTGTTTGTTATTGTTATTGTTATTAACAACAACAACGACAACAACGATGATGATGATGATGATGATAATAATAATAATAATAATAATAATAATAATGTAATCGTGCATTCAGGGATTAGCAGAGCATGAGACTCAGGGATGGGAATAAAATTAAGCTACATGATTATTATTTTTTTGAAATAAGGTTACGTGATTATTGTTTCTCGTACTTAGAAACAAATGAAAGGCACAAACCCCTGGTTCTTCCCCCCCAACACACACTCATGGGGGTTCAAGACAAACAAGGCCATAAAAAAGACGCTATTTCAGCCACATCAAGCATTCCTGTCTAGGGGTGAATCTATTTTTTTATGCACCAGATGCAAATGGGAGCTACCCAACTTCCTTCTAAATATTCAGAGAGATTTCTGCAACTGAGTCACCGTGAAGCGTGGGGGTGTCTTTTTTATTTTTTAAACCACTTGGAAAGCAACCGCATGTGATGGTTGCTCACAAGGGCAGAGTTTTTGAAGCTCGACTTCAGGGCTCCACATCAATGCAGTGCAACACTGAGTGTGTCCCAGCTGAACACACGCTCTTCTCAGTCTTGTCCTGTCCTCCAGTGATGGCTGGTGGCTCCATGTCAGTGGGACAATGGAATTTGCTCCGGGTTTTAGTCCGAACTTTCAAGGAGCTCTTCAAGGTGCTGAAGCACCCTGGAGAGCTCCTTGAAAGTTCACACTAAAACCTGGAGCAGACTCTACTGCCCCACTGCCATGGAGCGGCCATTGCTCTCTCCTATTTCCATCTGTAAAATGGACATAATACAAACAGGACAGACAAACCACTTTGCATATTAAGGAAAGGGTACATACACTGGCATGTATACTACTACTTTTTCTGCACTTAAAAAAAATCCTCATGAAAATTTGCTAATATTTTAGTGGAGTGTCTCCTAATAAACAGCTTTTCATGCAGCTATGACAAATACACACACATTTCTGCAAGCAATTTTCCCTGACATAACACATTTTTCTACATTAGTTTCACAAATATATGCATTTTTGTGCACACTTTACCTTAATCATTGCTAACTTTTAGGAGAATTTTAAGAACATTCCTGTTTACCCAGGCATTTGATAGCTGAAAGTCCTATCCTTGGCAACTCTGAATTTATTAGTTTGATAAGTAGGGATTGCTTTTAATTGGTTTTTTAGAAGGCTGTTTTTAACTGTTTTGAGAAGTTTCAGTTGTATTGTTTTAGTGCTGATATGTTTGCTGCCCTGGGCTCCTTTAGAGGAAGGTGTAGGATACAATTCTAATTAATAATAATAACAACAACAACATATGCCCCTTTGTATGCATGACGTGGCTGGCGAACTGCATTGCCAAATTCAGAAAAGGGTGATTTCTGAAGGGTGGCTGTGTTTTGGTTTGTGCATTGTTTCGGAAAGGGCAAATTAGGTAGGTTCAGCTTTAAATGCGAACTAAATCAAATGTCTCCCTCAACCCCACAGAGAGGCCACACTGTCCTTGATTGCACCCGAAGATGAAACACAACAAACTCAGTGTCTCATAAAAGGATAACAGCTGCCATCGGGTCATCAACCGAGTTCTTGGAGTGCGCAAAAGTCAATGGCGCTTGGTGTGACACCAATGACAGAATCTTCTTAGACGGGAGTGATTAAAAAAAAAAGATTTGCATGAGATGCACACCATAGTGCAGAGAGAATGAGGCAGAACAGGGCTGTCAGTGCTACTGCACTGTACAAGGATCATGTGAAATATTTTACTCGTGAAAGGTTGTGGCCAAAAGGAACGGGGGGAAAAAGGCCTTTTTTGTATTGAAGAAACAATTGCTAATTGTTCCCACAAAGCTCTGTTTGGATTCACCACTCAACAAAATCATAATCTTTGCTGAAGCTGCAGCAAACGCTTTGGCTAATTTTTTTTTTAAGCCGTTTCAAAGATCAGGAAATGAAACTTGCTCACCGCTGGATTTTTCGGTGATGAGTATCAGCACCCAACAGGTTTTCCCTGCTGGAAAGGGCAAGACCTCTCACGGGCAAAGGACAATGGCCACCTACTCATCTCCTGGTGTCCCAGGTGCCAGTCCAACACTCTAACAGGCACACCACGCTATACTGGCCAACCTTGCAAGGTAATTGTACACAGCTGCTGGAGCAACATGTGCAAATTGCTTTGAATGTGCAAATGCAGAAGTTAAGTGCTAATTGTTGTCAAGAGCTGTAGGATGTAGTGGGGGGAGCCTTTGAACCTCCAGAGGTTGTTGGGGGGGCCAACACCCATCAGGCCCTGTAGCCAACATGATCAATTGACAGGGATGATGGGAGTTCTAGTTCAGCCACATCTGGATGGCCACAGGCTCCCCACAACCTTGGCTTACCAGCAAATGTGCTCAGTTTGCATCACTGCTTCACAGGGACCCCACAAAAAGGATGGATGAATTGCCTTGTTCCTCTTTGTTCCTCTTTGCCCCACACCTCAGCAATTTCCAGGAAGGAACCGCAGGAAGGAAGAGCTGGTATGCTTGTGCACTTCCCAGAGGAATCTGGCTGGCCACTGAGAGAACAGGATGCTGGACTAGATGGGGAACTGGCTTGATCCAGCAGGCTCTCCTTATATCCTGAAATGCACACCCATAGGTGTGGTGTAGGCAAAGGACATCTATCCATGTGCCACAAATGGCAACAACCCCTGCGCACACACATGGCTCAGATCCATCTGGGTCTACCTTTAGTCAGCCACATCTGTAATGCGCTCTATTTTTGGATCAAAGCCCTTCACGCCACAGAGCAGACCACAGATATAAAGTCTTCATAACAATCTTGCAGGGAGACCTCCTTCAACAGAGGCTTGTTCGTCGTGTAATGGATTTGCTGGGCGTCGAGCCAGGGAAGAACTAACCTTCAGTGATTTGCAGAAACGGCGGGGCAGATGAATAAATTAAGCTTAGCTTGTCTGAAGAGGTTTTCCTCTTTGAAACCACTAGCCACAGATAAGAACGTAAGAGCCATGCTGCTGAATCAGGCCAAAGGGGGATCATCTAGTCCTGCCTCCTGTCCAAACAGCAGTCAGCTGGACGCTCCAATGGGAAGCCCACGAGCAGGACCCAAGCACAACAGCAACTCTGCCCTCCTGTGGTTTCCAGCAACTGGCACTCAGAGGGATCCTGCCCCCGACAGGGGAGGTAAAACAAAAGTCGAGCGCTGCCGTATCAGGCTAAACAAGTTTGTCAAGGGTTGTCAGGAGACCCTTATTCCCCTCATAAAGCTACAATTCCAAGAGTGGTTTAACAATCAACCTCTCTTTTTAGGAAATTCTCCGAGGGGAATCGGGGTCTCCTAACAACTCTCAGCACCATTAACAAAACTACAGTTCCCAAGATGCTTTTGGGAAAGCAGTCATGACTGTTTAAAGTGGTATTAAATGTAAGGTGTGAATGTGGCCCAACACTCCAGCCACACCTTCCACATTTCGAAGAGCATTTCAAGATGTGGATTTTAACTTTTGGCAACTTATTTCTTGGAGGTTAAGCATTGGGTGTGTTGGAGCGCCTAGTCTCTGGAACTCCCTGCCTATTAACATTAGGCAGGTGCCTCCGCTGTGCTGTTTGACACCTGCTAAAAACGTGTTTTTGTTTATGCAAGCCTACCCAGACATGTTATGTTTATTATGTCCACTTGTTTTTAAAAACTGTTGATTGTAGCTATACTTTGTTAATTTTATTTTATTTTAAAGTCTGCGTTTATTGCTATTTTTCAATGAATATTTTGTACCCTTGTAGGAAAACTGCACAGAGATATTTTTCTGATTAAGTGGTATATAATTTTTGTCAAATAAAATGAAATGTGCTGCAATCCTTAGCATGCCCCAGCACAGAGGTTTGGAATTGCTGGTATAATTAATAAACTACAATCTTCTGGGTTGTTAAATCCTTGGAACTGGTCCGGTGATCTGGGCAAGAAACCTATCAGAAAATCAATCTGGACAGACTCTGAAGTCAGAGAGAAGAAGCCAAAGGAGCAGAACTCCCCCCCGCTGGGGGCTCTGCGCTGAATTCCATGGTATTGTCTTCAAGAATGGCCCTTTTGATTTAAGTTGCTTGACTGCATCCAATCCAAGGAGGCCTCAACACAATGCTGAATGGCACTTTTTCTATTACTTGGTCAGTTGTTAAAAATTCCAATGTCGTTTCCCTTGGGGGAGGTCCGACTGCGTCAAACCTTTAGACAGGGTCCCATGCTGTAGTCAAGGTGGAATGTGGACCAGTGGGGTGTTCATTCTAAACCACCGGCTGGGCCAACCTGAGGCCCCAGAGCCGCATGAGGTCTAATTTCACGCCTTGGTTTAGTTTCACGTGGGTGTGAACACAAGAAAAATGGGGGGATGAAGAGCGCGAGTGAGAAAAGAGGCTGCCCTGCCCACTTGTTGCATCTGGCCCCACCCACTTTTCAATCTGGCCCCACCCACAAACATCTCCGATGAACACAATATAAGCACTCACAGCCCCACGGATTGTATCCAATGCTAGTCATCCTGGCCACTGAGCATGCTCCGTTTGTTCTACCAGTAAGTTTCATTTAAGAAACAACATCCCGGAAGTGTGATTATAGGTATTTTCCCTGGTACAATACCGCTGAAATACCCATCTTTGAGCAGCGTTATGCTTTTGCACACAAGTTAGGGAGGAAAGAAAAACAAGGCAATTTGCAGAACGGGAGACAGCAGTTGTTTGCCAGCTGACAGGAAATGAAATGAACAAAGAGGAGGAGGGAGTGGGCATGGACAGGGGAACGATTGACACACCCACCTAGAAGCATCGGAGCACAGCGTCTGCAGGCACTAGAAATATGGAGTGAGGACGTTTTTTCCTTCCCTTTTCATATTATCAGAGGATTGGGTTGGTTCAGGATTTACAGGCAGAAAACTATGTGATAGCTTCTGTTTACCAGTAACGCGATGTGAACCATGCGAATGAAAAGAGGATGCGAGTAGCACCAGACACACACTAAACCGCCGTGTAGATGAGTCCTGAATCTGGGACCTTCTGCAGGCAAGGCAGACGCTCCGCCACTGAGCTAAGTCTCTCTCCCGTTACTGTCATTTCCTTTCCTTAAGCGTACGCCGGTGCGGGTGGGTGTGTCAGGCTGCATCACATACCGGATTCAGTTTATTATTCCAGGCCGCAATCATTCCTTTTCTCTACCATAAGCTAATTGCATGTTTACATGAAGAGGAAAAAAAGGGAGGTAGAAGAATCCTGCCTGGAAACCTGAAACTGCTCGTTTGCCTCGGGCCCAGATCACACCAAGAGCCCTTCAAAGCAGCTCCATTATTTATACCCCATGGCAAGAAAGTCTGCAAAGGGTTGAGGGGTGGGGAAGGGAAGGAACTGTGGCAGCAGCTCGCCAGCTTGAGTGAGACAGCCAACCATGCACGGCCAGACGCTTTAGGCATTCCGGGGCCTCGTGCAAAAAACCGGACACCACCTTGCACCAAATCAAAAGGGCTGGTTCCATCAAGGCCGGTTTGCTCACGCCAAGCGGTGCTCTGAGATCACAGGCAGAGGTCTCTTTCTGAGGTTTGCTCTCGGAGATTATTAAACTCCGGGATGGGGGAACCGTTTTTTCCCCCTGTTGGTGGGGACACATTTCTCTCTCTGTGTGCCACCCCATCTCTCTCTTGCACTTTCTCTCACTCTGTGCCACCCCATCTGTCTCTATCTTTCTCTGTCTGGTGCCCTCTCTCTCTCTTCCCCTCTCTGCGCACCCACTCCTCTCTCTCTCTGCCACCCTGTCTTTCTCTCTCTCTCTGTGCCACCCCATCTCTCTCTCTCTCTGTGCCACCCCATTTCTCTCTTTCATACATATACATGACTCAGAAGAGTAAACAATGCCCCCCAAGGGTGGCCCAGACAGCATGAGGGGTCTGCAGGGCCAGCAAAAATCAGGCCTGGGTTGAATCAGAGGCCTTATATCAAGCCAGACTGCACTTGTTGCTTTGTGTCGTAACCTTTCATGATAGGGAGAGTTATCGTTCTATACACGGTAAATACCAAGGAATTGCAAGGAAGTGTTTGGGGCGGGTGGACAAGGGAACGCATTTTTTTAAAAAAGATCACAAACCGTTTTCCTCTCTTGCTTCAACTCTTGCACGTAGCGGGCCAGCTCAGTGGTGATTTGAGAGGTCATGTTCTCCGAAATGACCTCGTGTTGCCCGGCGTAGTCATTCATCTCGTTCAAAGTGGCTAAGAAGGCGCGACAGGACGAATACCTTTTAAAAAGCAGCAAAAAACACGCAAGGTAAAGACATTTATTTCTTTTTTTAAAGGAGAGACTTAAAAAAACAACACAGAAATAAAACACAGAAACATTGCACTTTATCCATTCCAAAATAATCCCGTTCCTCAGAGTTTTGCAAACACAACGGCAGGTGCGGGGACGATAATTTCTTAAATAAATAAATAAATAAATGGAAAAGGGCTCTAAGCTCAGCGGGCAGAAGGCTGAACTTTGCAGAAAAGAAAGTGCCGGATTCAATAGCTGGCAAATTTCCCAGAGCTGGGAACTTGGAGAGAGTCCATAGAAGGGCCAGCAGACTGACTCACTAGAAGGCTGTATCTATACGGGCCAGGGGTGGGGAAACCTTTTCAGCCCAAGGGCCACATTCCTTTCTGGGGGCCACATGTGAGTGATGGGCGGGGCCAGAGGCAAAAGTAGGCGGGGCCACAAACGAAAGCAAAACCTGCGCACACCCTCCCATCTCGACATGCAAGAGGCATGATCAAGGCTGAATGAAAACACTGGTGGAGGGTGCAAATCAGAGCAGGTGATGGGTGTGGCCTCAGGAGAGTCCCAAGGGTCAGGCAGAGAGGCCTGGAGGGCTATATTTGGGCCCTGGGCCTGAGACGACAGCAAGGTGAGGAACCTCAGGATCAAGGTTGAACGTGGCCTTCCAGCCCTCTCTATTTGACCCTTGGGACATCCCCTATGCCGCATCCCTCCTTGGCTTGGCCCCTGGCATCTCCAGGTAGGGCTGGGGAAGATTCCTGCCTGAAAGCGTGGACAGCCGCTGCTGCTGGTCAGTGTAGACAATACTAAGCCAAATGGACTAACTAAAGTAAAAGGCAGCTCCTTAGGCCCTTAGGAGGGAAGGGCCGTCACTCAAGTGGCAGAGCCCCCGCTTCGCCGGCAGGCAGTCCCAAGTTCAATCCACCTAAATAGGCCCGGCGGACGGAATTTCTGCCCAAGACAGCGGAGGGCAGTCACAGATGCTACTCAGCCGGATGGACCAATGTGAGGCAACGCCTCGCATCTCCCCAGAATTTTGGCAGCCTCTAGGGCAGGGATGCAGGAATCTGCGGCCCTCCAGACATTTGCCGGACTCCAACGCCGTCGTCATCACCCAGCACAGCCAACGGTTAGTGACAATGGGAGTCCAGGGACATCTGGAAGGCCACATCCCTGATCTAAGAAGGAACATTTCCTACTGCATGCCAGAGATGGACGAACACCTCCATTTAGGAGATGCTTAACCCCTCGCGAGTGAAGGAGGATGTCTCTTCTTAGACCAGGGGTGGTTAGTCTGTGGCCCTACTGTGGCTGATTCCCAACTCCCATCAGCCCCTGCAGCCAGCATGGCCAACAGTTGAGGGATGATGGGAGCTGGAGGCCAGCAACATCTGTGGGGGCCCCAGGCTGCCCACCCTAGATTTATCAAAAGTGCTTTTCTGAATAATGATCTGCCCGTTCCTAGAAATAGGCTGTGTGTGACCAGCTTCCTTGGAAACCTACTTGTATTCATCTTCTTCTTTGGAGTTCTTTTTGGGCTGGTATTTCTTCGAAAGATTCCTAAGACAGAACAACAACAACAACAAAAAGAAACAGGAATAGAGTGATTGTGCGTGAATCTCCTAGCAAGGGTTGTATCCAAGCACGTTCCACTCAGAGTAGACCAGGGCTGGAAGGATCAATCAGTTTTGGGGCTCTCGGATTCTCATTTTCCCAATCTGAAATTCCATTCTCCACATCTCTGCAGCAATTTGCAGATTTATTTTTAAGAGCAAATTGGAATGGCATGGACTGCCTTCAGGTCGATCCCATGAATAGGGTTTTCACGGTAAGCGGTATTCAGAGGTGGTTTACCATTGCCTTCCAAATTAGATAAGCCAAATTTCTCCCCCCTGCTTAAAAAACAAAAGCAACAAAACAGACAATCAGCAACTTCAAAAGTGCAAACCGGCAGCCAAATCTCATCAGAGGGATTCACTTTCTAAGTTACAGGAACTTTTCCCTTCTGCTGTTTCCCAGAATCTGCTCTGCACCTTCCAAATATGCAGACTGAATAGCTCATAAATAAGCTCACTTTTCAAGCCTCCAAAAGGAGAGGTTCAACAACGGCATACGGAGAGAGGATGATTTATTGTGCTGTTAGTACAAAAAATAAATACATTGTTACATTGTCACACTCTGCTTACACAAATTTACAAGTCTGTTCCATTCCAAAACTCAAGCAAGTAAATATTTTTCAACTGAAACTCACTTCCCTATTTATTTTTATTTTTTAAAATACCTCGTATTCCTCATTTCCTCCTTTGCAAGAGCGCTTCTGATATCCAAGCAAAGACACACATTTTCCCATCAAAGACAATTTTATTTCAGCCCCTTCCTCCTTCCCCTCCTCCCGGTCTCTCTAACTTGTGGCAAAATTGTAGCAAAGGAATTCAAGAAAAATCCAGTTGATTTCTGCAGATGCAAACTCCAATTGAACCTCCTTCCGTTTCCAACATTTGGGGGGCAGAACACAACTAAATGCACCCCACTTAAGGCTTTAAAACTGTAACCGATGATAACCGAGAAGCCATTGTCGCTTAGGAATTTTTCCCCACTGTGTCAGGTTAATTTGTTACTATACAGTGACTTTTTCAGATGTACAAGTTTTGTCAACTGAAAACAAAAATTATGACACAGCCAACTCGCCCCCCCCCCCGTTTATTTGAAAGGTCACTTTACAAAGGACACAGGGACAAACTTTTCAATTTAAACCTTCCCTCCCTCAACACAGAAAGATTCCTGTGGATCAGAGATCCCTTCCAGACAAGAGGTCACATCTGTGCATGATGGTAAGCCATAAATAAGGGGTGGGGAACATTTTTTCCGTCCAAGGGCCGTATTCCTTTCTGGGCTTCCTTCTGAGGGCTGCATGCCAGTGGTGGGCGGGGCCAGAGGCAAAAGTGGGCAGAGCAACAAATTACAATGTCACCTTTGTACAGGAGGCCAGTTTCTCGACACACATGCGTGCACCCCTCAAGAGTCCAAGGATGCAGTTTTATTTATTTATTTAAAAAGTTTATACCCCACCCTTTTTCCGAGGAACTCAGGGCGGCTTACATTAAAAACCAGAAACGATTAATAAACATGATATTCATTTTAAACAATTTAAAAATAAATTAAATAAACATAAGTTAAAACTAACTACATTAGTTAAATGCCCGTCTAAATAGAACAGTCTTCACCTGCGCACGAAAAATCGATAATGAGGAAGCCGACCGAACCTCACTAGGGAGAGAATTCCACAGTCCAGGGGTGGCCACTGAAAAAGCCCTATTCTGTGTCTCTGCAAGATGAACTTGCAGGAAAGAAGGGGTAATGAGAAGGATCTCGCTGGAGGATCTTAGAGTCCGAGCAGGTTCATAGAGGGAGAGGCGCTCTGACAGATAGCCTGGACCTAAGCCGTATAAGTGGGGGTGTGGCCTAGAAAAAGAGGGTGTGGCTTAGGGAGAGATCTAGGGGCCAGACAGAGAGGCCTGAAAGGCTGCATTTGCCCCACCGCTCCTGAGGTTCCTCCACCACCACCATAAACCAGGACTTATTGTGAAGAAATAGTATGCTAGTACGTGCTACCAGATTGCTCCTCATTCGGCATGAGCAATGGTCGATCATGAGAACACCAGTCGTGTTCCTGGACTGCTGATCGTGGTTCGTACAAGGAGGCGCAAACCGCAATCTGAGGCTCAGACATTGCACTAGGGCAAGGATCGTGGCTTGTTGCTAGAGCAAGAGGAGGCAGCCTGGCAGCTTGCATTAGCATGTTGATAATTCACAGTAAGCCAGGGTCGAGGACTTTCCGTGATGCATGAAAGCAGTCAACGACGTGTACATTTTCCCCATGTAAATAAGCAATATAAGGAGCTACCGACTCAGACCATCAGTACGTCAAGCTCAGATTGTCTACACAGTACTCTTGTATGCGTCGCATTGCAGAATTCAGCAAAGCGAGAATTCCCAAGGATGGCTGTTTTTCACTTCATGTACTGTTTTGGAAAGTGCAAATTCGGCTGGTTCACCTTTACATACGAACCAAATCAAATCTCTCCTTCATCCCTACCTAGTTCTGGAAAAAAAAAAAAGACAGCCAGTGAGGTGTAGTGGTTAGAGCAGCCTTTCCCAACCAGTGTGCCTCCAGATGTTGTTGGACCACAATTCCCATCTTTCCTGACCATTGGCAATGCTGGTTGAGGCTGATGGGAGTTGTGGTCCAACAACATCTGGAGGCACACTGGTTGGGAAAGGCTGGGTTAGAGTGTCAGACTGGGACCTGGGAGACCAGGGTTCAAATGTCCACTCGGCCATAAATCTCACTTGGGACAGTCACTGCCTCTCAGCCTCCCCTACCTCACAGGGCTGTTGTGAGACAAAATGGAGAGAGAGGAAAGCCATGTTTGCACGCCACCCTGAGCTCCTTGGAGGAACGGTGGGATCTCAGAGCAAAAATAAATAGATAAATAAATGACCTAAATATCCTCAGTAAGCCAAATGGTGCAAATCAGTGCCGTTTGCCGGATTTACAGAGGTTGCAGGAACCAGTGTTCTTCAACTGCAGGATTTTAATTTTTTTTTTGAGCCACAGCCACATGGGACCACTTAGGTTTGCCAGCCCACCCCTCCCGCTCTATGCAGTTGCCACCGCAACCCGCCTTTCTCCCAACATCTTGTCTGCAGCAAAATCCACTGCTGTCCCCCTCTCTCTCTTGCTCTCTGCGATTTTGGAGTGGCTGAAGCTGAGGCAGCGACCGGAGCTCATTTCCTCCCTCCCCCGGGGATTTCAAGGGCTGCACAGCCAATGCTCTGCCTGCCTGCCTTCACTCTCTTCAGATCATCACGGGGACGTCAGATATGCTCAAGGATTCTCCTGGGGTGCGTGTACCCAACTCCCAAACACACGAACACACACATCTGTCCCTGCTGACGCTCGAGAGCACAGCCTGCGTATTTTAAACTGTTCAGCTGTACGGGAACAGGTCTTCATCTGCTTATTATTTCGTCTGCCCCCCCCCATCACATTGACTGTACGGATGGTAGAGAAATGCAATTTTCTTTGCATGTTTAGGAGGCGCTACGCGATCCGCACCTCTCGAAGCAACAGGCCAACCGGAACGGAGTCAGCCTTCGAGATCTGCACTTCTCTGAACGTTGCAGTGAGGTTCTCCAACCAAACAATGTGTACCAAAATTCATCCCACCCGGAGGAAAGTCTGCATAAAGGTGGATACATTTCTGAAAGCAACATACGAAAATGCACTCCGAAGATCGGAAGCTGCTTTATACAGAGTCCGACCAATGGTCTGCCTGGCTCAGTAATGTCTACACTGGCTGGTAGCGGCTCTCAAGTGTTCCACGCAGGGAGTCTCTCCCAGATGCAGATGCTCAACCACTGAGCTACCGCCTTTCCCCAAGTCTCAGCTGGGGAAACTGCATATAACATGCAGAGAAATTTTTTAAAACCCTTTGAGAAACATGACCCACCCCCCTCCGGCGAACAGGTCTTGAACGTGTGGGGCTTTTCCGGTGGGGATAAACACTTCCTACCCCGTGCCCTCCTTGGAAACATCCTGTCCTGCGCATATTTTTCACCTTGTCCCCGACAGCAAGGAGAGCAGGTTTTGTTTTATGGCTGCTACTTGCTAAATACGGTACATCAAAATAAGGAAAGGACAGCAAGGTCACCCCCGCTACCCAAGGCACCAGCTCCACACAGGGGAGCCCACCGCGGCAGTGATCTCAATTATAAGGCAGGCAGCGGACCACTCCTCAATTTCCGTTCAGTTTTATCTCCGCTGCTGGCCACGGGCCACAACAAAAATGCAAATAAATAAATAAATTACAGTATGTAAAATGAAAAAAAAAACAGCTTCCTCCACTTTCACCGTAAAGTAAGATTCTAGTCCTCAGGGTTCGGAATAAGGGCTGATTTCAACATGGACATCGAAAGCTGCCTTCTGCAGTCAGACCCTTGCTCCATCTAGCCTAGTACTGTCTACAATGGCCAGCAGCTGCTCTCCAGGTTTCTGAGTGGGAATCTTTCCCAGACCTACCTACTAAGGATTTAAACCCGGGACCTTCTGCATGCAAAGCAGGTGTTCTGCCACTGCGCTACAGCCTTAATAAGAACTGTGTGTGTGCACACGTGTGCGAGTTGGGGGAATGATTCAATGTGTTCAGGGGAATGGACGACTTTTGGGGGGGAGAGGAAGGTTTGAGGGCATGCCACCTAATTCCATTGCAAGGCCAACATGTTTCAATCCCCCATGGTGCCCTAGAATGATGCAGTGTTGTTACTGAGGAGTTCAGCCTTGTTGGCATTTCAAGAATGCCCCTAGCACCTTGAATTTGGACTCTTCTGCATGCAAAGCATTGTGATCTGACACCGAGGTACAGCCCCCCTTCTCACAAGCTATCTGGGACCCTAAACAGGAGCAGGAGAAGGAAGTGAGAATATACTGCAACATTTTCTTGCAGGTCTCATGTCGCTTTCTACCGATGCTTGCCTTCAAGGCTCTCCACGTTCCGATGCACCCAGAACAGAAAAGCTGGATACTTTCCCTTCCGCCGCCTCACACAGAGAAGATTAGGAGGCGTATAAAGAGGTGTATGAGAAAGATTAGCAGTTGGAGTAAAGTAAAAAACCAAAACCAAAAACCAACCTTGGTTCTTAAACTGCTAAAAAAACCCACATGATTTATAACTGAGAGCCAGTGTGGTGTAGTGATTAGCATGTTGGACTAGGACCTGGGAGACCAGGGTTCAAATCCCCATTCAGCTGCGCAGCTCACTGGGTGACCTTGGGCCAGTCACTGCCTCTCAGCCTCACCTACTTCACAGGGTTGTTGTGGGGAAGGGAGAACCATGCATACCACCCTGAGCTCCTTGGAGGAAAGGTGGGATATCAATGCAACAAACTAAATAAACTGCAGGCCCTGCTTGGACAGGAGAGATACTGCCCAGGCAGCACTGAGAGGCCCACGTTCACAGTAACACAGGAGAAACTTTGCTGACTCAGACAAAAAGGCCATCCCATACATCTGGGTTTGTCGAAATACAGAACCCAGAATAAAACAGAAGAAACAGCAAGCAGTATGCCGTGGCAGTCCTACTCAGAGTAGACCCACTGAAACAGATGGGCACAACTAACTTAGGTACATCCATTTCAATGGGTTGCATCCAGTTAATTTATCCTGAGAGTAGACCCATTGAAAATAATGGACTGAAAATACTACGACGACGACGACTATCTTGCCCTTCCTCCCAAAGGAGCCCAAGTTGGCAAACAGCAAGAAGTTCAAACAGTACAATTGAAAAACAAAGAAGAACACATTTGAAACAATTAAAAAGCCACCTAAAAACGTTCAGTTTTCACAGTTATTAATTTCACTGTTGCCATGGGGGGCCAGTATCTCTCAGCCATCAAACGCCTGGGTAAACTGGAATTCTAAATTTCTCTACAAAATCAATAATGAGGGAGACGGGTGTGTTTCAGTAGGAAGGGCATGCTATAAACCCGGAACCACCACTGAGCAAGCCCTGTCACACCAATGGGCAGCAGCCATGTTAGTCATGTTCATTATTTTCAATGGGTCTACTCTTGAGTAGGATTAGCACTGGACATTACTGAATGAGTCTCCTCTGAATAGAACTTAGTTGCATACAACCCAATGCCTTAAGTTCTGTACAACTACCAACCAAAATGTTCAAAAGGATAGACTATCAGTGAACCTATCAAAGCTATAACTGTTTCAGATGCTTCCAAAACAGAGAAGCTGACTCACCTAAGTTGCTTTGCATAGTTGATTTCAATTTCTGTCCTCTCTTTTACAAACTTGATGTATTTCTCCAGAACGTCGATACCCCATTGCGTGTGTTTTTCAAGGTTGTCAAATTGATCCTGCAGAGCAAAACAGAAACAGGGAGGTTTCATTAGGAGGCCTCACCACAGAGGAGGAGAAAAAAACACAAAGTCTACTGCCTATTTTGCACCCTTCCTTAAACCTCCTTGTCTTGGGACTCCTTGCTCCATCGCTTCCCTACGGAGCTCCTGGAACAGCTCGCTAGAACTCCCCCCCAAAAAAACCTCCTGTCCTTTGGCAATTGCGTGAGATTTTAATCCCAGCCAAACTGACAACTTCTGCTTCCTTCACAGATGCAGAGCTGCAAACATTCTGTTGAATGTTCCACACCATTGCAGCCAATCAGCATCACAGCCTTTGCTACCACAAGAGCAGTACAAGATCCACTGGAGAGATGGGGCGGGTAGGATAACAATTTATTTGAAGGCAGGCCTTCCTTGCAACCTTCCCAGACATGTAGCTGATTCAGTTTTAAAAGCACAAATTATGCAATTTGGCACAATGTCAACCCTTTTCCTACAGAGCACTTCCTGGGGACCATTGTGTTTGCTTACAAAAAGTAACCAAACCTCCAGCATGATACCACACACAAAAATCCTTAGTCTAAACAAGTGATCTCAGCTGTGTTTATAAGCGGCTCTGTTTTCAAATCCCCAATTATTCATAGACTGTTGTAGGACTTGGGGTCTTACTCCCAAGCGACAACACTGCCTGCTTTCAATCAAGCATTCCACCCATATAAGAGCCATATAAGGCTGGGCTACAAATCTTTGCAGGAAAAACGTCCATACAAAAATTCCCAAGCATTTCAGACCCCTTTTCTCTTGACATGCATGTTTTGTATGCGATTTTGCCAAATGCACACATCTTTGCATTTCCCCTGATGCAATGCATTTCTGTACGTCATAGTCACCCCTATATGCACTTGTAAGCACGCTTCCCCTTAATATATACATTTTTGGGTTGAAGAACTGCATCGCAAATTTCAGAGACGTGCGAATTTCGAAGGATGGCGTGTTTTGGTTTGCGGAAAGGCGGAATAGGTCAAATCACATTAAAATGGAACCAAATCCCCGCCCCTTCTTTATCCTGGTGCTGCCCAGAGGTTTTGGACTACAACTCCCATCAGATGGAGAGATGCAGCCCAGAACAGCTAGAGGGTCCCAGGTTGGGGAAGGCGACATTATAAATATAAACATCTCCGTTTCTCACCCAAGCATGACAGCTCAGAGTCTTGCAGCAAATCACTACAAATGACGCTTCTATGAATATTCCATAAATATTGACTGATGGGGTTTAGGGGTTGTCACTTTGTGATTAACATTAACCCAGAACGTAGGAAACTGTCCTATACCAAGTCAAAATATTTTGCTGATCTAGCCAAGTATTCTCTGCTCTGACAGGCAGCAATTCTCCAGGGCTACCCCATTACCTGCTACCGCAGGGGTGGGGAACCTTTTTCAGACCAAGGGCCTCATTCCCATCTGGACAAACCTTTGGGGAGGGGCACATCTATGGGTGGGTGGGGCCAGAGGAAAAAGTGGGCGGAGCAACTGATGTGAATTTTACTTTTGTACATTTTGCTAGTTTTCACACACACAGACACACACACAAACCTCTATCGAATCACATGAAGTAATGGTTCCCCTCTATTCAGCACTGGTTAGGCCTCACCTTGAGTAATGCATCCAGTTCTAGACATCACACATTAAGAAGGATGCAGACAAACTGGAACGGGGTCAGAGGAGAGCAATGAGGATGATGAGGCGACTGGAAACAAAGCCCTATGAAAGAACTGGGCATGTTTTGCCTTGAGAAGAGAAGACTGATGGGAGATAGGAAAGCACTCTTCCAGTACTGGAAAGGTTGCCACCCAGAGGTGGGCAGGGATCTCTTCCAGGTCATCCCAGAGTGCAGGACACAGAATAATGGGCTCAAGTTGCAGGAAGCCAGATTTTGGCTGAACACCAGGAAAGATCTCCTAACAGCGGTATGACAATGGAACCAACGACCTAGGGAGGTGGTGGGCTCTCCAACGCTGGAGGCCTTCAGGAAGCAGCTGGACAGCCACCTGTCGGGAATGCTTTAAGCTGGATTCTGCATTGAGCAGGGGGTTGGACTAGATAGCCTCACAGACCCTTCCAACTCTATGGTTCTATGATTCATTATCCAGGCAAGCAAGAGGTGCTGTCAGAGTCCAAGGATGCTTTCCAGGCGAGTGAAAACGCTCAAGGAGGATGCAAAGCCAGGCTGGGCAGGGGTGTAGCCTGGGGAGCGTTCCAAAGGCCAGACAGGAGGGGCCAGGCCCACATTTGGGCTCCACACTCAAGGTTCCTGACCGCTATGCCGTGCAATTGTTCTATTTGAAATGCCCAAGATTGAACATGGGAGTTTCTGCACGCAAAGCCTTCCCTTTTTCAGTTTCTCCAATAAAGTGGATCAGATCTGCTTTTTAACATCTGCTATCAATAGCCCTTGCTTGCTCACCCAGGCCATTTGGGGAAATTGTTCCTCAGCAGAGTGCAAGACATTTAGATATTTCACAGCCCTATGGAAAGAACCTTCCCAGGGATTCAAAACTGAAACTATGCGATGTTAAACACAAGGCTGGGCCTTGACAAAACTGCTCACGGTATTTTGCAAACATATCCTTTTTTTACGACAGGGATCTTTTTATTTATTTTATTTATTTATTTAAAATATTTCTATTCCACCCTTCTACCCTATAATAGGGCACTCAGGGCGGCTTACAAAAATAAAAGCAAACATGTACATAACAAAATTGTAAACAATAGGATCTTGGGCATCTGTCCTCACTATATGCATTCTTGTACACATTACTTGGCTGGGAAACTGCATTGCGAAATTCCTAGAAGTGCGGATTTCGAAGGACGTTTGCATATCGTTTCGGAAAGGGCTAATTCGACAGATCCGTCTTTCAGTGCAAACTGAATTGCAATTCTTGCCCATTTCTAAGAGCTGGAGCTAGCAAGCAAAAACAGGTGGACTTTAAAAAAACAACAACACAAACCCTCATTTGCTACCTCGGCCTAGCCTCAAAATGGCATGCTGGGGATTTGAACTCCCAATGAAATAATTTCCTGCTTCAAACAAAGCCACTGCAGGGGGTATGGGGCATAGGATTTGGATCAGGGCCACAGCAGGGGAGGAGGAGGGGAGACGGACTCCTGTTTACATTCCTGTCTCCGCAGAGAGGAAAATAACTCTAGTTTATTTTCTTCCATGGCTCAGAGCAGTTTAAGAGGTGGCTGGCTGTTTAAGCCACAGTGGTGCAATTCAGTTTATTTGATGCTCTGGGCTTAAATGGCCTCACACTGCCCCCTCCACACACCTCTTCTTCTGACAGCACTGCACAAGACTTTGCGCCCCTCAAAATGCAGTTGAGCCAGCCCTGCTGCAACGGCTGCTGAGTGAAGCCCCAGACCTCTGCCCCAAAAAGGGGCTCTGATTGCACCTGCTCTGCCCCACTGGGCTGCTTTCGGAAGATGATGACGGTGCTAGTTCCGATCATGCCAACGTTGCTTATATAAGTTTGGGACCAGATATTTTCATTTCAAGAATGCTGGGTAACCATGGGGAGAAGGAGGGAGGAAGAAGGGATGCCAGAAAAGGATCTAATTTAAATCACAACCCATGGCACAGCAGTTTGGGGAGGAGAGCTGGTGAGCACCAAGAATAGCAGGCTGGAAAGGTGGGAGAGGGTTAAACGCCAGAGAGGGCAGTTTTCAGATGCTGCTATAGCAACAGTGGCTGGCATTCCTGGGGAAGGGGCGGAGGGTGGGCTTCCCCTGCCAATAGGAATTTGCGGCACAGCTTCAGCGGTTGTTCCATTGGCGAAACAGGTTGATCGTCCCTCAAATCCGGGGCGCCCGGAGACACAGCACACTCTCTTCTTCTCTCTCCCCTAGGCAATCCGTTCCAAATCTTGCTTGCAGCCTGCCGGGACTGCACCACTCGCTTTGGAAGACAAGAAGAAAGAAAAGAGGCTCCTCTCTGCCCAGTGTTCTGTTCCCAGCAATGGACAGCCAAATGCCATTGGTGGGGCGGGCAGGAAGCAGCCCTCCGCTCTCCATTATCCACCAGTTCTTGGCATTCAGGGGACATCTGCAAAGCTCAGATCTTCGCTCCTTCGAGGAAGAACAGGCTGGGTGGGAATCTAGAAGGGGAAGACGACAGCCGAACCTCTGACTTGCTCCGGGGAACACAAGATTAATTACTAAAAAAAAATATATCAAAGAATCCTCCTCTCCTGGGAGTTTTACGCCATCCTTTGATGTTTAAATAAGTGCTTCTGTAACCTTAATAGGAACCAATCGATTCCAGAGGGCTCAACCCCGGTTGTCCTTTGCAGAGGTGAAAGAAAAAGAAAAACAGCGTTTTCTGGCAGCCTCTGAAAGGCTGGCAGATTTACCGCAGCATAAAAGGGTTTTGTTGGTCACACAGGCCATTCAGTCTGGCATCTGCCGGAGCCCAAAAAGAATAATCTCCCAGCAGAGACGGAGGGGCTGTTGCGCTCATGCCCCTGCATGGGGGCTTCCCGAGAGCTTCTGGTTGGCTGCCAAGTTGGGAGACAAGATGGTCTGATGGGTCTGCTTTTTGCCCTGACTGAGTGGGGCTCTTAGGCTCTGACCAGCTATGAGAGATGAGAATGAAGCCTCCATATCCAGAGGCATTCTACTGTTGATTAGGGCCCCCCTGCTGGCCTATGGGCCTCAGTGAATGCCCAATGATGCCAAGCTCTGGCGCTTGGCACTCCCCCAAAAAGAAACGACAACCCCAAAGCACCGTCTTAAGGGGAAAAACAAAAACTAAGATGGCCACCAGATGGATTTCCTTTATGGTTTGGCTCACTGTGTACAAAGCCACCGCTGGTCATGTGGCTGCTTGACCTTCTGGCCTCCTAACTCAGTAGTTTAGAGGCAAAACAGGGGTCACATCCGCACCAGACCTTTAAAGCAGCCTTATGCCACTTTCAGCAGTCACGGTTTCTTCCCTCAAAGCACCCTGGGAACTGTAGTTTGCTCAGAGTACTGACAGCATTTAGGAAATCCCTACTCCCCTCCGAGAGTTCCCAGGGAAGAGGGAGTGATTGTGAAACTGCTCTGGGAATTGTCCCTCTGCGAGGGGAAGGGGGAAATCGGTACCTGTAACAAACTACATTTCCCAGGATTCTTTGGGAGAAGAAGCCAAGACTGTTTTAAGTGATATAATAGTGCTTGTCGTCTATAGTGCAGATGGGGCCAGGGATGTACAGAGGACTCTACTTTGGACTTGTGGCCCACGTGCCAGGCTCGGGGCCTGAACGGCTATAGGTATTGCAAATGCATTCGGAAAAACCGAAATCTCAGGCGGGTGGAGGGTCAGTTCGTAAGAAAACGCAGAAGTAGCACCAAAAGTTTCCTGTCTGGCTCAGTTGCCTGTTATGTCATAAGACTCTCTCCCCCCCCCATCAGAAACCGTGTCAGTTAATTAAGTCGGCAATTCTCAGTCAAGGAGAGCACGCATTTACTCCTACTGGGAATACATGCGGATGGAAGGAAGAGGGGAGGGGAAGAATGGTGGATCTTTCTAGGCCCCCCGACAGGTACGCAGGATTATCCTTTTCATTCCCCCTAGCAGCAGAGGCAGGTGGTTGGGTGCCGACAGCAGCAGAGGCAAAATGGGGCCGCTGAGAAAAAGCTTCGCATTTTCCCAATCTTCAAATCAGGCCACCGCGTTTCCGTTCCTGTCTTTTTTCAAGTCCTCGTGAAAATTCATTAGCACTTTAGCTAATTTTAGCTAATCAGCATTCCTGCTAATATACATGGTTCGGCAAGCATTTTTCTAACACGGCGCAAATTTTGTATGGTGCTTTCACGAAATATATGCACTCCATCGCAAAAGCTGGAGAAGTGCAAATTCTGAAGGATAGGTGTGTTTTAGCTCACATCTTGTTTTGGAAAGTAAGGATTGTGTCCAACTCTGTTGGACATACGTTAATCATGTTCATCGGTTTCAATGGGTCTCTTCTGAGTCGGAATCCCACTAGAGACAACCCTAAGCATTAGGGAGCGTCACATTAAAATGCAAACGTCCTCACCCCCCCCACGCACACAGACTTACTGTGTTCCTTGCTTTTTCTTAAAATTCAACCCTCCTGTATTTCTCACACCACAAGAGCACCAGAAAAGGCCAACTTCTGGATCAGGCCAGTGGCCCATCCTAGTCCTGTTGTCACAGTGGTCACCCAGATGCCCCAATGGGAAGCCCATAAGGAAGACCTGAGAGCTACAGGGGCGCTCCCTCCTTGTGATTTCTAGCAACTGGTCTTCAGAGGCATATTGGCAGAGGTGTAATCGTCCAGAGTCACAGCGGGTTGTAGACCCCTTACTTTTTTGGGAGCAGGGTCCAAGTAGGGTCTCTAGATACAAGCCAATCAGCATGAAAGGGGAGCACGTCAGCCACTGAGAAGAGTCCTCTCACTTGGCTAACGATGCTTCCTTGTCCTTTTGTGCTGATTGGAGCCAATGAGAGTGAAAGGAGGCGAGTCAGTCCTTGAGAAGACTTTTCTTAGTAGCTAACACACCCCTCCCCTTTCAGGCTGAAGGGGTCCTAGGGTAAGTGAGAAGTCAGCTCCATGGTCTCCCAAATCCTAGTCCCACACTTGTCCATTTCAGAATTCTTAAAATTAAAAAGTTTCTGGCAACATTTAGCCCCTAGAGAGAGAGAGATCTGGGGGCGTGGGGAGCCTATGCACACAGCAGTTTTATTCTGCATCTCTAATTCTGTAAGTGCAGAAGAGATGGCGAATCCTGAGGGTGTGGCTCTGAGGCGGCATGGCGTCACTAACGCGAAGGGACCCTGCACTTCTGAACTTGCCACTATGCCGCTGGACCATGGAGGGGGAACTCAGATGAGCTCTGCCGGATCATAGAATCATAGAGTTGGAAGGGGCCTTGTAGGCCATCAAGTCCAACCCCCTGCTCACAGCAGGAAATCCACAGCTAGAGCATCTCCCGCAGATAGCTGTCCAGCCTCTGCTTGAAGACATCAGGAAAGTAGGCCCACCTAGTCCAGCCTCCCGTCCTCACATTGGCCAACCAGGTGCCCCAATGGGAAGCCCCCAAGCAGGACCTGAGCGCAAGAGTAACCCCTCCCCACAGCCCCAAGCTCCTCCTTCGCAGGCCAATAACTTGCAGGTTGGCTCCTGGCAGAAGGAAAGCATTCTTCAAACCTATTTTTAGACAAAGCAACTCAACAGCCCCTTAAATAGGCGAAGGCTTGAGCACCCCTGCCACTTCAGGCTGTAACAGCGTCACTCTGCGCCAGGCACACGTTTGCACTCGGCTGACATGTTTGCACCTCCGAGGGTGTGTGTGTGTGTGTGTTGCAATTTAAATTTAGATCGTTTTGTTTCGGAGGGAGGTGGGTGGGAGTGGTGAGAGAAGCTAAAGGGGAAAGGGCAAAGACTGGGAGGCCAGTCCCATGAAACAGGAAGCTTAAGAACAGAGCATCATTAATGTACACACAAAGGAATCCCATCCTACTTCGATTCCAAAGCAGATTCGCCTGATCTGATCTGGCCAATTATGGCCTGTGAATCAGGAGATATCTCCTTGCACAAACTTAAAGCAATGGGATACATATTTGTGCAAGTCACTTTATGTTGCAGTAGCTTCAGATATTATCTTTGTTTCATTGTCCATCAGTTCATTATCTCATAACACCATTAAGGCTTTGCATATCAATCAACCGATGTATTCGTTGCAGCTACGGTTTTGAGTTTGTGGTTCTGCATGCTTGTTCCAGCAATGGGTTGCTGCTGAACGCCCTGAACCAGGACTGAAGGATCCAATGAAGGTTGATACATGGGCAGAATCTGGCATGGGGTGCATGAGCCCTGACTGGATCTCTTGATGAACAAGCTGGATCGGATTAACGGTCTGCTTCAGAATTTGCATTCTGCCAGAATCCAGTATGAGAATCCGGGGCTTTCAAACACAGTTAAAACTTGGATAGCTTCAAAAGAGGTTTAGGCAAATTCATGGAGGATAAGTCTATCAATCTACGGCCATACTACCCTGAACACGCCCGCTTTCGGCTGATCTCAGAAGCTAAGCAGGGTCAGGCCTGGTTAGTACTTGGATGGGAGACCACCTGGGAATACCGGGTGCCGAAGGCTTAGAGGAAGGCAATGGTACACTACCTCTGAATACCTCTTACCATGAAAAGCCTATGAATATATCCAACAGATTCACAGGGTTGCCATAAGTCATGATCAACTTGAAGGCATATAAAAACAACAAAGGCTATGGATGGCTATTAACCTCGATGGCTATGTTCTGCCTCCACAGTGAGAGGCCTCTGGATACCGGTTACTGGAAACATGCAGGAGGGAAGAGCATGGCTGTTGCTCTCTGGTTCTGCTCACAGACTTCCCACTGGGGCAACTGGTTGGCCACTGTGAGAAATCTGCCTGGAAACGGAATGGGAACTGGGACTGGCTTTCATCAGTCTGTCCATCCCTAACTGTGGATTGTACCCAGTGCTAGCCCTACTCAGAGCAGACCCTATGGAAAACAATAGACATGACTAACAGATCTTAGATCCCCACGTGTGTGTCATTCGTCTCCCGCCTCAGAGTCCCAGTGATGGCCTGAGCAAAACTTTGCACAAGTCATCCCAGCACCCCCTTCTGTACCGGCTTTGCCATCAAACTCAGAGCCTGCGGGCAATTCTGCAGCTTCAGCACCGCTCAGGAAGCTGCAGAATAGCCTACTGGCCTTTTAAATATTGCAGATGGCGCTCCTGGAGGGGGGCGGGGCCACTGGAAGGTCAAACCCTGCCAGGCTTTTAAAGGCTTTCAAGCCTTTGCTGAGACAACATCTTTCAAAATTCAGCTAGCAGAGCTCATTGGGAGCTGACCAGGGTCCTGATTTGCCTTGCCATTCGTTACCATTTCCTTTACAGAGGCCAAGCAAAATCAGGGATGATGTCGCAGAAAAAAAATCCATAAGCCAGGTCTCTGCCCCAAGGAGCGTACAAGTGCAAATTCAGACCAGGAGTCAAGGAGGCGGAAGATGCAAAAAGGCAAGAGAAGAGAGGCAAAAGATGAACAAGGGATGAATGCAAATGTAGCTTGCAAAATAAGAGGAGGCCACAGCTCAGTGGCAGAACACCTGCATAGCATGCAGAAGGTCCCATGTTCAATCCCCACTGGCACCTCCAGGTACAGCTGGGGAAAGACTCTCTGTATGAAGCGCTGGAGAGCCGCTGCCAACCAGTATAGACAATACTGAGCTAGATGGACCAATGGTCTGACCCCATCTAAGGCAGGTCTATGTTCCATGGCCGAAGCTCAGCCCACATCTCAGAGAAGGTGCACAGAGGTTGATAAAATGATACATCGCATGGAGAGAGAAACGTTTTTCTCCCTCTCTCGTAAGACTTGAACCCAGAGGGATCATGCCTTGAAGCTGAATGGTGGGAGGGACCTTCAGGACAGACAGAATATATAAATGATAGAATTTGCTCCCACAAGATTGAAATGGGGGGCACCAACCTGGGCAGCTTTAAAAGGGGATTAAACAAGGACAGGGAAGATAAGGCTACCAGTGGCTACTAGATGCTGTAAACCACCCAGACAGCTTTGGTTATGAGGCGGTATATAAAAGTAATAAATAAATAAATAGCCACTATGGCTTTATTACGCCCAGTATCGGTGGCAATATGCCTCTCTGAATATTTATTTATCTAGCAATATTATATCCCGCCCTTCCTCCCAGAAGGAGCCCAGGGCAGGAAACAAGAACACTAAAAGCACTCTGAAGCATCTTAAAAAAAAAAAGACTTAAAAACGTTGCAACAAAACATCTTTCAAAACATATTTAAGCAAAACATTTTAAAAATATCTTTTAAAAAACAGCTTTAAAAAATCTTAAAAAGCAATTCC
The DNA here is from genome assembly GCF_030035675.1 of Rhineura floridana. Taxonomy (NCBI): domain Eukaryota; kingdom Metazoa; phylum Chordata; class Lepidosauria; order Squamata; family Rhineuridae; genus Rhineura; species Rhineura floridana. The sequence continues at coordinate 19,343,698 of NC_084499.1, read as the reverse complement.
AGCACAGACGCAGACCGGGATAAGGTCTCTACTTAAAAGGCTTGTTGAAAGAGGAAACTGGCAAGAGGGGATGGTTGCTGTTGCACTCAGGTCCTGCTTGGGGGCTTCCCATTGGGGCATCTGGTTGGCCACTGTGAGAACAGGAGGCTGGACTAGACGGGCCTTTGGTCTGCAGCAGGAGTCTTCTTATGCACTTCTGCACGTCCTTGCCAGACTGAAGCGATGCACATTTCTGCAAAGCAGGAACTTCGGTTGACCCCATTCGAGTCCTTATCCAAACACAATTCAACCAGGCAAATCTAGTTTGAATTCAGAAGGAACGAACCTCACCGCCAATAAAGGGGGACTGGTGAACTTGTGGCCCCTCAGATGTTGTTAGGCTACAACCCACACCCGTCTTCAGCCGATATGGCCAATGGTCGGGGGGGGGCTGCTGTAACAGCATTGGGAGGTCCACAGGTTGCCTGTCATAAAGATCACTGATCACGTTCTGGGGTAACCTTTTAAAACGAAGGTACCTCATTACCAAGGGTCTCATAAATGCACATCAGGGAAGAGAGTGTTTAAAAGTTAATTCACTGTTTACATATGACCCCCACCCTGCACGACTCTTTTGTAGTCCATGTGGGACCCCCAACACCGGCACAAACCTTTTGTCATTTTTCAGATATGCAAGAATCAAAATGTCGGTGACCACTTTTTAATTTTTTTTTTAAAGGTACCAGTAGTTTCAGATCCCTTGAAAAGCTGTTTACATGGTTGACCATCTTCTGAGAAGTCACAGGAACCGAAAATGATGAATGACTCATAACAGCAAATACAGGCGGCACCTCTGGATTCTCCCTGATTGCCCCCCCGCACTCCCCGACCTCAGGAGTGAAGGGGGCAGCGGACCCAATGCGAAACACAGAGTGGCTTTATGTGATCCTGCTTGGCAGCCAGATAGCACTATTGTGGGGGGTCTACTCAGGAGGAAAGGCCTTCTTGGGAGATAGAAGACCCAGGTATAAGCAATGATCCAGCAGAGAAACATTATTTCATCTCGAGGGCCGCACTCCCATCTGGGCAGCCTTTTGAGGGCCACATGCCAGTGGTGGGCGGGGCCTGAGGCAAAAGTGGGCGGAGCAACAAATGTAATGTTTACCCTTGTACAGTAGGCTAACTTCTATACACAGAAGCCCCTCTCAATTCTCTGTCCAGGCAGGGAAATGCACTCCAAGTGCAATGCAGGGGGTTGAAGGGCGTGGCCTGGGTGAGAGTCCCGAGGGCCAGGTAAAGAGGTTTGCAGGTCCGCCTTTGGGCTTTGTCCATCCTAAGTTCCTCACTCCTGTGGGACAGGAAGAGCTGGCAGTGGATGATATAAAATTATACTACTTTAAAACAGTCATGGCTGCTTCCTTGAAAGAATCCTGGGAACTGTACTTTGTTAAAGGTGCAGAGAGCTGTTAGGAGACCCCTTGGTCCCCCTCACACAGCTACAGTTCCCAGAGTTCCCTGGGAAGAGGGATGGCTTGTTAAGCCACTCTGGGAACTGTAGGTCTGGGAGAGAAATCGGGAGTCTCCTAAGAACTCTCAGCACCCATAACAAACAACAGTTCCCAGGATTCTTTGGGGGACGATAGGACTGTTAAAAGGGTATTATGGTGCTTTAAATGCATAGTGCGGATGTAGCCTCAAGTCTCCTCTGAACCTTTGCAGAGTTGCTCCTTTTCAAGCTGGTTCATCTGCAGATTTTCAGTTCGGATCCAGCCTCCATATCAGGCAGCTGGTCGAGGGGAGTGAGGTGCAAATGCCATGTATGGAAAAAAAAAACACATTCAACTTCAGAGTGTCCCAAGATCACCTTCAGATTTAGCTGAACTGAATGGCTCCAGCTGTTAGCAAATGACAGACCATCTATTATGATAATATATGTCACCTCACTTTCTACACATCACTTCCTCTTGAGCAACCTGTCATGCGCCTCATTCAACGTATTCAGCAACAATGACATAACACAGGAAACAAGCTGCCTTCTCCCGAATGAGACCATTGGTCCATCTTGTTCAGTACTGTCTACACTGACTGGCAGGTTTTCAGGAACGGGACATTCCCAGCCTTACTTGGAGTTTCCGGGGATTAAACCTGGAACCTTCTGCACGCAAGGAAGACGCTCTACTCCTGAGCCAACTTGTGGCTGTTCCCCAAACGTTCCCCGAATGTTTCGAAGGGCTGGGTCGAAAAGTGCCTGCCGTCAGTGTTGGAAATGGGGCACAAGTTTGCTTCCTTTGCAAAAACAAACACAAAAACACAGCGAGAGTTTTTTCAGAGCTGTGTGCCAAATAGTAACGGGAGTTAAATTCCCCTGAAGTTAGTTTGCACACACTGAGGTTTTGGACACAGTGTGCATTTACCACGACTGGACCCACATGCCAGCGGGGAATCCTGTTCTGAAATGCACCCAACGTGCCAAGCGTACCAGGCCTTTCTTGCAAAATTTATACGGAAAAGAACTCGGAAGGAAATTGGTGGCCCAGCAGCACCAGAAAACATGTGCAACACATAACCGGTCTTCACAACAGTTAAGGGTGTTGAGGCAAAAACGCTGTAAATAAATAGCTCCTCTGTCCTGGTTCTGCCTCTGCTGACTAACAGCAGGCCTCGAAATCCCCTTTGTCTCTCCCAGCTTTATCACCTGAACCCCTTCCAACTGGAGAAGCCGTGGTTTGAACCCAGAACCCTACACATGTGCTCACAGCCACCGGCGTTGTCCAATGTGTGATCGTATCGCAACCGCACCTCGCTTTCCCTCACCCCGTGAAGCTCTTCCTTTTCCTTAAAACAGCTGTTAAAACATCATTCTGATCTGTGAGACAATTTTGGCACATGCCTTTCCTCTCAGGCAAATGCGGGCTAATTACGAAAAAAGCCACCCTTGGATGCATCAGAAGATCATATGACAGATCCCTAAGGAGCAGAAATAAACAGGGCTGCAAGCTTTTCTGAAGGCGGCAGATAGCACTGGAGCTGGCCAAGATTGACTGCGTGTGTGCTTGCGTGTGTGCGCTCTTGGTCGCTAAAACAGAATATTACAAATATCTGGCAGCATTTAGATATCTGGGGAAGGACCATGGTTCAGCGGTAAGCGCCATCTTTACAGGTTACAGGTTCAGACTCCCGTCGGCAACCTTGGAGAGCTGCCAATGCCAGTCAGGGTAGGCCAGGACTGGCTACCTTTTTTTTTTGGCTCAAGATTGGTCATCCCCCCCAAGGCCATGGTCTTGCTGTTGTGAGTCGCTTGAAGACCTTCAGGTGTCAGGGAACGAATAGATCACATAAATAAATAATGCTCCAAGTAGCCACTGAACATGCACTTGCTCTCCCATTGATGCACCACACTCACCATGCAGGTACACAGACCATGCGCACAGATGCAAACACATGTGCTAGGGATATGCTAGAATTCCGTCCAATTTGGATTTGGTACCGAATTTTCCATCCATTTGCTTATTTTCAGTCGTTGAGGATCGGATTTTAATGTAGCGAGTTTCTGTAGCTATTGTTGAAACAGGTTTCTTTTTTAAAATCCGCCTCTAAAATATTGATTTTAAGAATGATAATTTATTGATATTTCATTTAAAAGTATTGACATTTCTTTCAAAATTGATATTTTAAAAGGAAATATTGATTATTTCCTTCAAAATATCGATATTTCCTTCAAAATATCGATATTAATATCATTATTTTTTTCCGATCAGAAAAAAAACACATCGGTAAAAAGCAGCGGCTGGCGTATAAAGGATGGAGTCAAATTGATGCCAGCCTGTTAGATCGATGGAATGCTTTCGAACCAGCACCAGCAATGGATTCCATCCCTAACGTGCACACACAGACACACAGAGTCCATGCGTGTGCGCAAACCATAGTTTGGCGTTATACATGAAGCGGGCCATTGTGATATGTTTTACATCTTTCCTGCCTCCGAGAACACTTGATGTGGGTGGGGGTTGAGCTGGTATTCTAACTTGAAATATAGAACAGCATTCTGCATGTGCATACCAACTTTAATTTGGATTTCTGTGTCTCCAAGAGAGTTGAAGACTCTAAGAAAGTTATGGAATTTATTTATTTATTTATTTGTTTGTTTGTTTCATTTTTAAACCGCCCATAGCGAGTGGCTCTCTGGGCGGCGTACAAAAAGATTAAAATACAGAATATCACAATAAAATCAACTACCAACAGTAAACATAAGCAGCAAACAAAAAAATAAAAGATTTAAAGTTATAACATTAAACGCTTAAAATGCCTGGGAGCATAGCCAGGTCTTAACCTGGCGCCGAAAAGATAGAAGCGTCGGCGACAGGCGTACTTCTTCGGGGAGGCTGTTCCACAGTTCGGGGACCACTACAGAAAAGGCCCTAGATCGAGTAACTGTCCTCCAGGACATTTGGAATGCCAAATGAGCTAGCACAACCCAAGGCCTCATGTTGATCCATAGCTACATTTTGAGAGAGGCTTGTATATTTCAGGGAAGAGGTGGGGCATGGAAAAAAGCTGGTATTTTAACCAACAAAACACTAGTTTTGATGGCCATATTCCCCCCCCCCGCCTCAAACAGTCTTTTTCAACATTAACAAGAATCCCCCACAGAAATAAATAAATGAATGCACGGTGGTAAGCGGGAGGGAAAATATTTGCAAAGAATGCTGACCCATTAGAAGCAGACAAAGGCACTTGTTTGACTGCGGGAATGAATAATTTAGCTGGAACTCAAGCATCCATTAAATTTACACCATTTTTGCAATACCTCCCTTCCCCTCCCTAAAAAAGAGTTCTTTCATTTCCACACTTACTCTGCAGCTTCAACGAAAATGGTTACCAAACAGGACATATTTAGAAATGCACCAGCAATACCCTAACCCCATGATGATGATGATGATGATGATTCCATAGAATCATAGAATAGTAGAGTTGGCAGGGGCTTATAAGGCCATCGAGTCCAACCGCATTTTAAGGTACATAGCAAGGCGATTCAAAAATAAAAGCCAACAGGAAAATAACAAGAATAAAACCAATTATATCTGTAATAAAAATAGTCAGTACAGCTACATTAAAATATCCATAATTAATACACTCACACGTGTGCAAGCTCAGTAAAAGAGCATAAGAGTTAAAACAGTGAAGAAGACAACACAATCAAGAGATTCAAGCCAGAAGATCAGGGACACGCTTGCCTAACCATGAGTCGGCGGAATGCCAATACTGATGGGATCTCCTGCCTTTTAGCACCGGCACCACCAGTGACAAGGCCCAACTCTGTGTCACCATGAGCACATAATTGTCTGCTGAAGGACACATCATAGCCAGCAAAAGGATTCAAGGAGGATGTGGCTTGGGGAAGTGGGTGTGGCTTGCCAGAGAGGATGTGGCTTGCTGGAGCAACCTGAAGGCCAGAGAGACTGATGGGCCGTAACTGGCCCCCACGCCTGAGGCTCCCACAGCCATCTTACATGGTGCCACCTCTCCCCACCACCTCCGGCTCAGGATTACCAAACAATGTCCCATCAATATGGAAGGATGGCTGTTCTTCTGCCACGTATGGATTTTTAAGTTGCCAATATGCATTAGCACTCTCAACTTAAGTGTTTCCGAGGCCCAAGGAGGATCAAGGCTTGCCCGGCAATCCTGGCTCCATCTAGCAGTAAAGCGGAACTTATTTTCTTTTCTGCTGTCACCTCACCCACAGGGCTTCCTACACGACCGGGAAGGGCCATAGCTCAGTGGTAGGTAGGGATGGGTGAGGATTTCGATTTCAAGCAGAGTTTATCAAATTTGCAATTTCCGAAACAACACAAGAACCGAAACACGGCCATCCTTCGAAATTTGCAGTTATTTGAATTTGGGGATGCAGTTCACCAACTAAACAACATTTACAGAAATGCATATATTGGGGGAAAGTGCGCATAAAAATGAGCAAAAAGAACAGGCAAAAAGGCACGAAGTGATGAGAAAGGGGTTGCAAAAATGTGCGCCTTTGTCAAAACTGCCTACAAGAAGGTGTCTAGTTGGAGAAATTCGCACTAAAGTGGTGGAGAATTTTCATGAGGATTTCGCAGATCACTGCAGAAATGCAGAGAACTGAATTTAACATTAGGAAAATGACAAATGGAGCGAACCAAGACAGAAAGGTCTTCCCATCCCTAGTGGTAGGACAACTGCTTTGCATGCAGTAGGTCCCAGCTTCAATCTCAGGCATCTCCAGGTAGGGCCAGAAAAGACAAGGCAGGGCTTGAAACCTTGGAAAGCAGCTGCCAGTCAGTGTAGACAGCACTGAGCTAGATGAAGCAAGGGTTTGACTCGGTGTACGCTGAGCTTCCCATGTTCCAGACCGCATCATGTTGACAAGCAACGTCCAAAGGCCTCACAACCGCCAGCTGCCACTCATAAGATAAGAGCCTGGTGGCTGGATCAGGCCAAAGAGGCCCATCACAAGTCCAGCATCCTGTTCTCACAGTGGCCAACCAGATACGCCCAATGGGAAGCCCGCAAACAGGATCTGAGCGCAACAGCGCAGTCCCCGCTTGTGATTTCCAGCAACTGGTATCCGGCGGACAAGGGAGTTAGCACAGAATTCAATAAGAGCCCTGCTGTGAGAGAAGGATGCAAACAGGAGTTGTCCTAAGTCTTGCAGAAATGTGCATCCCTTCAATCTGAGAAGGGAGTGCGGAAGTTCATGAAAAAAGGACCGCTGTGTCAGGCCAAAGGGGGCCCATCCTGTTCTCACAGAAGTCAACCAGATGCCCATTCTGGGAAGACCGCAAGCAGGACCTGCGTGCAACAGCTGCACTCTCCCCACTTGAGATTCGCAGCAACTGGTATTCAGTAGCATACTGCTTGCAACAGTGGAGGGAGAAGATAGCCACATTATGAACATATTATGCTCTGGAGGGCGGGGAAGGTCTATCCTCGGTTCCAGGGAATCTACTGCATGGGTGGTTTGGAAAGATCTTGGCTCAGGACCACAGATTGTGCGGGAAGACTGCTGCAAAACATATGTGTGTGTATATATACACACACTGCTGTACATAATGCGTAGTTTGTTTTTTAACTCCTTTTCCACAGCTGCACAAGGAAACAACTCAGCAGGGGGCTGGAAAATAACTCTGCAAGGCAAAAATGTGCGATTGCTCTTTTCCACGGAGGGCCGTGGGAGGAGAAGGCGCTTGCTTCTAAATTACAGAAAACAGCCAATTCTCCAGGACAAATAAAAAGCTTTTAAAAAAAACTCATGTGGTTTACAATACACGGTGGGTTGTAAACATGCAGGCAAATTCTACACGCCCCACCAAAAGGGAGGTTTGACATGCCTGTTAAGTTGGGCTCCTTTGAGATTCTTTTTGAGTGGTGTTTTATCAATGGCCGGAAGCTCATCAATGAAAATACTGCAGGGACAAATCTCAAATGTGGTCATGTCAGCATTGCTTGTCCACTCCCAAGGGTATATGAATGAGCATGTACACTGTGATAACACATGAGGGAGGGTAAAGATGGAAATGAGCTGAGAGACACCCTGAATGGCACTTTGTCCAATGCTGGAATGAATTTTAGAAATTGTCCCAGATAAACTGGACTTCCGGATGAGCAGATCACAGGGCATTATGGCAGCCTTGCAAATAAGCCCACTCAAGTTACTAGCCTGTCCAACTCTGGAATGAATTTTAGAAATCATCCCAGATAAACTGGACTTCCAGATGAGCAGATCACAGGGCATTATGGCAGCCTTGCAAATAAGCCCACTCAAGTTACTAGCCTGTCCAACTCTGGAATGAATTTTAGAAATCATCCCAGATAAACTGGACTTCCGGATGAGCAGATCACAGGGCATTATGGCAGCCTTGCAAATAAGCCCACTAAATTATGAGCTAGCCTGCTAGGAGACTAATAACAAAGAAACATAGGCTACTAACCTCTTAGCAGGCACGGAGAGGGAAATTCTGGGGAAGGGCCGTAACTCAGTGCATCTGCTTTGCATGCAGAAGGCCCTAGGTTCAATCCCCGATGGCATCTCCACGAAGGACTGGGAAGAACTACCTGCCAGAAACCATGAAGAGCTGCTGCCAGTCAGTGCAAACAATACCAAGCTATATCAACCACTTCAGTATAAGGCAGCTTCCTATGGGTGAGGGGTAGAGATGGAAAGATCTGTCAGTTTGGTTTTCTCTGTTTCTAATTTTTCCAGTCTGAAATTCAGTTCTCCACATTTCTGCAGCGATTTGCAGATAAAAAAAAAACCCTTAGGAAAATCCTTCAGCATTTTAGTGCAAATTCCTCCTAATAAACACACTTTTGTAGGCAGTTGTGGCTAACGTACACATTTTTGCAAGCAGTTTCTCATAATATAATGCATTTTTGTGTGTTATTTCCCCTAAGATATTCATGTTTATGCACAGTTTCCCCTAACAGATGCATTTCTGTTGGAGAACGACATTGCAAAATTCAGATAAGTGCAAATTTCAAAGGATTGTCGTAGTTTGGTTCTCCAATGAGTTCGGAAAGAGCGAATTTGATAGATTCGACTTTAAATGTGAACATAATCAAATTTCTATCCCATTCCTATAGTTAAGAACTTATTCTGAGCTAATGAAAATGAAGAACTTTTAGATCTCACCAAATTTCGACAGAAGAGTTTAAGCAAGTAAAATCATAGTGCGAGACTCTTCTAAATTGCACCCTATGTCCCTCCCACCCTTAGACATCACATGAATTATGATCATTTTTAAAAAACCCTTGCATGGAAAACAGCGGTCGGCAACTGAGCGTTTGAGTTGCAGGGAAGTGTACTACTCAAAAGTCGTTTTGAAATATATATATATATATATATATATATATACAGGGCTACCCTGGAGGTTTATTGACGATGCCTTTAAAAATTGATGTTGTCCTTTAAGCAGTATTGCATGGCCATTTGACTGATGGAGAATTAATTTCCATCGAAGGGTAAGCAACTCTTTCAAGGCACGCCGTCAAGAAAATGGATTTCTCTCAGCGCTGAGCAAAGGAAGACTCCTGTCTCTAGCTCCCAACGGAAGCTATCATTATAGCACATGCATTTCAAATGCATACAGGTAGCACATATAATTTCCTCGCTCCACAGGTATTGATGTATTGAAAAGATAAGATGCCCTACTGTGGAAGAGTGAAAGGCTGTTGCTTTCAAGGGTTTGCTACAACCGTGGCTAGAAAATCCATTGCAATCAGCTCAGAGGACTGGAATAGTTATTCATTTTTTTACTTGCTTATTAAATTTGCCTAATCCTCTTTTAAAGCCATCCAAGTTGGTGGCCCTCACTGCCTCTTGTGGCAGTGAATTCCACAGTTTAACATCTGCGCTGTGTGAAGGAGGACTTCCTTTTGTCTGTCCTGAATCTTCCAACATTCAGCTTCATTGGATGTCCCCTAGCGCTACCAGAGAGGGAGACAAACTCCTCTCTTTCACCATTCGTAACTTGTGGCCCTCGATGTCGCTGGACTCGCGTCAGGTCCAACGGCCAGGGATGATAAGTGTTGTGGTCCAACGAGAACATCAGGCGGGCCACAGGAGTTCCCTGATATAAATACACATTGAGAGAGGGGGTGGGAAATACACTTTTTACTATATATTTGTGAAAGTCTTCCCACACGTTTTATATCGTTGATATCTAGTAGAAATAATCTGATTTCACAGAAAGCTCCTTTTAGAGGTTGAGGCTCTACATTTAATCAGCCAGACGTGTGGGAGGAATTTCACGCTGCTAGCAAGAACTGAAATTGGAATCCAACAGAAAAAGCTTCCCGCCAAGGAATCAGAAATGTAAACACGTGGACTTGGAAAGGGTATTTTATTAAACAATCATTTGCCATTGTTGTTCAGAAATAATTTATGATTTGTTGTTAGACTATATGAGTTATATTACTCAGGATGATTTTGTATACCTTATTTCCAGGGTCACCAACCTTTTTGGGCCAGTGGGCGCCAGTCACAAAATGGCTGCTGTACGTGTGTGGCATTACACAAAATGGCTGCTGTGAGGGCATGGAGGAGAGGTCAAGCCAATGCAACAGGAACTGAGCGGAAAGAGCAAACAATGTTTCATGCATTGCAGATTTTTGAAAGGATATTTACCGAGACCTTTTGCGGGGTGCTGTAGGAGGTACTCATGGGCATATTGGTGCCTGTGGGCGCCGCATTGGTGACCCCTACCTTGGTCTGACCATTGTATTTGCTGTGTTTTTATGTTTGTGAGTACAACATTGTATCATTTCATACACATTCAGTTGTGAGTTTCTATCGCACAGGGTGATGACCGAGTCTGGTAAATTGCCCCAATGTTAACGTGCATTATTGCTGTCTGGAGGAATGGTCTTTCTGCTATAGTGCACCAAAAGTGCGACAAAAGAAAAAAGCTGGAACATTTGTGGTATGAAAAGTTATAGGATTTCAGCAGGAAGTTACGGGATGTGCACTGATTGGAAACAAAGCAGTATATCCGCTCTGAACTTTTTGCAGGCACGAGCAGTTTTGAAAGCGGGATCATGTATGACCAGCACGACACCATGACAAGCACAAACAATCACGCACACACAATAAAAAAGACCTCTTGAGGGGCTCATAATATCTTATCTCCTTGAACCTCTCCGAATTAACACTCCTAAAGAAAACCAACCATCAGCTTTACGAGAAATGCTTTAAAAATCACAAAGATCCATATAAGCATTCTATCCATTTATAGGCCTATCTGCTTTTGCAACAAAAATAACTAATGCTTTTCTAGTTTGTATTTTCACAAACCCCTCAAGATTTTCTTCTTAAAAGGATTTAAAACAAAAATGTTCTTGGTTAGATTATTCTTTGCAGAGTAGATCCTTAAATAACACGGCCCCAACAATGCTGTCTACAAAATAAAGAGGAAATGATTTCTTAATGCGTATTGGTGCAGGGAAGACTGTAAACAGGGCTGTTGCCCAGTTCAGGATGGACAAAAAGAAAATATACACTAAATTCTACCCTTGGTAGTTCTGCCACCCTCAGAAGTTCGGGGGTTGTGTTGACCCCGGAGAGGGCCTTCTCTGTGGCAGCCCCTAAGTTGTGGATTTTTTTCCCCGCAGAGGTGCGCCCAGCACCATCACAGTACATGCTCTGAAAATGGACCTCTTTGCTCTGGCTTTTGACACCTGAGAGAGGACCCAACATATAATTTTGATTGCATTCGTTTTAAATTGATTTGAATATTGTCTTTCTAAATCGCTGTCACCCACCCTGTGCCCATGTGGTGAAAGGTCAGTCAGCAGATTAAGACATGGCCTCCATGGTAGAGTCCTTCCTAGACCATACAACGTCAATTTGGGGAGGGATCCAGTCTTTTTTTTTTTAACTTATTATAAGGAGCAAATAAAATTCCAAAACAACATACACAGCATAAAGAGATCTACACAGTATAACCATACGCAACAACACATGGTAACATTAAATCTCGGGCGCAGGTAGGGGAATGTCGTCTTTGAATCCTCCGCCACACAAATTAAACGATGACAACAAATCCCTGTACGTAGAAAATGAGAACCATTCAAGCCTATAGCACTCTCCCTCAAGAGCTAGATTGCTACATGCAGGAAGCACCGTCAAACTTACTCTCTGCGCGCTCAAGATGTTTGCCACACAGCCATTAGACGCCAAATAAGCCTACTTCAACACATGCACCAAACCACAACGGCGTTCCTATGAATGAGAGAACTGTAATTTAAACACATGAAGCCTAATCACAGGGAACTTCCTTCGGATTAATTACTGGCTAGATAAACTGGCATCCCAAAGCACAATCCAGGGACATGAACTCAACATGATCATTGAGTCCAGGGACAAGCCCCTCTTGCAAGATAATTGTTCCTTGACCTTTCCGCCCACCCACCCCCCTTAAAAACCTGGTGCTGACTTCCCAGCAGGACACATTAGCCAAGCTGGTCATTCCATCTATATATTTACCAAGTATATGAATGTATCTAGTGCCAGTCTAAATATTATTATTATGAATTCCATTTATGAATCGCTTCCCACAAACCATCCCAAAGCGATTTTACAATATCAACACCTATAATGGTTACATATTTATTTATTATTTGATTTGTATCCCACCGTTCCTCCCAGCAGGAGCTCATATACATATACAAAAATGCATGTTTAAAAACAATTGTTTTAAAAAAAAAGCAATTGCAAACATAAAAACAGTTTAAAACAACAGCCCACTCCAAATCCTAGATAGATACCAACTGGAATGCAGGTTGTAGAAAGTCTATTTCAACTAGCCAGGTATTTGAAGGACCCTCTTCACCCGTAAAAGTATATATTATTTATTTTAAAAAGGATTTATAGATGGCTTAATATTTCAAGAATCTCAAAGTGGTGACAGATGGTATATATAATTTTGGCTGCCCAGTTAGTCCCTATCTGTGCTATACATTTAAAGCGGTATCACACCACTTTAAAGAGTCTTGGCTTCCTCTCCCAAAGAATTCCCCCTGGGAATTGTAGTTTGTGAAGGGTGCTGAGAGTTGTTAGGAGACCCCCATTCCTCTCCCAGAGCTACAGTTTGCAGAGTGATTTATCATTCAATCCCTCTTTCCAGGGATATCAGGGAATTGCATGCAAGAATTACTCTAATTCAGAAGAAGCATTCCCCCATTAAGGATCAAGGAGGACCTATGGCCACCTGTGGTTATTGGACTCCCCACAGCCCCAACCGGGATGGCCAGTAGTCAGGGATGATGGGAGTTGCAGTCCTACAACAGACAAAAGAAAGGACTTCTTCACATTGTCCGACCCTGGGATTTGCGCCCATAGGAGGCAGCAATGGCCACCAACTTGGATGGCTTTCAGAGAGGATGCGACACACTCATGGAGAAGGCCAGCAATGGCTACTAGCCACAATGGCTGTGTTCTCCAAGCAGAGAGAATTTCCAAGAGTAGCACAGCTTGCATTTGGCTTCCTTTTGGAGGAGAGATCCCTGGGAGCCTTCTTCTTTGTTTTCTACTTTTTGGTAATATTTGCTTTAATTGCAAATACGCACCTAGCACCTAGTTTGGGACAAACAGCACACGCGCTCCCGGCACTAGGGATGGAAAGATCTCTCAGTGTCTCATTTTTCCAATCTTAAATTCAGTTCTCCACTTTTCTGCAGCAGTATACAGATTTTTTTAAAAAAACCTCATGAAAATTCTCCAGCATTTTAGCACGAATTTCTCTTAATAAACACATTTTTGCAGGCAGCTTTGACTAACGTATACATTTTTGCAAGCTATTTCCTGTCCAATAATGCATTCGTGCATGTTTATATATATATATATACATATATTCATTTTATGCCCACTTTCCTCCCCCGGCATATGTGTTTTTGTAAACACTAGCTGGCGAACTGTATTGCAAAATTCAAAGAAGTGTGAATCTTGAAGGATGGCTGTATTTAAGTCCTCCCCTTGTTTTGGAAAGTGCAAAATTGATGCATTTGGCTTGAAATGAGAATTGAATCAAATTTCTTCCCCATTCCTATCTGGTGGGGAGCAGATTTGGTGCCCCATGCCAGATTCCCAGAGAGAGAGAGGCCTGCGCTCCAAGACGCCTTTTGCTGAAAGTCATCTGTCTTTCTCAGTCTCTCTCAAAAAAAGCAGTTTCTTCCATAGGGAGACCTTAAGACTCAACCTCAGCAGTGGAGAAGGCGGGGAAGGGTGAGTCATCTTCCCCAAAAGGCTCTCACATTCCAATCTCCCTGTTATCTCCGAGCCATCAGCTCCTGTTAAAAAAAAATCCACAGGAGAGGCAGGGTGGTGCTGGTCAGCCAGCCTCACCCTCCTCCACGATTCACCATTCTGTTTTCTCTTTCCCTGCTATCATCACCAGGCAGCCACCATCCTGCAGCCATTGTGGACCCCTTGCTCCTCACTGGGCTGGATTTGGGGTTTGTCCCATCCCTTATGGTCCCCCCTCCAAAGATTTTTGCACTTCTGTAAATCTGGGGGCTGCCCCAGTTCTCTAGGTGGGGCTTAGTTAGTGGAACAGCCAAACAGCAGTGATAGCCAAAAGTAGGACCTTTCCTATCCAGGCATGTCCTTGGTAGTGTAATAGCAAATTCAGAAGTGCAGGATCCCTTCATGATAGACACAGCCATGGCACTGCTCTTCAAGGTTCTTGTATCAACCGACAAGGCCCTTTAACAACTTGGCTCTAGGAAACCTTAAGGACTGCTTGATCGCTTACATCCTGGCCTGTTCACTGTGATCTTCAGTGATCTCAGAAGAGATCTCTGTTGGTGCTCCCTCCATGGCTCAGATGCACAGCTGGTAACTCCAAGAAGCTAAAGATTTAGTATTGTGGGCCCAATTTTGTGGGACTCCCTTCCAGCTGAGATCACACAGCTTCCTGTCCCAAGTTGAAAAAGACGTTCCTATTCCAGCAAGCATGTTAAGATGGTTTTCTATTTCCAGGATGAATTTTAATTTTTTTAAAAATTGTTATTTATTTGTTTATTAAATGTCTATCCCACTATTCCTCCCAGAAGGAGCCCAGGGCAGCAAACAAGTGATAAAACACTAAAAACATTTTTTTTTTAGAAAAGATGTTTGAAAAAAGATCTTTAAAAATCTTCAAAACATTAAAAACGTCTTAAAAGCAATTCCACAACAAATGCAGACTAGGATAAGGTCTCTACTTAAAAGGCTTGTTGAAAGGAGGTCTTCATCAGGCACTAAAAAGCTAACAGAGGTGGCACCTGTCTAATATTTAAGGAGAGGGAACTCCAAAGGGTCGGTGCCACAATGCTGAAGGTCAGTTTCCAGTGCTGCGCAGAACGGACCTCCTGATAAGATGGTATCTGCAGGAGGCCCTCACCTGCAGAGAGCAGAGATCGGCTGGGTATATGAGGGATAAGATGGTCTTTCAGGTATCCTGGTCCCGAGCTGTATAGGGTTTTATACACCCAAACCTTGAACTTAGTCTGGTAGCTAATTGTTTTTAATTCTTTGTATGCCTTAATAATAATAATAATAAATAATAATAATAATAATAATAATAGCACACTGCTTAGAAATCCTGAATACTGAGCAGTATATAAACACCTGAAATAGATAATACATAAATTCTGCAGATGCAGACCCTCTTTTGTCCGTGGCTAGTGTTCTTCCGACTACGTAATGCAGTGTCGCTCACACCTTAACATCAGAAATAGAAGGAGATGAACAACCCATTGTTCTGACAATACTAAGTGAACAACTTTAAAAAAAAACACCACAGTGACAGATTCCTTTTTGTGATAACACTCATGCATATAAAAACCTGAAAAAGACCTAGTAACCACCACTTCCTGCCTGCCCCAGATTTCCCCTCGGTGAGCTAAGGGTGGTGGAAATTTCTGAATATTTGAATATGTGTGCTTGTTTGACTCAGGCTAACATGGAGGCCATTTTCCCCAAGAATCACCACGCTTGAAAAGACTTCATCTTTTCAAATGACTTCATCTAGTTACTACATAAATCAGTATTCCTTCAGAGGCAGGATAAAAGAGTAATGCAAGTACTAGACTACAATTCCCAGAGGCCTCTGACATGGGAAGCAGAATTGGTCGGTTTTGGCTTCTCTCTGTTTCTAGCTTTCTCACTCTTCAGATCAGTCCTCTGCATTTCCACCAGGGGTGTAGTCGTCCAGGGTCTCGGGGGTGTGTGTGTGTTATACCCGTTACTTTTTTAGGAGCAGGGTCCCAGCAGGGTCTCTATGCCTCCAACATCCTATGAGCCAAGCAGCATGAAAGGAGAGTGTGTTAGCTACTAAGAGGAGTCTTCTACCATGCTTCCTTGTCCTTTCCTGCTGATTGGAGGTTATCGGAGTGAAAGGTGGTGAGTCAGCCACCGAGAAGACTCTTCCCGGCAGTTAACACCCTCCCCTTTCATGTTGATTGGCTCCTACGAACAACTGTTGTTGCAGGAGAAGGCATTAACAAGGATCTCATTCTCAACCCAGCAGTAAAAGAATAAAGAAAAAAAAGGGATAGAGGAGGGGGTGTAGCAGAGACTATCATGAAGGGACCCAGCACTTCTGAATTTGCCACTACACTACTGATTTCCACATCGGTTTGTATTTCACACATGAAACAAAGGCCTCATGAAAATTCATCTGCCTTTTAGTGTGAACTCATATGAGCATTTTTGTATGCAACTGTGTTGAATACACACATTTTTGCAAAGTAATATAACGAATGTGTGTATGTGGTGTTTTTTTACACTAATATATGCATTTATATGCTCATTCTACGCTAGCATGAGCATTCTTGTACACAATGAGGAGTTGTGCCTTCTGTGTATTGGGCCCAACTCTGTGAAATCAGGTGGGGACTGTCCAACACCTGGTTTAAAATAGTTTTATCTCAGGAGGCCTTTGCTGCATGAACGATGCTCTGATGTTTTAATCTCTGATGCTTTAATTTAGGCTTTTAAGGGCTTGTATATTGCATTTTTTTAAAAAGTTTGTAAACCGCTTGAGGAACCAGATGGTGACAAGTGGGGTATAAATGCTTAAAATAAATACTCCCATCAGCCCCAGGCAGCCTGCTGCTGAAAGATCTGCAGCCAGGTAACTGGACGCAGGATCCCTTTGTCACGTACTGTTCTGCCCTGACACAGCCACAGGTGACGTAGAATCTGGAATTCTTGGCCAATTGCCAAGAAAATCCAACACGGTCACATTTGACTTCAAAAGAGGAAACTTCACAAAAATGAGGGGATTGGTAAAAAGAAAGCTGAAAAACAAAGTCCAGAGGGTCACATCACTCGAAAATGCTTGGAAGTTGTTTAAAAACACTATATTAGAAGCTCAACTGGAGTGCATACCACAGATCAGAAAAGGTACCGCCAGGGCCAAGAAGATGCCAGCATGGTTAACAAGCAAAGTCAAGGAAGCTCTTAGAGGCAAAAAGTCTTCCTTCAGAAAATGGAAGTCTTGTCCGAATGAAGAAAATAAAAAAGAACACAAACTCTGGCAAAAGAAATGCAAGAAGACAATAAGGGATGCTAAAAAAGAATTTGAGGAGCACATTGCTAAGAACATAAAAACCAACAACAAAAAATTCTATAAATACATTCAAAGCAGGAGACCATCTAGGGAGACAATTGGACCCTTGGATGATAAGGGAGTCAAAGGTGTACTAAAGAACGATAAGGAGATTGCAGAGAAGCTAAATGAATTCTTTGCATCTGTCTTCACAGTGGAAGATATAGGGCAGATCCCTGAACCTGAACTAACATTTGCAGGAAGGGATTCTGAGGAACTGAGACGAATAGTGGTAACGAGAGAGGAAGTTCTAAGCTTAATGGACAATATAAAAACTGACAAATCACCGGGCCCGGATGGCATCCACCCGAGAGTTCTCAAAGAACTCAAAGGTGAAATTGCTGATCTGCTAACTAAAATATGTAACTTGTCCCTCGGGTCCTCCTCCGTGCCTGAGGACTGGAAAGTGGCAAATGTAACACCAATCTTCAAAAAGGGATCCAGAGGGGATCCTGGAAATTACAGGCCAGTTAGCTTAACTTCTGTCCCTGGAAAACTGGTAGAAAGTATTATTAAAGCTAGATTAACCAAGCACATAGAAGAACAAGCCTTGCTGAAGCAGAGCCAGCATGGCTTCTGCAAGGGAAAGTCCTGTCTCAGTAACCTATTAGAATTCTTTGAGAGTGTCAACAAGCATATAGATAGAGGTGATCCAGTGGACATAGTGTACTTAGACTTTCAAAAAGCGTTTGACAAGGTACCTCACCAAAGGCTTCTGAGGAAGCTTAGCAGTCATGGAATAAGAGGAGAGGTCCTCTTGTGGATAAGGAATTGGTTAAGAAGCAGAAAGCAGACAGTAGGAATAAACGGACAGTTCTCCCAATGGAGGGCTGTAGAAAGTGGAGTCCCTCAAGGATCGGTATTGGGACCTGTACTTTTCAACTTGTTCATTAATGACCTAGAATTAGGAGTGAGCAGTGAAGTGGCCAAGTTTGCTGACGACACTAAATTGTTCAGGGTTGTTAAAACAAAAAGGGATTGCGAAGAGCTCCAAAAAGATCTCTCCAAACTGAGTGAATAGGCGGAAAAATGGCAAATGCAATTCAATATAAACAAGTGTAAAATTATGCATATTGGAGCAAAAAATCTTAATTTCATATATACGCTCATGGGGTCTGAACTGGCGGTGACCGACCAGGAGAGAGACCTCGGGGTTGTAGTGGACAGCACGATGAAAATGTCGACCCAGTGTGCGGCAGCTGTGAAAAAGGCAAATTCCATGCTAGCAATAATTAGGAAAGGTATTGAAAATAAAACAGCCGATATCATAATGCCGTTGTATAAATCTATGGTGCGGCCGCATTTGGAATACTGTGTACAGTTCTGGTCGCCTCATCTCAAAAAGGATATTATAGAGTTGGAAAAGGTTCAGAAGAGGGCAACCAGAATGATCAAGGGGATGGAGCGACTCCCTTACGAGGAAAGGTTGCAGCATTTGGGGCTTTTTAGTTTAGAGAAAAGGCGGATCAGAGGAGACATGATAGAAGTGTATAAAATTATGCATGGCATTGAGAAAGTGGATAGAGAAAAGTTCTTCTCCCTCTCTCATAATACTAGAACTCGTGGACATTCAAAGAAGCTGAATGTTGGAAGATTCAGGACAGACAAAAGGAAGTACTTCTTTACTCAGCGCATAGTTAAACTATGGAATTTGCTCCCTCAAGATGCAGTAATGGCCACCAGCTTGGATGGCTTTAAAAGAAGATTAGACAAATTCATGGAGGACAGGGCTATCAATGGCTACTAGCCGTGATGGCTGTGCTCTGCCACCCTAGTCAGAGGCAGCATGCTTCTGAAAACCAGTTGCCGGAAGCCTCAGGAGGGGAGAGTGTTCTTGCACTCGGGTCCTGCTTGCGGGCTTCCCCCAGGCACCTGGTTGGCCACTGTGAGAACAGGATGCTGGACTAGATGGGCCACTGGCCTGATCCAGCAGGCTCTTCTTATGTTCTTATGTTTACCCTTTCAAAGATCCACGTTGGGAACAGCCAACGACAGCTTAGGAACCATGATGGGAATTGACCAGACCTCTTAAAGATGCAAATAAAAACAGGTGCAGAGTTTAAATCCCGATTGAATGCCTCACTAAAAGGATCTGGCTTTGCAGGTCCATTTAATAGAGAAGCAAGCAGGCAAGGAGGCAGCTTTAAGCAACAATCACTTCTAAAACGTGCTTTAGCAGGAGTGTAAGCTCCTGCTGCTATCATCAAGGTCAGGAAATGCAAAAAAAAAAAAAAAGCACCCACAGTTGCAGCAAGATGGTTGTTCTGCAGAATAGCTATGCTGAGCCAAAGGCAAGCCTTAAAATGATTCATTAGTGGGCCTACTTTGCTGTTGCTGTTTTTTTTCAAATGCATGTCTACAATACCTTATTCATTGCAAAACCTGAAGCGTCACAGACAAATATTGGTAAGGAATCAAAGAAGAAATTATAGTGTGTATGCAAGGTGCAGCGGGAATACCTGCCATCAAGCATTTATCAGCATTGATTCAGCACCACTGATTCTCAAAGGAGGAATGCTAAGGTGCTGCCGGTTAACCAACTGCTAGTGTGCAGAGAGATAAATAAATTAAAGGCTGCTATGAGCCTGAAGCGACCTGTCTAGGCTGCATCTCTGTATGATTTATGGCTCTGGGCTGGTCAGGTTCCCATCAGCCTCTGTGGTGATAAGTACCTCTGCAATGTCGCTGCTTTGGGTCTGATGCAACTGGCTCATTCAGTCACCTCAATGGCAGAAGAATGATGTATGTCCATCAAAGGAGACAGCCCGTTGCATCTCTTCACAAGGCAGTGCTCTGGGCCTTCCTGCTTCTAATCAGGAAGAGTCCTTGGAACAGTGACTCACACAGACACACACACAAGGGAGTGTGTGCTGTGGATCTCCTGTGTCCCTAAATCCTGGAGAGCTGCTGCCGGTCAGTGCAGACAATACTGAGATGGTCCAATGGTCTGACTCTGCATAAGGCAGCTTCCTGCGTTCTACTGTGGAACTCTTCACGAGTAGAACATGCTTCTGCTCCTAAGCTGCAGGTATACCTGACTTTTTGGGGACAGTGGAAACACATTTTGGCTCAATCTGCATTTCCCCCCACTACACAATGACAGAATGTGTCATCTTTCAGTGTAAACACCAAGCGAAGTTTATCCACACACAATCTGGCATGCTTGCTATTACAACACAGATCTGTGGGAGGACTGCAGAAACTACCAGCTACCACCAGAAGATGCCGCACCACCCACAACACGCACCCATGCATGCAAAGTGACTTCCCGATTGGCGGCGGAAGGGTGCCTTGCTACAGAAGACTGACGCAGTGTGCATGCAAACCAGTGCTGAAACCGGGATGGTGGCGGGAAGGCTCCGTTTTAGTTGCGGTTTCAATGAAAATATTGACATGTGGGCAGAGCAACTCACCTGTCAATCATCTGATGCCAGGTGATTGACAAGTAGGCTGTCCTGCCCGCCTATCAACATTGGTCCCCGGGGGTGGGGGACAGAGAATGATCTGGATTCCCCAGGCTTAAAAGCTTCACCACCCTGGATCTGTTCCAGCATCCAGCAAGTACTGGTTTCCCTCTATTCAGCCCTGGTTAGGCCCCATCTTGAGACCGGCATCCAGTTCTGGACACCGCACTTGAAGAAGGATGCAGACAAACTGGAACAGGTTCAGAGGAGGGCAACAAAGAACTGGGCATGTTTAGACTTGAGATGAGAAGATTGAAGGGAGACTTGAAAGCCCTCTTCAAGGACTTGAAAGGTTGCCACACAGAGGAGGGCCAGGATCTCTTCTCGATCATCTCATAGTGCAGGACACGGAATAATGGGCTCAAGTTGGAGGAAGCCAGATTTTGGCTGAACATCAGGAAAAAACTTCCTGTTACAGCGGTATGACAATGGGACCAATGACCTAGGGAGGTGGTGGGCTCTTCAACCCTGGAGGCCTTCAAGAGCCACCTGTTGGGGATGCTTTCAAGTTGGATTCCTGCATTGAGGAGGTTGGACTCAATGGCCTTATAGGCCCCTTCCAACTCTACGATTCTATGATTCCTGTTTGCACAGTATCTATCAGGTGATGGGGCGGAGTTAGGGTGGCATAGCAGAGGTGGAGCCAGGGCCCCAGGATTGGGGCCAGATCAACAGAGCCAGCGCAGAATCCTGCAAGTCCTGGGAGAATCTGGAACAGAATGGCTTTTCAGAACCGCCCCCTCCCATGCTGATTAGCAGCTGGAATAAGGGATGGGCAGAGGTAAATAAAATTGTATTTCAGTCACAGACCAATGCATATACATCATAAACAAAAATCAAAACCATATAAAATACATAAGATCAGCACTGAATGGATGAGTATAATCAATATACATTATTTTGATATTCCTACATCATCTTATTTGTCATCAATTGCCGGCATGCTGTAACCTGTGAATCCGTCATCTGCCAATAAATGCGCTAATCATTGGATTTCTCCAATCATAAGTTCAGTTTTTCACACTTTGCAATTCTTTTTTAAAAGGCCTCATGAACATTCACCAGCATTTTAGTGCAAATTTCTCGTAACGTACACATTCTTTTATGCAATTTTTCCTAATATACACATTTTACAAAGCAATTTTTGGTAACATAACATCCTTTGGTATGTTATTTTCACCATTATATGTATTTATATCAACACTTTGTCCTAGCACATGGATTTTTGTACAATTACTCAGCTGGAAAAGTACTTTGCAAAATTCAGAAAGGTGGAAATTTCAAAGGGTGGCTGCATTTTGGAAAGTGCTAATTTGGCAAGTTCACCTTTAAATGCGAACTGAATTGAATTGAACCCCCAATCCTAGCTGGAACACAGTTTTACTGGTTGGACCAGTAAAATACTGGATAGATTGGCAACCCTGAACACAGGCACTTGGTAGTTCTCTGCAGACATTAAGCACATAGGACATAAATGGCAAGAGGTCTGCGTGAATCAGGTTGCATTGCGGGTTCAGCTTGGCTGCGTAACTTGACAGCACACCACAAAAGGAAATGGTAGAGCAGAAAGTCTTGTACTCTGCGCCTCACTTCCTGATGATAATTTTCCTCTAAACATCTAACTCGACAATAATGGATTTATTTGTTGCAACAACAGCAACATGGCCGCAACATTACCTGCTGGCTATGCCTAAATGCTGAAAAGGTTAACCGTTAGAAGACCCCTCCTGCCACCCCCCCACTGAAACATATTTCAGCAGGAAACTGTTGAAACCTATTTCAGTGACAGACAGTGGGATGTTTTGGTGGAAAATTCTCAAGTGGGAAATTGAGAATTATGTCCCAGTTTTGCAGCAATTAGGATACCCCGCTCTCTGTTGCTTGGATTGCTTTTCTAGCAGCCGAGCAACTTTGAAAATATGTTTCAATCCTTAAAATAAAATATTTCTCAAATGCACGCCGCATCAGCATAGGGGAAATGCCATCGTCAGAGGCACAGCATCTGCCTTACATGCAGAAGGCCCTTTGTTCAATCGCCAATGGCATCTCCAGGTAGAGCTGAGAGATATTCTTGCCTGAAACCATGGAGACCTACTGCCAATCAGTGCAGACAAGACTGAGCTGGACAGACCAATATTTGACACAGTAAAAAGCAGCTTTTTACGGTCCTATGTTCCTAATATACAATGGA
This sequence comes from Rhineura floridana, assembly GCF_030035675.1. Lineage (NCBI taxonomy): Eukaryota > Metazoa > Chordata > Lepidosauria > Squamata > Rhineuridae > Rhineura > Rhineura floridana. The sequence continues at coordinate 19,320,938 of NC_084499.1, read as the reverse complement.
TTTAAGCCCTGGGAGGAGAGCCTGGCTGGGAGTCCAGAGTCTGTGAGTTCAAATACTCACTCGTGTCTCCTGGGTGTCAAGGGCCAGCTAAAGATCACCCCCACAGTGAGTGGCTCAGGGGTTACGTGTCCTGTCACCTGTGCAGCCGTGGGCAAGCTGCATAGTCCCAAGGAGCCCACTTGCCCCCCAGCTGGCAGTTGCGGACAAGGAAGGGGCTGGCTTGTGCAGCTGGGGCAAGCTGAGCAGGCCCTAGCCAGCTGGGGAGGACTAGCCTCAGAGGGAGGCAATGGGAAACCCCCTCTGAATACCGCTCACCATGAAAACCCTACTCAGAGGGTCACCATAAGTCGGGATTCGACTTGAAGGCAGTCCATTTCCATTTCAGCCTCAGAGTAAACATGTTTTTGTGAAGGCGTCTCAAACATTTGTTGTGCTTAACTAACAATCTGCCTGTTTTGTATTATTAGAATGTGCCTCGTCCAAAGATACTTTGGGATATACGCTTTATTACTAAGTCAACAAACAAGCAAAGCTCTTTTTGGAAACTGATCACCTCTCAGATGTGCCTGAGGCCTTAAAAACTCTCAATGCAAGGAGATGGGCATTCAACTGTGTTGTTGTTTTTTTACTTTGTTTCAGACTGTTTGGTATTTTCAGTGTGTGTTCAAATTTTATAACTCTTGAGGACCAGAAACTTAAGAAGAAAAAAACCCTACGGGTTGAAATTCTCATGCAGAAGTATCTCAGGCAACACAGACAGCCTTCAAGGCACATGTAGCTCCCAGCTGCTCTTACACTGTTGTGCCTATCAAGTCTCCTCAAGTAGGACAAAACACCTCAGATTTGTTCTCACTCGCAAACAGGTGCTTATTTTACCTCCGCAGCTTTGCAAAACCCTGCCTGCACATGCCAATTAACCCCCCCATCCCTGTCCCCGGCTTTGGTAAAACAGGCTTTTGCCAAATGTTAGGGCATTCCTCAAAATGAAAGCCTCTCGCTACACGAAAAGGGACATCGTTCTATACAGGCTGAGGCTTTTCTCTAGCAAGCACAAGGCACTCAGGCCCTCTTCGGGGAAAGGCTTTCTACCCATGCCCAGAGGCTGTTTGCCGAAAAGCTCAAAACTGGTCAGCCTCAAGAATGCACAGCTGGAGCCTCTTCAGTTTCAAGGAGGCTGTGGTTCACAGAACTGGATTAGGAAAACAGGAAGCTGCCTTATACCAAGTCAGAACATTGGTCCATCTAGCTCAGTATTGTCTACACTGACTGGCAGCAACTCTAGCCCTACCTGGAGATGCTGGGGATTTAACCTGGGACCTTCTGCATGCAAAGCAGGTGCTCTACCACTGAGCTACGGCTCTGCCCCAAGGGTTTAGGCTTGAAGCGCCTGTCCTACCTAGCAGGGAAGTTGTTACAGGAAATAGGTACCTGCAGCAAGCATGGAGCTCATTGCATCACCAGCAAAAGCCAATGCAACAGCCATTAACAGTGACCAGACATAGCATCATCCGTTGATTTCCCCCCCGCCAACGTCACTCCTGTTTAGCGCACACCACAGGAATCTCCAGAGAGACAGACAACTTTGTAATTACTTGTTTCACCTGGAAAGCGGAGCCTGTCATCTCCCCTGCAGCAACCTGCTGAATCAACTTGTTGGCCAAAATTCACAGGGAAACCAGGACCGGTTCCTAGAAGTCTTTGCCCCTCAAGACAACACGTTTCCCCGAAAGCTGCTCGCGCTCCTGACCTTTGATCTGCAGCCACGGCTGGGCCTTCAGAGCCCGCCCACAAGTCCGAAATCCTAAGGCGTCTCGCATGCCACACAACCCGCTAATTCCATACCATTCACAGCCTCCAGCTCAAATTCCCTTCGGCCAACCCTCTGGCCAATGCAGAAACCTTGCCCGCAGTTAAATGACCCTGTCATTAAGCGGTTTAGTCCATCCACAAACCCACACATCCAAAAACAGAAAAAGAAGAGAGGAACCTTTTAATATGATTCTGCTCCACAGTGCTTGCCACACACTTCTGCATCCTTTCCAGCGGGCAAAACCATAGGAGCAAGGAACATTTTTCAGCACAGGGGCCGCATTCCCTTCTAAAAACAATCTTCTGGGGGCCACATGGTATTGGCGGGCCAGGCCAGGGGCTAAAGTGGGCAAAGCAAGCAGTGGGAATATTATCTTTGTAAGGTAGGCTAGTTTCTATACACACAGACAGCCTTTTCTGTCCTCCACCCTGGAAAGAGGCACGATCAGAATTCGAGGGCGTGTTCCAGCCAGGCAAAAGCACCCGAGGAGGGTGCAATGGAGAGGAATGTAGTTCAGGAAAGGGTGTGGCTGGGAAGAGTTCCAAGGGCCAGGCTGCGAGGTTTGGGGGCCACATTTGACCACTGGGCCTGAGGTTATCCATCCCTGGTATAAAACTCTTATATTTTTAAGCACCACTTTGAAAAATGGAAATGGACTTCCTTCGAGTCGATCCTGACTTATGGTGACCCTATGAATGGTCAGCACTATTCAGAGGGGGTTTCCCATTGCCTCCCTCTGAGGCTAGTCCTCCCCAGCTGGCTAGGGCCTGCTCAGCTTGCCACAGCTGCACAAGCCAGCCCCTCCCTTGTCCGCAACGGCCAGCTGGGGGGCAAGTGGGCTCCTTGGGACTCTGCAGCTTGCCCATGGCTGCCCAGGTGGTAACCCCTGAGCCACTCCCTGTGGGGATGACCTTTAGCTGGCCCTTGACACCCAGGAGACACAAGCGAGGATTTGAACTCACAGACTCTGGACTCCCAGCCAGGCTCTCTATACCAGCTGATGAAAAGCACCGTTTTAGGTACCCACTTTTAGGCACCCACATGTTCCAAAACCAAGATCAGCTCAAGGACGTCAAGCCGGAGGCCCCAATTCAGGAAGCTCCTCTTGGTCAGGGATATGCCCTCTCTGCTGGTGCTAACCTCATTGCCTCTGGGTTCTTGCAGTCCAGCTGTGGAAGGAGGGAGCGCCTCAAAGATGGCAGGAGCAGTATGGCGAGGAGATTGCCGACAGCAAGAGCATCCCATGTGCAGGGCGTAGAAAAAGAGGATGGAGAAACACACACCCCTTACATAAAACTAGAACCCAGTGCAGGGTCATCCAATGCTCCTTTAGGAAGCCCACAAACAGGACTTGGTCCTTTCCTATTTTATCCTCGCAGTCGTAGGAACACAGGAAGTTGCTTCATAATGAGTCAGACTATTGATCTTTCTAGCACAGCACTACCTGCACTGACCGGCAGCAGCTCTCCAGGGTTTTAGGCAGGAGTCTCTCCCAGCTCTCATGGAGATGCTGGGGACCGAACCTGGGGCCTGTGTGCAAGGTGCATGCCCTACCCCTGAGCTACGCCCTTTCCTTCAAAACAAGGTAAGTTTCCAGTCCTGATGGTTCTAAAATAAAAGGACGATTTTAGTGAGAAGCTGCCTTGTACCAAGTCACAGTCCATCGAGTTCAGTATTGTCTACACTGACCGGCAGTGGCTCTCCAGGTTTGAGAGAGGGGGTCTCTCCCAGCCCTCCTGCAGATGGCACTGGGGATTGAATTTGTGTCCTTCTGCATGCAAGGCATCTGCTCTAAACACTGAGCCCCTAAAATCATTATGAAGGGGTAGGTTACAACGAGAGACTGCTGCAACTGGCTCAGGTTAGCACTGGGGATTTGAGCCTAGGGTCTGCTCTCTCCATTGCAGGGTGCACAAAATCCACTGGGGGTGGGTGGGTAAAGGCTCTTTGGGGGCATAGCATCTGTGCAGCTTTACCCTGGCGGTAGGGAGGAGGGGCAGCTCTGAACCCAACTTCCCAAGTGCAGTTGTTAAACCGGGTAAGCAAAATCAAATGTGCAAGCATGATCTTCCGGCTCCACCCCACACTTTCCTTCGAGCCTGTTTGCTCTGCCCCATAACGGTTCTTGAAACTGGATCCGTTTGTATATAAAAGCCAGGGCTCTGCCTTTCTGCTAAACCTTTGCAACAAAGGGGGGGGGGAAGCAATGCTTTGAAAGTCAGTTTCTGCTGTTGTTCCCCCCCTTTAAATCCTAAAAGCAAATCACCAGGTGTTGGATCCAGTCCTAGTCCTACTCAAGAGTAGACCCATTGGGCTGTATCTAATCGATTCCCACTCAGAGCAGAATAGCTGAAACTGATGCACATGGCTAACTTAGGCCCATCCATTTCAATGGGTTTACTCTGAGTAGGCTACAGCCCACTGAAATGAATGGGCATCCCTTATTTACATCCATTCATTTCAATGGGTCGTCTCTGTGTAGGACTTGGCTGTCTACAACGCTATTAGCTGTGTCTATTAACATACAAGCTCATTTCTCCTGTCAGCTCATGGAACAACCCCAAAGTCTAAGAAAACCAGATTTTTGTGCCACTGATGAAACAAATATTTAAATTATTGCCTGCTTATCTCTTTATATAGCACAAGTTGTTTTTTGTGTTTTTTCAAGGAATAGATTTTCTTTCTGTGCTGAACCCAACAAAATCCCTCTTCTGGGAAATGTTTAAAGGTGCTCAAAAACAAAACAAACCAGAGAAAACTGTTCATAAGCACAACACCCCCTCCCAGTTTCCTCTTCTCCCCCCCCCAACACAATAATGACAGCTAATTTCCTTCCTGGAGTTGAGAAACAGAGATTATTATTTTTTCAATAGGAAACTTCACAGTGCCTGTTTCTCTCTCTCTCTCTCTTTCTCTGCCCCCCTCCCCACCAGCTAATGGCCCCAAACTGCAGTTTTGGGGTTGCATCCAAGGTTAAACCCTGCTCAGAGTAGACCCCATTGAAATCAATGAGCAGGATTAAGTCAGGCCCTTTCGTTTCAGTGGGTTCTACCCAACCCCTTGGTTCTTTTGCTATGTATGAGATGCATTCCAGAGGGCAATTATTAATGATGCATATAATTAATATTAGACATGTGTTGCACACTCATACGCTGGCTTTCCACATGCAAGACGCCCCCATCTTTCTCCATTTCAAACAGCTACACTGTGAAAGGTCTGATTTTTTTTATTTTTCAAGAAAAGGAGTTCCTAATCACTACATTGCCTAATATGTCTAAATCCTGAGGATGAAGACCGTTATTTTCAGGCGCCAGAGACAGAAACGAATCCACTGTGAGATCCCAGGTTTGGTGTACGTACTCAGAGCAGACCCATCGAAATCAATGGATTTAAGTGGGGTTGTTGTTTTAAAAGACCTCTCCTAGGGTTCTGACTTGCAAAATGGTTTTAACCAATTTTAGTATTGTGTGTGTGTTTTTTTTAATTGTTGTACCCAGGACTTTACGGTGAAGGGCATGTAAGAAACTGAACGTTTAACTGACTGCAAGAATTGCATTTTTATCATTGCTGTGACCCGCCATGGGATCATATGGCCACGGGTGAAGGGTGGGTAATCTCAGTGGGTCGACTCCCTGAAAAACCTCGCTGAACGCAACATGTTATTATTGGCTTGTTTCCAATGTTAGTCTGACTCAGAGTAGACCCATTGAAATAAACTGATTTCAGTGGCTCTGCTCGGATTAGGACCGGCATCGGATGCAACCTCGAATAAATAACAACCTCAACAGCTACCTTAAAGTCCATTTATTTCAAATGGGTCTACTCTAGAGCATGACTTAATTACTGTATTATCATCATTTATCATCTCCTGAAGATATCACCCATAAGCAGAAAGGGTTGTAGCCAACCAGGTTCAACTCAAGAGCAGACCCATTGAACTTCATGGACCCAAGTTGGCCATGCCTATTTATTTCCAACGGGTCTACCCTGAGTAAGACTAACATGAGGCTACAACCCCGAGTTTTGGGAAAGAGTTAACTTTCTTACACCATTTTCTTTGCCCCAGATTTAGATCTCCAGCAGATCTAATTTCCTTACACCATTTACTATGCAGATTCAGATCTCCAGCCGAATACCTATTTAACTAACTTCATCGCACCTTTATCTGTGCAGATTTAAATCTCCAACAAAATCTATACAAACACACACCCTCTCTCCTTCTCAGGGATAATGCAATCTGCCCCCCTCCTGCTCAGCCATGCAGAAACAGCCCCCACCCACCGTCCCACTTTTTGCAACCCCCCTGCCTATCTTCCCCCTTCCCCTCTGATGCTACTTACCCATAGCTCGGTCCCCCAGCTCATGGCTCCAGCTAGGGGTGGGCGAGGGGGCTGGTCCTGGCGGAAACGCTGAGCGCAATTTCCAACGCTGGGGGGTCCGGACCCCTTTTTCCTTCCCCAGCCACCTCCCAAAAGAGGCAGGCACCCCTCCAAACCGTTTGCAAACAGAGCATAAGCTTGCAAGAAAATCTCTCGCTTTATGTCGATGTTATTCTTCCTGGCTCTTAGCCTTCTGGGTGTGCTGCTCTCCCTGTCTCCGCCGTCTTGGGGCGATTGTTGCTACCTCTTCATTGCTGCCTCCCGAGCAAAATGGCCAGAGCGGCGACAGCAGCAGCCGGAGCAAGCAGGCAGCAGCCTTGGAGTACTCATGGGAGGGGACCCAGACAAGGACTTGACAGCTCCTGGGGAGCGCGCATGCGTCCTGGCTGGGCGCAGGGAAGGAGGGGGGAGGGGGAGGAGGAGGCGTGGGGGGGGTGCTTGGGCAGAGGGGTGCGGGGATTGCGCAAGCGCCAGGAGTGGAGAGGAGGGGGGGACGCCTGGCTGGGTAATGCATGTGCCAGTGGCCACCCCAGCAGCATCCTAAGGCGGCTTGGCTTGGCACAGAGAGGAGGGGGCAAGCCTGGAGCGTTGCAAGCTGCACCACCGAGAGACGTGCATGCTGGGGCTGGGGGAAGGGTCTCTTTCAGTCCTACCAGGAGATGCTGCAGATCAGGACCTTCTGCATGCCAAGCAGATGCTCTACCTTCATGGTCCCAAAGCGATTTACAATATAATAGCATATAACAAACAGTTAAAGCATCTGCATATATCAAAACAATTTTTGGAATTAAAACCAGTGTTATTTGTAAACAGTTTAAAATAACAACAGAAACATAAAAGCAAAGCAAATTCAGGTATTTTATCTCCTTTGGCTAAAAAAGGGATCCAGGTCTGCTTCCAGGGTTGCTATAAAAAAGCCCATGGGCTCACAATCTGTAAAGACATGGCACAAAAGGGAAAGTGGCTGGGAGGGATAAGGAAATAAGCAAACTCAGGCACAAGAGCCTAGTGACAACTGCTGAGCATGGTGGGACCTTCTTCCAAGGAAGCACACATAGATTTGTGCTAATTAAGAACATAAGAACATAAGAAGAGCCTGCTGGATCAGGCCAGTGGCCCATCTAGTCCAGCATCCTGTTCTCACAGTGGCCAACCAGGTGCCTGGGGGAAGCCCACAAGCAGGACCCGAGTGCAAGAAATTCTGCACCTACTTACTGCAATTATGCACCTACTTACATGAGAGTTTTGTTGTTATGTGCCTTCAAGTTGACTACAACTTATGGCGACCCTATGAATCAATGACCTCCAAGAGCATCTGTCAAGAATCACCCTGTTCAGATCTTGTAAGTTTAGGTCTGTGGCTTCCTTTATGGAATCAATCCATCTCTTGCTTGGCCTTCCTCTTTTTCTACTCCCTTCTGTTTTTCCAAGCATTATGGGCTTTTCTGGTGAATCAGGTCTTCTCATGATGTGTCCAAAGTATGATAGCCTCAGTTTCATCATTTTAGCTTCTAGTGACTGTGCTGGTTTAATTTGTTCTAACACCCAACTATTGGTCTTTTTCGTAGTCCATGGTATGCGCAAAGCTCTCCTCCAACACCACATTTCAAATGAGTTGATTTTTCTCTTATCCGCCTTTTTCACTGTCCAACTTTCACATCCATACATAGAGATCAGGAATACCATGGTCTGAATTATTCTGACTTTGGTGTTCAGTGATACATCTTTGCATTTCAGGACCTTTTCTAGTGTCTCATAGCTGCCCTCCCCAGTCCTAGCCTTCTTCTGATTTCTTGACTATTGTCTCCATCTTGGTTAATGACTGTGCCAAGGTATTGATAATCCTTGACAAGTTCAATGTCCTCATTGTCAACTTTAAAGTTACATAAATCTTCTGTTGTCATTACTTTAGTCTTTTTCATGTTCAGCTGTAGTCCTGCTTTTGTGCTTTCCTCTTTAACTTTCTTCAGCATTCGTTTCAAATCATTACTGGTTTCTGCTAATAGTATGGTATTGTCTGCATATCTTAAATTATTTATGTTTCTCCCTCCAATTTTCACACCTCCTTCGAAAGACCTCAGTGGATGACTGAAGAAACTCTTCAAATGGTTAAAGAGAGAAGGAAAGCAAAAGCAAAAGGAGATAGAAACACAGTCAGAACCCTAAATGCAACAATACAGCGACTAGTACGTAGAGACAAAGAAAAAACTATTACAATAGTTATTGTGTAGAAATAGAAGAGGACAACAAAATGGGAAGAACAAGAGCCCTGTTCCAAAAGATTAGAGAAATGAAAGGGAAATTTAAACCGAGAGTAGGGATGCTGAATAATCAAGAGGGGAACACACTGACTGACCGAGATGGAAAAAAAGGAAGATGGAAGCAATCTACTGAAGAACTCTATAAAAGAGATGACAGGATGACAGATTCATTCACGGAGGAACCATATGATGAAGAACCAGAAATTTTAGAATGTGAGGTAAAAGCTGCTCTTAAAATACTTGGAAGAAACAAATCACCAGGAACAGATGGCATACCAATAGAGCTGCTACAAGCTACTGGGACGGAATCTGTCCAAATTTTGACAAAAATTTGTCAAGAAATATGGAAAACTAAACAATGGCCCACAGACTGGAAGCGTTCAATGTACATCCCAATTCCAAAGAAAGGGGATCCCAGGGAATGCAGTAATTATTGAACTTAATATCCCATGCAAGTAAAGTAATGCTCAAGATTCTACAACAAAGGCTCCTACCACATATGGAGCGAGAAATGTCAGATGTCCAAACTGGAGACTTACTTCTGAGTAGATTGATATTCTGCAGTAGATCAGTGGTTCCAAACTCCCCCCCCCCAACCCCTTGAAAATTGCTGATGGTCTTGGCGGACCGCTTACCTGATTTTCCCTGCCTGTTGTAGCCATTTTAATGTGCTGTGTGAGGTGCTGCATGATTTTTAATTGCATTTCGATTGCTGCTTTTATTGCCTTCCTGTATTTTATTGTGATACAGTTTGCATTCCATAGAATTCAAACTGTAATACAACAGAAATGCAATTAAAAATCAATATGAGTATTTAACGTGGACATGCCGTGGGCCAACTGAACGATGCTCAAGCAGTCCACGGACTGCAGCCTGGGAATCCCACGCCTGTCATTATACATATGAAGCCCTATGCATGTGGGTTGCGTTGCATGCAGTATTGTATGTTTGTTTTGAAAACACACCTTCTCCTAGGAACGTAGGAACGGGTCAGGTGCATCGTCTCGTCTCCTGAGGATTATTTCATGCAGCGAGGTGAGGAAGAGTACCTTCCCCCCAAATCAATGTGTGAAATGCAAGCTCAAAATAAAACCTAAGCGTGAAAACATTGGCAGGAACAAGGGGCCCCAGCCCAGGCTGCTGTTGAGGATGCTAATAAAGGCTTCAGTCGGTTGTTTTAATCCAATGAGGTTAGGGCTGCCAAATGACTGGGGGGAACACCTTGCCTGCTCCTTTTTGAACAAAAGCTTGAGAAGTTGTGATCAGCAGGTGTTGGCTTTTTACAAGGGGGGGCGGGGAATAAGAAGCATTATATCGCCTGCTAATGTCTGCGCAGCAAATGGATGCTTGTGGTGGAACGCTGAAACCTGGCCGAGGCGGAAATGGATCAGATGGAATTTGTCATTAAAATAAATGAGAGTTTGTTGCTCTTTGATGCAGGCTCATCTCTGGCGAGGCTTGCCAAGGTTGAAAACTGCTCTGGTGTCTTTGCCTTTTACAGTAATCTGCCTGACAAACAGACATTGACAGTGAGATTGTTTACCCCCCCCCCCGCATGGTGATACAACAATTGGCGACTTGGGTGAATCACTTGCAGCGTTTCTTGTGCTGCTGTTAAGTGGGGTTGCCAACTTACCAGGAAAATATATGGCCTGACCTGCAGCCTGTGCTGTTAACAGCACCTTGATATGCAGGGCTCTTAGGATATGTTTTGTACAGGGATGCAGATTTTATATGACCAGCAGCAGCTCCTCTTTGCACATCCAAGCTGTTATTCCAGATACAAGAAATAAAGTGGTAGAGGGAAAAATGGGATCTGCTGTCGATGTTCTGAGCCAGATGGACTGATGCTCTGACTCAGTAAAAGGCAGCTTCTTATTTAGATCATCCTTTTATTTAAGAACCCCGAGGGCTGTAATCTTATTTTATTTGGGGGCAGGAATGGACCATAACTCAGGCAGAGTATCTGTGTGGCATGCAGATGGGAAAAAGTTCAGGTAGCCGGTGATGAGGAAGAGGACCTGCCACAGAACCAGGGACAGCTCCTGCCAGCCACAGTAGAAACTGTGGTCCATGGACCACTGGTGGTCCATGAGCTTCATTCAGGTGGTCCACAGCGTGTCTGTAAAAATACCATTAAAAGCCATACACCACCTAGCACAGGTTCCCCTCTATTAAGCAGTGGTTCGGCCACATCTTGAGGACTGTGCCCAGTTCTGGACACCGCACTTTAAGACGGATGCAGACAAATTGGAACGGGTTCAGAGGAGGGCAACGAGGATAATCAGGGGACTGGAAGCAAAGCCCTATGAGGAGAGACTGAAAGAACTGGGCATGGCTAGCCTTGAGAAGACTGAAGGGAGATATGATAGCGCTCTTCAAGTAACTTGAAAGGTTGTCATGCAGAGGAGGGCCGGGATCTCTTCTCCATTATTCCAGAATGCAAGACACGGAAAAATGGGCTCAAGTTACAAGAAGCCAGATTTTGGCTGAGCATCAGGAAAAATGTCCTAACTGTTAGAGCGGTATGACAACGGAACCGACGACCTAGGGAGGGGGTGGGCTCTTCAGTGCTGGAGGCATTCAAGAGGCAGCTAGACAGCTACCTGTCAGGGATGTTTTAAGTTGGATTCCTGATCTTGAGCAGGGGGTTGGACTCGATGCCCTTATAGGCCTCTTCCAACTCTACAATTCTATGGATTCTGTGAGGGCATTACAATTGCTACAACAGGTAGGAAAAAATCATTAGGTGGTCCGCCAAGACCCTCAGCAATTTTCAAGTGGTTCGTGGCAGAAAGAAGTTTAGGAACCAATGATCTAACCAATTGATGGCCTGATTAAATAGTGTAGCTTTAAGAATGACAAAGACAACACCCAAACAAACTGTTTGCAATTGAATTGCAATTGATCGGCCTCCAGTCTTGGGCAACCAAAAGTGGCTTGCTGCCTTCACATGACATCTAGTGGTGACTGTAGAGAGAGCATCCTACGTGAGCAGAATTCGTTCACAAGAAAAAGGTGCTGACTGCAGTTTTGACATTGACTTGGGTGCTGGGTTTAAGAACCTAAGAAGAACCTGATGGATCAGGCCAAAGGAGGCCCATCTAGTCCAGCATCCTATTCTCACAGGGCCAACCACATGCCCCAGTGGGAAACTCATAAGCAGAACCTGAGTGCTCTGCCCACTTGTGACGCCCAACTACTGGTATTCAGTGATAGACTGCCTCTGGGTGTGGATGTTCCATTCTCAGCTATCTTGGCTAAGAAGAACCTGGCTGCTGGATCAGGCTGGTGGCCCATCTAGTCCAGCATCCTGTTCTCACAGTGGCAAACCAGATGCTCCAATAGGAAGCCCAAAACCAGGGCATGAGTGCAACAGCAACTCTCCCTAGTTGTGACTCCCAGCAACTGGGATTCAGAAGCGTATGGCCTCTGACAGCAGAGGTAAAACATAGCCATTGTGGCTAGTTGCCACTGATAGCCTTCATATATTGGTCTAATTCTTCTTTGAAACCATCCAAGTTGTTGGCCATCACTGGCTCTTGTGGGAATGAATGTCATGGTTTAATTATGCGCTGTGTGAAGAAGCTTGGATCCTCTAGCATTTATCTTCATTGGATGTCTAAAGTTCCAGTGTTATGGCAAGAATTGATGGCAAGAAAATATTTGGGATAGAGGAAATTCCCATCAGACTCTTATTATATGACTATGGTTATGACAGCAAGATTATTATGGAATACTGATAATGGAAGATTAGACACTGAAATTACTGGACTTAACAGGACTATTGAAGATGGAAGATGGAATTAATATGGATAATGGAATAATGGCTATTGAAATTATTGGACCTAACAGATTTTGATGAGATGGATTAATCGATATGTTTATTTGGACTATGGTTATGACAATAAGATTATTATTATTATTAACGAGATGGATTAATCGACATGTTTATTAGGAGAAAAATTGATAAATATATTTCTTAAAGAATTGAAACCTCTCTTTGACTTTTTGTGCAAAGAATAAAGTAATGTTTATGAGATTTGATGATTAATTAAGATAACTACTGGAGGAAAGTGATTTTATAATATAATTTAAGAGACAGAATTGTTATATATTGTAGACCTATACCTGATTTGATCTGCGACAAATGGGAAGTCAACATTTTATTTTTTTGTTTAATCATTTTTGTTTTGTTTTGTTTTTTGTCTTTGAATGTTTTATGATTTTGTTTTGTATGTTTTATGAAAATTTGAATAAAAATTATTGTAAAAAAAATAAAGAAAGTTCCAGTGTTATGAGAGAGGGAGAAAAACTTTTTATTCTCTCTCCATTTTCCACACTATGCCTTATTTTATATATTTTTTTTATCATGTACCCTTTCTTACTTTGATTCTCCACTAAAAAGCCCCAAATGATGCAACCTTTCTCCACAGGGAAATTGCTCCATCGCTTTGATCATTGTGTATGTCAGTTTCTTTCTGGGGTTGCACAATCTCGGATACAGAAAAATCCAGAGAGAGAGAGAGAGAGAGAGAGAGAGAGAGAGAGTTTTGAAAGCAGCAAACAGAGTGTCCATTAATTTGGACAGATAGGCGACTCACAAATAAAATTTTATTTTATTATTATTAGTAACTTTACCCAAGCTTGCTCTAGATCTCTATAAGGATTCCGTTAATCATCTAAAAATATATACACATGTGATTAACAAAACAGAGGTTTTTATTTTGCTACCAAAACGTTTCAGCGTCCGCCTTCATCAGCTGCTAACATACAAATGCTGTTACCAAGGTGGCAGTTATAGAGCTTTGAGGATGGAATGCTCAGAGGGGCTTCATTTGCAGAAGCTAAGTAGTGGTGGTACTGTCCTCCAGGCTCAGGCCATGTGGGGCCAATGTGTCCAGAGAATATATCCAAACGTTTTCCCTCTTAGTCAGTGCTGCTGGATCTGTTGGCATCTCTGTAGCTGTTGTAGAGAAGTCCAACAGGCTGTGGCCCTCAGTGTTGAAATGTTTTGCAACCGGTTGCTCCTCTTTTTGTGTCAAGATCGCTGATTTGTGGTTTCTGAAGCCCATGTGTAGGTCAGTTGCAGTTTTTCCTACACATTGGATATTGACATCCTGAGGGTTTTTTGCATTCAGTGATATAAATTATATTGCAGGACCTGCAGGTGATGTTCTGTTTGCTGCAATGTGTTCTACCTAGTGCTTTTGAAAGTAGCTGTCTCCCTGAGGTACACACAGGCGATGCAGCGTTTGGAGTAACAAGGATGAGACCCAGGATTGCTGATAGGTGGCTTAAGCACATAGATAGATATATTGATAGATAGATTTTGGTTTTGGTTTTATATGCCTTCAAGTCAATTACGACTTATGGCGACCCTATGAATCATTTTGGATATATTCATGGGGTTTTCATGCTAAGAAATGTGGTGGAGGAGAGCTTTGCACACACCATGAACTGCGAAAAAGATAAATAATTGGGTGTTAGAACAAATTAAATCAGAACTGTCACTAGAAGCTAAAATGATGAAACTGAGGTTATCATACTTTGGGCACATCATGAGAAGACGTGATTCACTAGAAAAGACAGTAATGCTGGGAAAAACAGAAGGGAGTAGAAAAAGAGGAAGGCCACACAAGAGATGGATTGATTCCATAAAGGAAGCCACAGATCTGACTTTACAAGATCTGAACAGGGTGGTTCACGACAGATGCTCTTGGAGGTCGCTGATTCATAGGGTCGCCATAAGTTGTAATCGACTGAAGGCACATAACAACTACAACAAACAACAACAAATAATGATAATAATATATTGTTTTCTATGCGCTTTTGCCACACCTCCCCCGTCCCTGAGTCCCTGAGGAGAGGGAAAACGCGTCTTGCGATGCGAAGCCGGAAACTCCCCATCCAAACTAGGGGAGCGTTCCTCTACACTGACATATATCTCGGCGCATACGCTGGTACGGCCGCTGCGGGTCGCTTCTCAGACACACTCCGCAAATGCCCGACCGCGCACGCGCCGATCGAGACAAGCATGCCCTCTCGCGCTCTGCATCTCAACGACCTACTCTTGCGTCACTTCCTTCCAGCCGACCGCTTCCTCCTCTTGCTTGTCCTCCACGCCCTTTGACCCCGGAAGTAGGTGGGGACGGGCAGGGCGACGTTGATGGTGGGATAAACATGGCGTCGTGCGGCATCGGCGGAGGCGGCTCTTGCTTGCCTCCCTCGGCGACGGCGGCGCTGGTCTTGCTGTCGGCTCTGCTGCTGGGAGGCCCCGTGCGGGCCCGAGTCCATCACCTCGTCCTCAAGGTAGACTGGCTTGGCGGGGGCGCCGAGGAGAGAACGAAGGAAGGAGGAAGTCGTCCGGTCATGGGGCTTGGGCGAGGAGAGCGAGCCGAGCTCATGAAACCCAAAGGGGCAGCGCCTCCCATGCCAGGCTGTGGCAGCAAAATAATGGGTGGCATCCAGGGCTAGCCCTACTCGAGGGTAGACCCCTTGAAAGTAATAGGCGTGGACGACATAGGCGCATTGATTTCAGTGGGTCTGCTCTGCATAGGGCGTAACAGTGGCTTGTACCCAATGCTAATCCTGCTCAGGAGTTTGTTGTTGTTGTTATGTGCCTTCAAGGCAATTAAAGGCTTATAATCATTACTGGTTTCTGCTAGTAGTATAGTATCATTTACATATCTTAAATTATTGATATTTCTCCCTCCAATTTTCACACCTCTTTCATCTTGCTCCAATCCCGCTTTCCGTATATGTTCTGCATATAGATTAAACAAATAGGGTGATAAAATACACCCCTGTCTCACACCCTTTCCTATTGGGAACCAGTCGGTTTCTCCATATTCTGTCCTTACAGTAGCCTCTTGTCCAGAGTATAGGTTGCGCATCAGGACAATCAGATGCTTTGGCACCCCCATTTCTTTTAAAGCATTCCATAGATTTTCATGAGAGTACATGAGAGTAGACCCATTGAAAATGATAGGCATGGCCAGGTTAGGCACATTGATTTCAATGGATCTGCTCTGAGTAGGGCATATCAGTGGGTTGCAGCCAATGCTAATCCTTCTCAAGAGTAGACCCATTGAAAATGATAGGCTTGGCCAACTTGGGTGCATTTATTTCAATGGGTCAGCTCTGAGTAGCAGTTAACAGTGGGTTGCATCCAGTACTAATCCTACTTGAGAGTAGACTCATTGAAAATGGTAGGCATGGGCAACTTAGGTGTATTGATTTAAATGGGTCTGCTCTGAGTAGAGTTTAACAGTGGGTTGTACCTGGTGCTAGTCCTACTCAGATTAGACCCATTGAAATTGGTGGGTGTGACGACCATTATGTTACTTTCAGTGGGTCTGTTTTGAGTACAACCTGGTTGCATGAAACCTATGATTATTATTCTTGGGCTGCATACAGTGTTAGTTCTGCTGAAAAGGAGATTAACTGAAAATAAGACATGACTAACTTAGGTTACGGCTTCCTTGGAGCGATGAATTTCAGTGGCTGTACTCTGAGTAAAACTTAGTTGGATGCAACCTGTTATTGTTGTTACAAATTATATAATTAGCCATTGTTAAGATTATAGTGTTGGCGATGATGGCAATAATATAATTCACATTATTAAGATCAGTATAGGTGGTGATAATGGTAAATGACATTGACAGTTATGGAGGGCTAGAGTGGTGTAATGGTCAGAACAGGGGGTAGCCAACTTGGTGCCCTTCAGATGTTTGTAAACTCTACCTTCCGTCAGCCAGAACCAGTATGGCCAATGGTAAGGAATGATGGGCATCACCTGGAGGGCACCAGATTAGTGATCCCTGACCAGTTTGAAACACGCTTGCATATGTACTTGGAAGTGATAGTTATTATATGTGGTTCTGGCACCTGCTTGTCCAATTATTAAAGATGCGTCTCTGTGCAGCCTGAGGATGTGAACAATTTCATAACAAAGCGCTTCACATACATCATGTAAAACCTTACAGTGGTCCTGGGCTGCAAGGGAAGTCAGCACCTGCAGGGTGTATGTTCGGTCTGTGCCCTTCCTAGCTTATAAAATGTTCTCAACTGTGAAATCCTTCTGAATCGCTTCTAGCTCAGTCTGAGGAAGCTGCTAGACATTCTGGATGGGTGCTTGGTGGTTGTCATGGACTGGATGAGGGCAGCAGCTTGAAGGTTAGCCCAGACAAAACAGGAATGTTCCTGGTCAGTAGAATGGCAGGCCAGGGAATACAGGTTATCCTGTCTTGGCTGGGGTTGCACTCTCCTTGAGGACTCTGGTTCGGAGTCTGGGTGTTTTCCTGAAACCACCCCTGAGCCTGAATATCCAGATCTTGGCAGTGGCCTCAAGTGCCAGTTGTGCCTGTTCAGTCGCATCTGGCCTGGTAACTTCTGCTGTAGTTGCATCTCATGTCAACTGCTACTAAAATATGCTCCGTGGGATTGCTTTTCAACAGTGTTTGGAAGCTGTGCAGCATTCTGAGCCAGCTGAAAATGTATTGAAAATATGTTGCAAGGAGTCTTGTGACTCCCATGACAATTTCTGGGCACAACTCAAAAGTGCAGGTTGTGACCTAGAAACTTCTTAAATAGCTTGGGACCAGGTTACCCAAAGGTCCCCTTTCTCCTGTACGAGCCTGCTGAAGCCTTGAGAACTTCCACAGAGTCCTCTTGTCAGCCCTGTCAGTATCCGAGGGACATGACAAAGGGCCTTCTCACAGGCTCTACCCAGCTGTGGAACTCCCTCCCTACAGATGCCCTGTCTTTGATCTCTTGCCACTGCTTTGGGGAGCCTTTGGTCTTCCAGATGTTGCTGGACTACAGTCCCTATCAGCCCCAGCAAGCATGGCCAGTCACCACTGGCCTTCTGCATTGATTTGACTCTCTTTATTTTTGGCTTGTTGTGCTGTCACTGCTGTTGGTGTGTGTTGTTTAATCAGTTGCTCTTTGTATCTTGTTGACTTTTTAAAAAAATTAATGTATTTTTATTGTTAGGGTACTGTATAACGGAAGGTGGGATCTAAATTGAAATAAATAGTAATAATTCAACCGTACTCCAGGGCTCTTGGCTCTTCTCCCAGCCCTGTGATGTGAGATCTTAAGTGAGAAAGCGGGGGCTGAACTTGTACTTAATAAAGTCTGTTTCTGTGCCATCCTTTTTCTTAAGAGCTCAGGGCTGCATAAATAGTTTTCTCCTGTCTCCCTGCTCCCATTTTATCTTCTTGCAATGAGGTAGTTTAGATGGAGAGATCATGACTGTGGCCAAAGGATCACCTTTCAAGCTTCATGGCCATGTGGGGGTTTGAACCCTAGTCCCCTTGCACCCCCCTCCTTTTATTTTCCCAATAATCCTTGGAGGAGGTTAGGCTGAGACAGTGACTAGTTTCTCCGTGAGGATCATGGCTAAATGCAATTTGAAGTGGGGTTGAGGAAGTGAGCCTGGCTGGGAGTCCAGAGTCTGTGAGTTCAAATCCCTGCTCGTGTCTCCTGGGTGTAAAAGGCCAGCTAACGATCACTCCCGCAGGGAGTGGCTCAGGGGTTACATGTCCTGTCACCTGTGCAGCCATGGGCAAGCTGCATAGTCCCAAAGAGCCCAGTTGCCCCCCAGCTGCCAGTTGCGGACAAGGAAGGGGCTGTCTTGTGCAGCTGTGGCAAGCTGAGCAGGCCCTAGCCAGCTGGGGAGGACTAGCCTCAGAGGGAGGTAATGGTAACCCCCCTCTGAATACCGCTTACCATGAACACCCTATTCATAGGGTCACCATAAGTTGGGATCGACTTGAAGGCAGTCCATTTCCATTTTTCAAAGCGGTGCTTAAAACATTTAAAACACAGGAACACACGATGGTGCTCTATACAGAGTCGGACCATTTGTCCATCTAGCTCAATTGTCTACGCTGACTGACAGCGGCCCCCCAGGGTTTCAGACAGGGGATTTTTCCGACTGTACCTGGACAGGCCGGCAACTGAACCGGGGACCTCCTGCCCGCAATGCAGATGCTCTGCTACTGAGTTATGGCCCTTCCGCCAATCAGCATACATAATAAAAATCATGGCTAGCCAACGCGGTGCCTTCCAGAGGTTCAGGACTCTAGCTCCCATCAGCCAATGGTCAGGCATGATGCTTGTTGGAGCCCAGGCATTGCTGGGGCAGACGTTCCACAAAGCTGGGGTCACTGTAGAGAGAGCCCTGCCTTTGTTAAAATGTCCCTGGAGCTTCATTTGGCTTAGCCGTGGGCCTCTGAAGTTGTGCTAAGCGTACCAGGGGCACGGGATGGCCTGACTTCCCATCATCCAAGGCAACGGTTACCTCATCATGAGTTTGTTCACTCCAATTTCTTGCTCTGCCTCCTCTTAATCTCTCGGGGAAAGACCAGGCAGTGAAAAATGCTTGCTCACGCCTTAGCTCAGAGCTAAGTTGAGCAATGACCTTTTTAGCAGGTCATTTCCTCTTGTCTGAGGACTCTCGGAGAACAGCTTGAGCTCTTTGAAGGGGAGCGCTGCAGCCGAACATAACCTTCCCGTTAATTTGCCTTCTCCCAACTCAGCCTGGTTGAAAAAGAGAGACACGGAGCTGTTGGGTATTCTATGAACGAATGGGAAGCTTTATGATCCACCCCTGTTCCCTTGTGAACCGTGTGCTGGGGCAACAGGGAGAGGTCATGTCAGCAGAGGTGGGAGTGACCAGAGGCAAAAGTGGGCTGACCAGTGGATGCCAGCCAAGCAAAAACAAGAGATTTCTGCACATATCCATAGTGATGTGTTGTTTTCCTGTGGCTTCCCATTGGGGTCTCTTGTTGGCCACTGTGAGACGAGATGGCCTTTGGTCTGGTCTTTTCAGTGGTGGCCCCCCCTTTGTGAAATGGCCTTTCTGGCGAGGTATGCCTTCCTCGTTGTTGACTTTCAGGAGCAGTTTAAAACATTGTTTACCCGGACATTTGATGGCTGAGAGATACCGTTCCTGTCCTGGCAACCCTGAAATCACTGGTTGAGATAACGTTTTTAACTGTTTTGACGGTGCTTTTCAAGATGCGTTTTTTAGTATTGATTTGTTTGCCTCCCTGGGAACAAGGGCGGGATATAAATTGAAAATAGTGGAGAAGTGCAGAGGCTCCACATTGGGGTGAGGTGGGGGTAGCCACTGTATAGCTCAGGTCCCTGGAGTTTTACACACACACACATACCAGCAAGCGCCAGCCGCCCTTTCCATTTTGGAGCAGGAAAGGAAAGGGCTTTTCTTTCTCCGTTGCATGGTCAATCAGTGAGTACCCCACCTTCTTCCTTTGCGGGTGGGAGGGAGCTTCCCTGACCACCCTGTGACTGCGACACTTGCAGGACACTTCATCTGGCTACCAAGCTCGTCAAAAATTGTGAGCCACTGGTCCAGTGTGCTTTAGAGTCCTGTGTACCCAAAGGGTGGTTGGTTACGAGGCTTGCCGTGGTCGTCTGCCACTGCTGCCCTGCGTGACTTTCAGGTTTGTATTGAGGTGGCTTGAGCTGCAAATATAGACATGCGTCAGTAAGTAAGAACATGGGGTAACGAAAGTAAATATATGTGCCTGATGCTTGAAAATAAAGCTATATTTTGACATTTCGCTTCCCCAAGCGGCTTCCTCAACTATCTTACTTGCTTCCCTTGCTTGCCTGTAGTCCCATCTCAGGAGAAGTTGCAAAATAGCCTGCAACTGAATCTGTAACATGATGCATTGCATAGATAACTGTATCTACATTTGAAATATTAATTCGTGCGTACCAAATTCACGGAGGGCGGGGGGGGAGGGAACAGTTCAGCCAAAATGAGGCACATTTTCAAGTTCCATTGTTGGAAAGCTGACATGCTTAAATTGCTTACAACAAGGGTTTTAACTGACATTTTATTGCCAATGTCTTCCTTTTTTAAATCTCTTGGTCTGCTTCTCTCTGTTGTGGTTTTGCATATTACTGTAACATGAAGTTGCATATTATATGGTTCTTATTTGCAAGCTTCCTAGAGCTTCTTTATAAGGCAAGACAAAGATGTTCTTTGTAAACTGCTTGGAGGACCTCAGTCGAGTAAGCAGTTTAATTAACATACATAAAAGTACATAAGGTGGATTGAATTGTGCCCCTCTTTTGAAGTATATAATGAAGGCTAAGAATTAAAGTGGGGCAGGCATATCGCTTTAGACAGTAGTTGGGAGATTCAGGCAGCGGCATGCCATTTTAAACCACTTCCACCAAAGAATAATGGGAACGAAGGATGCTGAGAGTTGTTTGGAGACTCCGTGTCCCCTTCACAGATCAACAATTTCCAGGGTTCCTTGGGAAGAGGGGTTGATTGTTAAACCGATCTGGAATTGTAGCTCTGTGAGGGGAACATAAGAGGTCTCCTAACAGCTCTCGGCACCTGTAACAAACTACACTTCCCAGGATTCTTTGGGGGAAGCCATGTGTCACTGTTAAAAGTGGAATGAATGTATGGTGTGAATGTGGCCTAAGCCATGAAGTGTTGCTTTTCTGATTTCAAGCATTCAGAGTTTGCCCTTGTTTATGTCTTCGTTCTAAATTTGATGACAGTGGGTGTCTTGAGAATCTCTCTCTTCCTCTTTGGCAAGTTCTTGCTGTCTCATCATAGAATCGTAGAGTTGGAAGGGGCCTATAAAGCCATCGAGTCCAACCCCCTGCTCAATGCAGGAATCCAGATTAAAGCATCCCCGGCAGGTGCCTGTCCAGCTGCCTCTTGAAGGCCTCCAGGGTTGGAGAACCCATTGCCTCCTTAGGTCATTGGTTCCATTTGCGTACCGCTCTAACAGTTAGGAAGTATTTCCTGATGTTCAGCCGAAATGTGGCTTCCTTCATACACAGCTAATGTATGCGGAGTGTGCGTATCATGTGACTTCATTTGTGAATTAGCCCTCTAGATGCCAAGCATCTGTGTCAGCAAGCCAGGTGTGCGTGTGAGGTTGGGCGTGTGTGGGAAACTCTCTGCAATAAGTGCTGTGAGCAAGGCAGATTGCATCGGAACAAATTATTCTATCTCCGCTTTCCGCGGTTCAGGCAGGGACTTGCAGGGAAACATGGATTCCAGTGTGTGTGTTTTTAACAGCGTTGTGGTTTTTTGTTTTAATTAAGAATCCCCACAGTAGAACTTGAAAAATGGAAATGGACTGCCTTCAAGTCGATTACGACTTATGGGCGACCCTACGAATAGGGTTTTCATGGTAAGCTGCATTCAGAGGCGGTTTACCATTGCCTTCCTCTGAGGCCGAGAGGCAGTGACTGGCCCAAGGTCACCCAGGGAGCTTCATGGCTGTGTGGGGATTCGAACCCTGGTCTCCAGGTTGTAGTCCAACACCTTAACACTACACCACACTGGCTGTTAGGCTGGTGTAAATGCAGTGCAGCCCAGTTTTGCCAACCTGGTGCCCTCCAGATGTTTTGGACTGCAGCTCCCATCAGCCCTAGGCGGCATGGCTGGGGCTGGGGTAGTTAGCACAGTGCCCTCCAGATGTGACCATTGGCCATGCTGGCTGCAGCTGATGGGAGTTGGTGTCTAACAATGTCTAGCAGACATAACATTGGCTACCCCTACATTAAGGGACCGTCATGAGCTCGCTCCTCTCTGGAGTGCTATGTTCCCCTCCTTTAATGGCTTAATCATGGTTACGTTGGCACCAACTTTTTAACCATGGTTACCGCCGGCTCGTTTCCCTCTTAACCATGGTTTGCTAACCACTTTCAGACCCTGGTTTAAAATTCTGCTTAAAGGCAAACCCAGATTAGCATTAACCATGGTTAAAGTTGGTGCAGGTGAATGGAGGTGTGTGTCATGCTCCCAGGGGTGCGGGACATATTTTCCTGGACCCCCTTGCTCCTTTAACCATGGTTAAGACTATATTAAGATATTAAGGGTAAAGATTGTTATTGTGATTCTGTGTTTTTAGTCCATACGCTGCCTTGTGATTTTATACAAAAGGGGGATTTATAAATATCCCAACTGTACTGATGTTTTTACTGTTTGCTATGTTTGATGTGATGCTTGGGGTTAGTGATTTTGTTTTTGTTAGGGTATTAATGTTTGCCATGTTTTTAACTCTCATTTTTCTCTGTTTGTATATTATCTAGAGACTATATTTGCATTAGGCAACTAATCGAATAATAATAATCAATATATTAAATAAAACAAATATCTGCTTTGACCCATCCTCCTCTTCCCTGTTCTAATGACCTCGAAGCCCCACGAATTCAGCTGGAACCTGCTGAAGGAGTAATCTGTGGGAAGCCATGAGTCACTAATATTTCTGTCCTGACTGAAGACATGGTTTAGGAATCTTTTGCAAGGCCTGCTGAATTCTGTCAGGTTTTCCTTTCATCCTTCAAATATGCCTCAAGGTCCACTCTGTGTTGCACGTGCGTGTGTGGTGAGAAACGAAGCAAATAGATGCTTTTAATTTTAAAAAGGTGCCTGTTCATAATTTCGTATGGCTGGCGCATGAGTATCTGTACCTAGATTGTCTGTACTGTGTGGCTAGTACAGTCAGGAGCTGATGAACCGCAGAGCAGCATTTGATTCATAAGGGGAAAAGTAAGGAGGAAGGCTGCATGAAACCCGTCTCTCTCTCTCTCTCTCTCTCTCTCTCTCTCTCTCTCTCTCTCTCTCTCTCTCTCTCTTTCTCTCCGACTGCCGTAGTTGTAGACCGAGGACACACTAAGGTGGGTAGGGCAGTGCCCCCGTGGCAAGGCGTTGGTCGACCCGAGCGGTAAGTCCCCTTCCCACCCTTCACTGCGTCTTAACTTGCCTTGCAGCAGTTTGTAAAGGGGTCTATTTCCTCTCTTCCAGGAGGATGTGCGGCAGAATGTCCACCTTAACACCTTTGGCTTCTTCAAGGATGGCTTCATGAAGGTCAACGTCAGCAACCTCTCAGTTAAGAAGCCTGCCGGCATGATAAAAGGCTTCCAGGCAGGTTCCTTTTGTACTTGAGTCCCACGTAGAGAAACCCTATATGCCCCTGTGGAAAGTTTGGGAGAACCTGCGTATTGGGTCCAAACGCCGCTTGGCCCTTGGTGAAGATTTATTCTTCATTCTAAAAGACGGGTTTGAATCTGAAAAGCCCGCTCTGTTGTTTGTTTGCTTGCTTGCTTTTAGGGTCTTTTGGTTCTCGAGGTGGTACTGCAGTGGGAAATGGGGGGAAATGGCTTTTTGCTAAATGGTGTGGTAGCTCTTGTCCACTAAATGATCAGTCCCCCCCTTTCTTTAACGTCCTCATAAAAGAGTATCTTTGTCAAAGTTTTGCTGATATGCAAAATGGCCCTGCGTTTTTATCAAGCAGTAAAAAAAAAAGTTGTTTCACTTTTAGAAGTACTTAAAATGTAAGGCTATCAACTGATTCTAACAGTCTGTTCTTTGGAAAACCTGAGTGTGTATGTTTTTTTTTTTAAAGGTGGGATTCAGTTTAGACCGAACGCAGAATGATGGATTCTCCACTTACCTGGTAAGACCAGAGGGCTAACGTGTTCTAGCTCATACAAGACCAATTAGAAATGCCCAAATTTATCATTGTTCTGGGCGATGTTCTTTCTGCTAATGGAGAAGAACTTGTTCTGTAGCACAAATTAGTCTTGGATGCAGCACGGCTTGGCTTGACAACCTGCGGCAGCTCCTCTTAGGTTCATGTTCGCTTCTGGGAAGAGTGATGTTCCTGCTGCTTTAAAACTCCAAAGGCCATTTACATCCTTCGCCTGTTATCGGGGGACGGCGGGCATTCTGCATTGCCACACTCGACTTTTGCATTTTCCTCTCCTCCCTCCTCTTCCTGCAGGATGAAGAAGTGAACCACTGCTTTTTCAATGAAATACCAGGGCACAAAGTCTCTGTCACCGTCCTCCTCCTGGACTTCACAAAGAACATGTAAGAGACCTTTGGTGCATGCCTGCAGCCTCTTCCTCCCGCCCCCTCCTTAAGGGCCTGCAGCAGAATGCAACCTAGTACGGGGATGGGGAGCCCATGCGCTGGACTGGATGGGCTTTTGGACTGCCCGCATGTCAGGGGTGGGTGGGGCCAGAAGCAAAAGGGGGTGGAGCAACAAATGTGGATTTTACCTTCGTGCAATAAGCTACCTTCTATATGCCCCTCTGTCCCCTTAAGTGAGAGCCAGTGTGGTGTAGTGGTTAAGGAGTTGGACTACGACCTGGGAGACCAGGGTTCGAATCCCCACACAGCCATGAATTTAGAATGTAGAATTTATTGGATTTCTTAGTCGCCCATCTGGCTGGCCATCCAGCCACTCTGGGCGACGTACAAAATGAAGAAAATAACACAAATGAAGGCCTGTGATTACAGGCTGAAACGCGTTGGGCTTCTTTGAAAAATATTCTGCAATAAAACCACTTTGGGCTTCTTTGAAAAAATCTCGTAATAAAACCAGTTTTCTACAAAAAACTTCAGCATTCTGGTCTTTGACCCCCCTTTTTCTACACACCAATACAATAAACATTAAAATCTAAAAGCAATGATGGTAAAATCTAGCCCACCCCAAAGGCCTGCCTGAAGAGCCAGGTCTTCACGGCCTGGCGGAAACTCATTGTAGAGGGGGCCTGGCAGAGATCATTTGGAAGGGAGTTCCATAGGGTGGGGGCCACAATTGAAAAAGCCCTCTCTCTGGTCCTCACCAGTCTAGCTGTTTTGACTGGTGGGATAGAGAGAAGGTCTTTTGAGGCCGATCTTGTTAGGCGGCATAGCTGATGAAGCTCGCTGGGTGACCTTGGGCCAGTCACTGCCTCTCAGCCTCAGAGGGAGGCAATGGTAAACCCCCTCTGAATACCGGTTACCATGAAATAGGGTCGCCATAAGTCGGAATCGACTTGACGGCAGTAAAATTGCAGTTTTCATCCCCTTAAATATTAGACAGGCGCCATCTCTGTTATCTTTTCGGCGCCTACGGAAGACCTTCCTCTTTCAGCAAGCCTTTTAAGTAGAGACCTTATCCCAGTCTGTGTCTGTGCTGGAATTGCTTTTTAAGATTTTTTAAAAAGCTTTTAAAAAAAAGATTTGTTTTAATATATGTTAAAGTCTTTTGTTTTTAAGAGGTTTAGAGCGCTTTTAGTATTTTTGTTTGCCGCCCTAGGCTCCTTCTGGAAGGAAGGGTGGGATATACATTTTAATAATAATAATAATAATAATAATAATAATAATAATAATAATAATAATAATAATAATAAATCTGCCCAAGCAAGCAAGAGGCATCAGGGCATAGGAAGCTGCCTCATATTGAATCAGACCGATTGGCCCATCTAGCTTAGTATTGTTTGCACAGACTGGCAGCAACTCTCCTGGGTTTCAGGCAAGAGTCTCTCCTTGCCCTACTTGGAAATGCCAGGGATTGAACTTGGGACCTTCTGCACCTGGCCTTGTAAATGTATTTGTCCATGTTAACGTTTGTGATGCTCAAGCGTTCCTTACCCTCTTCTCCGCAGTGTGAAAGTCAAGCCCAATGTCAACCCTCCCCGGTTGCCCGAAATCGTATTTGGCAACCCCGAAACAGAGAGCAAGCAGAACTCAGGTAAGCCTGCCCTCAGACAAAAGAATGGCTGGCTATTAATTGAAAGGATAGTTTGCATTAAATACCATCTGTGAAAGCCTGGCATCTCGCTGTTTGAACCTGAGTAGAGATGACGTGTTGATGAAGTTCCCTACTGCAAGACGGCTGCTGGTTTCAGTGACTTCAGAAGTGGAGTAGGCCTGGTTTTCTGTCAGTGGCAGGTAGCCATGATGACTCTACAGAACCTCCAGGTTCAGAGGCAGTTTACCATGGAAGAGCAGTTGCTGGGGGCCAACTGTTCTACTTGTGGGCTTCAGGCTGGACACTATGGGGGGTTGGGCTAGATTGGGGTGGCTAACCTGTGGCCCTCTAGATATTGTTGGACTCTAACTCCCATCAGCCCCTCCAATCTAGCACGGCCAGTGGTTGAGGGATGATGGGAGTTGGAGTCCAGCAACATCTAGAGGGGCCACAGTTCCCCCATCCCTGATCTAAGAAGAAGCATTCCCTACTGCATGCAAGAGATAGAAGAATGCCTCTGTTTAGAAGAGGCATTCCCTCATGAGAGAGGGGGCAATGCCTCTTCTTTTATCAGGGGTGGGGAACCTGTGGTCCCTCAGATGTTGGTTGGGTCAGTCAGGCGCCATGTCCTTAACTGGAGCGTGGCAAAGGAACTTCTCTCTCTCCCTCCGGCTACCTTGATGCTTGGCGGACGTTGCTCTGTGCCTGCCACGGCGTGGGGAGGGATAGTGGTGGTGAGGAGTGCATAGGACTGGGGAAGCCATTGTGCAGAACGTCGCACGACTGCCCGTCTTTTCTGAAGGTGTCTGTTCTTTTTTTTTGTGCCTAGATCCTAAGCAGCAGCCGTCCAAACAGAATGTGACTGAATCCCAGGTAAGAGATGCTTTCTGCAGCAGTTGAAGACGAGGAGGGGGTAGTGGAGCCATCTCACCCCCCTTGATGCAGTTCCAAAGCATTACAGTTCCCCCCCCCTACACACACACACATCAAGGGGTTGGGAACCTGATGCCCTCAAGACAAAGTTGACTGTTTTAATTTGTTTGAATTGTTCTTAATATTGAATTTTGACTCCTAGTAACCTGCCCTGGGACCTAGTGGTGGAGGGCAGATAATTTGATGATGGTGATGATCACCATCACCTTTGTTATGTGTGGGGGTGGGCAGCTGAGGCGTGTAAGGGGGAAGCTCAGGCCCCGGGTCCAAATAGAAACATAAGTAGCTTCTTTATACAGAGTCAGACCGTTGGTCCATCTAGCTCAATACTGTCTACACTGACTGGCAGCCACTCTCCACGGTTTCAGGCAGGAAGCCTCTCCCAGCCCTACCTGGAGATGCTATTGGGGATTCAACCTGGGACCTTCTGCATACAATAGATGTTATACCACTGAGCTCCGGCCCTTGCCCAAATGTGGCCCTCCAGCGCTCTGTCTGGCCCTCAGGACTCTCCCAACTTTTATTTTCCAGTTCTGCAATTAACTTTTTATCTTTTGCGGATTCTAAGCTGCTCACAGCGAAACAGAAATAGCTGACTTTGTCTTCTTTCCTTCGGTTTAGGTGCCGGCTGCCAGAACATACCACATCCAAAGTAAAAATGATAGCCTTTCATTCCAGGTAGGACCTCCTCTTGCTAGTACGTGCCTGAAATATAAGCGATGAGGTGATGCTTTGCCTGAAGGAACTGAGACAATTTGCTCCAGAGGCCTTTTGCGGGGCCCAGAAATGGAGAGGCAGGCAGTGCCTCTGGTGCGGCTTTGGTGTTCCCACTCTTGTCTCCGCAGACGTCTTTTTTTGGCAGTGCTTGAGGTTTCCAAACCATTTTCAGAGGCTGCCGTAATTTTCTTTCACTGTCATACCCTCTGCCATACGCAGAGCAGAAGCCGCCAGTTGCTCCAGAAGCCTTGTGAAGGCATCGCTTGTTGCCCAGGCTTTCCTTGGCCCATAACACTGGTTCCTGCTTTCCCTGTTTGAACCTTCCATGCTTCTGCTTGGCTTGCTTTTATGCTCTTCGATGCGTTGCCATTTTTCCTGTTTTAGGCTGGACAATTTTGCTTTCATGATATTATTGTTTGTTTAGACAGTCCACTGCTTAAGAGTTGTTTTTTTAATATTCAGTGGGGTGTGTAAATGCTTTGAAGTCAATCAATAAAACTTGATAATAATCTCTACACAACCAGTGTGTTTGATGCATTTCAGTAGCATCAGTTGGATGCACCCACCTCTTCATAATTCTCAAAATTTAAACCGCTCAGAAGTCTATTTTGTGTGTGTTTGTGCATTAAGTGGTATATAGTAGGGCCCCACTCATACAGCAGGTTAGGTTCCAGACCCCTGCCGAAAAGCGGATCAGCTGTAGCGCGGGGGTCTGGAACCTAACCCGCTGATCGCACCAGAGGAGGAGATCAGCTGTAGTGCGCTACAGCTGATCTTCCCCTCCTCCAGCACGATCAGCTCCAGCGCGGGAGTCTGATCGTGCCAGAAGAGGAGATCAGCTGTAGCGCTCTACAGCTCTTCCCCTGCTTCGGTGCGATCAGCTCCAGCGCGGGAGTCTGATGACGCCAGAAGAGGAGATCAGCTGTAGCGCTCTACAGCTCTTCCCCTGCTTCGGTGCGATCAGCTCCAGCGCGGGAGTCTGATGACGCCAGAAGAGGAGATCAGCTGTAGCGCTCTACAGCTCTTCCCCTGCTTCGGTGCGATCAGCTCCAGCGCGGGAGTCTGATCGTGCCAGAGGAGGAGGAGATCAGCTGTAGCACTCTACAGCTCTTCCCCTGCTTCGGTGCGATCAGCTCCAGCGCGGGAGTCTGATCGTGCCAGAGGAGGAGGAGATCAGCTGTAGCACTCTACAGCTCTTCCCCTGCTTCGGTGCGATCAGCTCCAGTGCGGGAGTCTGATGACGCCAGAAGAGGAGATCAGCTGTAGCGCTCTACAGCTCTTCCCCTGCTTCGGTGCGATCAGCTCCAGCGCGGGAGTCTGATCGTGCCAGAAGAGGAGATCAGCTGTAGCGCTCTACAGCTCTTCCCCTGCTTCGGTGCGATCAGCTCCAGCGCGGGAGTCTGATGACGCCAGAAGAGGAGATCAGCTGTAGCGCTCTACAGCTCTTCCCCTGCTTCGGTGCGATCAGCTCCAGCGCGGGAGTCTGATCGTGCCAGAAGAGGAGATCAGCTGTAGCGCTCTACAGCTGATCTTCCCTTCCGGTGAGATCAGCTGGAGTGCGGGGAGCTCCAGCCCACCCCTCCAGCTGATCGCCCCGCTGGCGCTGTATTACGGAACGCCGAAAAGCGGGGCGCTGAGAAGTGGGGCCCTACTGTATAAAAATAATTTTTCCTAAGGCAAGAATTCCGTTGTAGAGTTGGGACTGTGAGGTTACCTTCAGTCGGAGCGGCTCATGAAAAGCTGCCCAGTCGTTCACTCTCCCTCCTTTGCGTTTCTCAGTTCTTCTTGAACATCAGCTCAGAGGAGGAGGAAGGCCTTTACAGCCTGTATTTCCACAAATGTGTCGTGGATGTGCAGAACGAGCTGCTCCCCTTCAGTCTTGATGTGAGTTCGGCTTTTGTATCCTTTTGCTTTTTAACCTGGCCTTCCTCCACCTGGTGCCTTCCAGGTGTTCTGGATTGCTTTGGGAGATCATCAGAGAAAAAGAGAGAGAGAGACCTCCACATTATTCATAGGATAGAAATGCCTCCCCCGCCCTTCATGGCAACGATTCCTTTCCAGTTTCCTAAATCCCCTGACTTGAACCACCTGCTTTTATTGCTGTTTGAATAGTCATGACTTCTTTTTAATGGGCTTCTTTTGTTGTACCCTTTAATTGCCTGCTTTCATGTTTTGATGGAATTGTTTTGTTGTATATTATGTGTCTTTCTGGGGGGATCTGTTGTACGTCATGGCAGTTAAGTGGTATTTTAATTAAATGATGATAATTTTAATGGTTTGTCCGCTTTCAGATAGATATTACGGAGAAGAATCCGAACAGCTACCTCTCGGCTGGAGAAATCCCTCTCCCCAAGCTCTACATTTATATGGCTCTCTTCTTCTTCATCTCCGGAACGGTCTGGATCCGCACCCTTCGGAAACGCAGGTAAAGCGGGCATCGTTCCGAAGCAGTCGCAGCCACTTGGGTAGGCCTGTTCACACACAGAGCCCCCCTTCCAAAATGTGGCTAGGAAGGTTTGTGTGCAGGGCAAGACAAACAGCTCCATCAAGAGAAGAGCCATAGCTGTGGGATGGCACATCTGCCTTGCGTGCAGACGGTCCCAGGTTCAATCCCTGCCATCTCCCCAGTACAGCTGGGGAGGAACCCCCCACCTTGGCTTGAAACCCCGGAGGGCCGCTGCCGGTTTGTGTAGACCAGGAGTGGGGAACCTTCGGTCCTCCAGTTGTTGCTGAATTGCAGCTCCCATCAGCCCCAGCAAACGTGGCCAACAGGCTGGGAGGCAGGGAGTTGTAGACTGGCAACATCTGGAGAGCCAAAGGCTTCCCCAGACCTGGTACAGACGATGCTGACCGAAATGCCTCTTTGTTTCAGGGCTGATGTGTTCAAGATCCACTGGCTGATGGCTGCTCTTCCTTTCACCAAGTCCCTTTCGTTAGTCTTCCACGCGGTAAGCAACCACTCGATCCAGCTGTCTTTTTTCCCTTAAATTCCTTTCGGTTTTTTTATTTGCAATTGTAGCATTAAAGAAACAATAATAAACAAAAATCCCATTGCCAGCCGACATTGACCATGCTGTCATTCCTGTTTTTAAACCGATAACGTTAATATAAGCAGCCCAAATGTCCAAGAAATCCTCCTTCCTTACAGAACCTTTCGGGTGTTGAGATCAGCAGAGGGGGTCCTCTTGGTAGTTCTACTGCCCTCTGAAGGTCAAGTTGTGTGTGTGGCCCAGGAAAGGGCCTTCTCTGTGGCAGCCCCTTTCTAAAACTCTATTAAAGCTTTGAACAAGTTACTGGTCCAAGGTTTCTCCTGCCTTTTCAACAAGTGTGTGCCTCAAATGAGCCTCTGTGCCGCAAACATTTTGTCAATGTACCTACCAACTTGGAAAAGAGCAAATACTTTGGGCGTGCAGATGCAGAATTTTGAGCTGACTTCTACCCTTTTCCCCTCCTCCCAGATCGACTACCATTACATCTCCTCTCAGGGCTTCCCCATCGAAGGCTGGGCTGTGGTCTACTACATCACTCACCTGTAAGTGTACAGACGACCACTTTTTCTGTGTTGTCTACACTGACTGGCAGCTGCTTCTCTGGGGTTTCATAAGAACATAAGAAACATAAGAACATAAGAAGAGCCTGCTGGATCAGGCCAGTGGCCCATCTAGTCCAGCATCCTGTTCTCACAGTGGCCAACCAGGTGCCTGGGGGAAGCCCGCAAGCAGACAGGGGTCTCTCTCCCAGCCCCACCAGAAGATGCTGGGAATCGAACCATGGGTCTCCTGCATGCAATGCAGATGCTCTAACCACTGTGGGCTACAGTCATTCCATCAAGGTCCAACTTGATAGCTGCACCAGCTGTTGTGGAATTCCTTGCGCATGGAGAACTGGTCACTTCCATGTGTGCACTGTCACTAGCAGCCTTGTACCTGGTGTTGCTCAGGAATTCTTAAGAACCAATAAATGAGTGTGATTTGAAATTGGTGGTTACAGTCAGTGCAGATTTGAAAGGTTCAGTCCGCCATCTTGATCCAGAATGGTGCCCAGTTGCATCCAGACATAGATGGAACACCTGCTGTTTGATCTCAGGAACTGTCATGCAAAATTTGGTTAAAATCAGTGCAGTTTTGAAAGGTGCAGTCCATCCTCTTGATACAAAATGGCATCCAGTTGTGTCCAAGCATAGATGAAAACCTGCTTCTCGATCTGATGGTCCATCACACAAAGTTTGGTTACAATATTTTAAGAGATGTCCAAACCCATGGTGATGAGACAAGCAGCTATCCAAAATGTATAGTAGATGATAATGGTTTTATGGCCTATATTATGTTTTGTATTCCATGACTGTAACTCTAGCAGGCAGGGCTGGTGTTTCTTTATTCTCTTGTCTTGCTGTATATATATTTTGTTTGTTTGTTTAAATCAGTCTTTACTGTTGGTTTGATTATGTGTTTCGAACGTAAACCATCCTGGCGTGTGGCTGGGTTGGGGGCGTGGGATGTAAATGTAGAAAATAACTTTTGCTTTTTTCGTTCCCTGTGATTTACATGAGGATTGATAAGATTTCTCTGTGTGTAGAGCATTTTAAATTTCATCTGTTCCCCCCTCCTGATTTTTAAGCATGTAGCTTCTAGATCAATTGTTCCCAAACTTCCCCCCCATGGACAACGTGAAAATCTCTGAGGGTATTGGCAGACCACTCTGGCAAAAGAAATGCAAGAAGACAATAAGGGATGCTAAAAAAGAATTTGAGGAGCACATTGCTAAGAACATAAAAACCAACAACAAAAAATTCTATAAATACATTCAAAGCGGGAGACCATCTACGGAGGCGATTGGACCCTTGGATGATAAGGGAGTCAAAGGTGTACTAAAGAACGATAAGGAGATTGCAGAGAAGCTAAATGAATTCTTTGCGTCTGTCTTCACAGTGGAAGATATAGGGCAGATCCCTGAACCTGAACTAACATTTGCAGGAAGGGATTCCGAGGAACTGAGACAAACAGTGGTAACGAGAGAGGAAGTTCTAGGCTTAATGGACAATATAAAAACTGACAAATCACCGGGCCCTGATGGCATCCACCCGAGAGTTCTCAAAGAACTCAAAGGTGAAATTGCTGATCTGCTAACTAAAATATGTAACTTGTCCCTCGGGTCCTCCTCCGTGCCTGAGGACTGGAAAGTGGCAAATGTAACGCCAATCTTCAAAAAGGGATCCAGAGGGGATCCCGGAAATTACAGGCCAGTTAGCTTAACTTCTGTCCCTGGAAAACTGGTAGAAAGTATTATTAAAGCTAGATTAACTAAGCACATAGAAGAACAAGCCTTGCTGAAGCAGAGCCAGCATGGCTTCTGCAAGGGAAAGTCCTGTCTCAGTAACCTATTAGAATTCTTTGAGAGTGTCAACAAGCATATAGATAGAGGTGATCCAGTGGACCACCAGTTGTACACCGCCCTGAGAGCTTGTTGCTATAGGGCGGTTTAGAAATGTAATTAAATAAATAAATAAATAAATAGTGTACTTAGACTTTCAAAAAGCATTTGACAAGGTACCTCACCAAAGACTTCTGAGGAAGCTTAGCAGTCATGGAATAAGAGGAGAGGTCCTCTTGTGGATAAGGAATTGGTTAAGAAGCAGAAAGCAGAGAGTAGGAATAAACGGACAGTTCTCCCAATGGAGGGCTGTAGAAAGTGGAGTCCCTCAAGGATCGGTATTGGGACCTGTACTTTTCAACTTGTTCATTAATGACCTAGAATTAGGAGTGAGCAGTGAAGTGGCCAAGTTTGCTGACGACACTAAATTGTTCAGGGTTGTTAAAACAAAAAGGGATTGCGAAGAGCTCCAAAAAGATCTCTCCAAACTGAGTGAATGGGCGGAAAAATGGCAAATGCAATTCAATATAAACAAGTGTAAAATTATGCATATTGGAGCAAAAAATCTGAATTTCACATATACGCTCATGGGGTCTGAACTGGCGGTGACCGACCAGGAGAGAGACCTCGGGGTTGTAGTGGACAGCACGATGAAAATGTCGACCCAGTGTGCGGCAGCTGTGAAAAAGGCAAATTCCATGCTAGCGATAATTAGGAAAGGTATTGAAAATAAAACAGCCGATATCATAATGCCGTTGTATAAATCTATGGTGTGGCCGCATTTGGAATACTGTGTACAGTTCTGGTCGCCTCATCTCAAAAAGGATATTCTAGAGTTGGAAAAGGTTCAGAAGAGGGCAACCAGAATGATCAAGGGGATGGAGCGACTCCCTTACGAGGAAAGGTTGCAGCATTTGGGGCTTTTTAGTTTAGAGAAAAGGCGGATCAGAGGAGACATGATAGAAGTGTATAAAATTATGCATGGCATTGAGAAAGTGGATAGAGAAAAGTTCTTCTCCCTCTCTCATAATACTAGAACTCGTGGACATTCAAAGAAGCTGAATGTTGGAAGATTCAGGACAGACAAAAGGAAGTACTTCTTTACTCAGCGCAAAGTTAAACTATGGAATTTGCTCCCACAAGATGCAGTAATGGCCACCAGCTTGGACGGCTTTAAAAGAAGATTAGACAAATTCATGGAGGACAGGGCTATCAATGGCTACTAGCCATGATGGCTGTGCTGTGCCCCCCTAGTCAGAGGCAGCATGCTTCTGAAAACCAGTTGCCGGAAGCCTCAGGAGGGGAGAGTGTTCTTGCACTCGGGTCCTGCTTGCGGGCTTCCCCCAGGCACCTGGTTGGCCACTGTGAGAACAGGATGCTGGACTAGATGGGCCACTGGCCTGATCCAGCAGGCTCTTCTTATGTTCTTATGTTCTTATATTATTTTTCTCCCTGTAGTAGTAATTGTAATGCACTGTGCTGGATGCCGTATGACTTTGAATTGTATTTTTAGAGACACGCCTGGCCCACGTGAAAGACACTCCCGGACCACAGTTTGGGAATCTCTGTTCTAGATTATTGTTCAAGGACATGTTCCTTTTTTCTTTTTCTTTTTGCCACTGCTGACTCCAGATCATTGTTGTGTTTGTTTTTTCCTTTTACCAGGTTGAAGGGTGCCCTTCTTTTCATCACAATTGCTCTTATTGGCACGGGTTGGGCGTTCATTAAGCACATCCTTTCCGATAAGGACAAGAAGATCTTTGTGATCGTGATCCCTCTTCAGGTGAGGACACCAGGGCAAGGTGTTACCCTCTGCTGCAAGTGTGGATCATGTTGTGTGCATGTGTTTAAATCAGGGTGGGCCGCCTTTTTCAGCCTGAAGGCCGCGTTCCCGGCTGGGTAACATTCTGAGGGCCGCATGCCACTGGTGGGCAGGGCCAGAGGGAAAAGTGGGTGGAGTGACAAATATAAATTTTACCTTTGTGAAGTAGGCTAGTTTCTACACACTTCCCTCTCTGGCCTCCATCAAGGCAAGCGAGTGGCCTCGTCAGAGCTCAGGAACACATCCCAGCCAGGCAAAAGCAGAAGGCATAATCATCTCTTTTTATTATTATTATTATTTATTAAATTTATATACCGCCCGACTAGCAATAGCTCTCTGGGCGGTGAACATAAAATAGCATAAAAATACAATGAATAACAAAACAATACTAAAATACAATCAACAATCCAGTACAATAAACATTTTTAAAAGTAAATCAGTGTAACTTAAAATGCTTCAGAGAATAGGAAGGTTTTGACCTGGCGCCGGAAGGAGAGCAGAGTCGGCGCCAGGCGTACTTCCTCGGGGAGACTGTTCCATAGTTCGGGGGCCACCACTGAGAAGGCCCTAGATCTTGTCATCACCCTCCGGGCCTCCCTGTGAGTTGGAACCCGGAGGAGGGCCTTCGTAGCAGAAAGTAGTGCACGGGCCGGTTCATATCGGAAGAGGCGTTCCGCAAGGTATCGTGGTCCCGCACCGTATAAGGCTTTATAGGTTAATACCAACACTTTGAATCTAGCCCGGAAACATATTGGCAACCAGTGCAAGCTGGCCAGAACAGGTGTTATATGCTCGGACCGCTTGTTCCTTGTCAG
Organism: Rhineura floridana; assembly: GCF_030035675.1. Classification (NCBI taxonomy): domain Eukaryota; kingdom Metazoa; phylum Chordata; class Lepidosauria; order Squamata; family Rhineuridae; genus Rhineura; species Rhineura floridana. Next base: position 19,285,294 of record NC_084499.1, on the reverse strand, counting down.
CAATCTGGCCGCCGCATTTTGCACTAGTTGTAGCTTCCGAACTGTCTTCAAAGGTAGCCCTACGTAAAGCGCATTACAGTAATCCAAACGTGAGGTTACCAGAGCATGTACCACCGATGTAAGGTCCTCTTTACTCAAATAGGGACGTAGCTGGGCTACCAACCGAAGTTGGTAAAACGTATTCCTAACCACCGAGGCTACTTGAGCCTCAAGTGAGAGGGAAGAGTCTAAAAAGACTCCCAGACTACGAACCCGGTCCTTTAGGGGGAGTGTAACCCCGTCCAGGACAGGGTATATATCCACCATCCGATCAGAGAACCCGTCCACCAACAGCATCTCAGTCTTGTCTGGATTGAGCTTCAGTTTGTTAACTCTCATCCAGTCCATTGTCGCGGCCAGGCAACGGTTCAGCAAATCAACAGCCTCACCTGAAGAAGATGAAAAGGAGAAGTAGAGCTGCGTGTCATCAGCGTACTGATGACAACGCACTCCAAAACTCCTGATGACCTCTCCCAACGGCTTCATGTAGATATTAAAAAGCAGGGGGGACAAAACTGACCCCTGCGGGACCCCATATTGGAGAACCCGCGGTGTCGAGCAATGTTCCCCAAGCACTACCTTCTGGAGACGACCCGCCAAGTAGGAGCGGAACCACTGCCAAGCAGTACCTCCAACTCCCAACTCCGCGAGCCTCTCCAGAAGGATACCATGGTCGATGGTATCAAAAGCCGCTGAGAGATCAAGGAGAATCAACAGAGTTACACTCCCTCTGTCTCTTTCCCGACATAGGTCATCGTACAGGGCGACCAAGACTGTCTCGGTGCCAAAACCGGGCCTAAAACCCGATTGAAATGGATCTAGATATTCAGTTTCATCCAATAGCACCTGGAGCTGGCCAGCAACCACCCGTTCCAAGACCTTGCCCAGGAATGGAACATTCGCCACTGGCCTGTAGCTGTTAAAATTGTCTGGGTCCAAGGAAGGCTTTTTCAGGAGTGGTCTCACCACTGCCTTTTTATTTGTATGCCGTCTTTCCACAAAAAAAATTGCGCTCAAGGCGGTGTACAACAAGGTGGTCAGAAATACATCTCAAAAACAATTGCAAAAACAATTTCCTAATAACAAAAAGTAATAAAGCAATAACGTAACAACAAATTACAGCAAGCAAAACCAACTTTTCAATATTGTGAACATAATAAAACAATCTTTAAAAAACAAAGAAGTATGTATTTATGTAGTTATGTAGTTTGAATGCTATGTAAGCAAAAGTGTTCACAGGTAAAGAATGACCTCAGCAGACAAAAGCCTGATGGAATAAAAATACCTGTACTGGCCAGTGAAAGACAGCCAGAGGAGAGGGGCTATCTGTGCTTCACGGGGAGCAGTATTCTACGGTATTGGGCCAGCCACTGAAAAGGCTCTGTCTCTTTCCTAGTTGGGACAGGCATGGGAGGGAAGAGTTATGGCGAAGCGTTCAAGATAAGAACAAAGGAGTGTAGAAAGCTGCTTTATACACAGTCAGGTCACTGGTCCATCTAGCTCAGTGTTGTCTTCACTGACTGGCAGCATCTCTCCAGAGTTTCCGCCATGGAACTCGCTCAGAAAATGAGAACGTGGAAAATGTTTGCAAACTGTCGAAGGCAAATGGCGTTCAGTACTCCAGGGAACGTTTGGGGGAGAACAGACCATTCCTTCTCCAGACGGGTAGTCCAGACACTGCCGTGACAACGCAACAGTGCTCTGACCTTCATAAATTGTGCAGTTTTGAGTCTGTTTTACATAATTCGCTCTCCCCATAAGTGAGGATTAGGCAAGGAGCTATGCGGGACACTAAAGCTCTGCCCTCCAAACAATGGAAACTGTTTTTCCCAGCCGCTACTCTGAGTCTTCATCAGGCACCACTTTCAAGCACATCTTTGCAGCCATAAGGGCGAGAAACTTGCTTGTTTTTAGCGAGAGCCGAGATTCCCAGGAAACTGAATTTTACACTCGTGTGGAATCTCACATATCCAGCCGAGTCTGCATTGCTTTGTTCAAACTCTTCATCAACTGGCTGACACCTTGCTGCTTGCCCTTTCTACCAGGTCTTGGCAAATGTGGCCTTCATCATCATTGAGTCGACAGAAGAAGGTACGACGGAATATGGCCTGTGGAAAGAGATCCTTTTCCTGGTCGA